>NC_141539.1:82605000-82967500 GCF_021556685.1 Rattus norvegicus | reverse complement strand
AATGAATAAAATGTTCTATATTGGAATTCTGCATCGTGCTTTAGCATGGCTTAAATTGCTCAACATTAAAGTCATCAAGACATCATTGATTACTCAAAAAAGAAAAAGAAAAAAAAAAGCAGACGGGCCCCATGCTGCTGTAAAATAGGCTATGATAGTGCCAAGCATGTGCTATGGGAGAAGCCTCTGTTTGCAGAGCAAGAATCCAGAGTCTCCTTACTGTCTTACCAATGATGTCTTAGATTCAACCAAAAGCTACAGGACAGGAGGGCTGGGGGTGGTAAGGCACACTTGTATTTCTAGCACTTGGAGGCACAGGTGGAGGACCTTGAGTTTGAGGCTGGCCTCGGATACATACTGAGACCCGATCTGTAACAAACAACGACAAAACCCTCTGAATAAAATAATGACATAAATTTATTGACCATAAAGATACAAGGAAGTTCACTCATGCCAGGCAAAAGACTATCCTGGGGATGACCAGATTTTCCACTTAGCAAAGACAGGTCTCTCACCAGAAATTGTTACTATGCTCGAAGATACCAAGGAAAATATTCTTCTTTCTAATATTTTCATTTTTCAAAAATTTAGTTTTTGTTAGCATATAGTCAACAAGCTTTCACTGTGATATTTCTCTCTCTCTCTCTCTCTCTCTCTCTCTCTCTCTCTCTCTCTCTCACACACACACACACACACAAACAAACACACACACACAGCTCTTATTATTGCCCAGTGAAGAAATAGAAACTACAAAACAACAAAATGGGAACTTTAGAACTGACAAATATATCTGAAAGGATCTAATGAATAGGTTTAAATGTGATTGAAAACGGCAGAAGTAAGAGTTAGGGAATTTTAAGGTAGATCAATTGAAATTATCCAATCTAAAAGGCAAAGAGAGAAGAAGAGATAAATGAACACTGTCCCAGTGACCTGTAGGTTAGGGATAAATGGGTGGAGAAAGACACAGCAGAAGAAGGATAAGCATTAGAGGGCTGAGTAAACTATACAATAGCAGACAAAAAAAAAAAACCGAGACAAAAATTACAAGACACAAAGGAAACCTCATTGTGTTAGATAGGTAAAGTCTAGCTGGAGTGTTTGCAAATTCCTGTGTATCTCAGTTGTCAGAAGGCCAAGGCAGAAGGATCTTCAGTTTCAGGCCAGCCTGAGCTACATAGCAAGACTCTAGAAATAACCCCTTCCAAAACAAACAAACAAACAAACAAACAAACAAACACCAAACAGCATCAATAACAACAGAACCCATAGCAAAATGAAGGTTGGTATATAAAGGAGACATGACAGTAACAAATGCATACCTGATAATGGAGCTTTAGAGTACACGAAGCAAAGCACGAGAATTAAAGATGACGATACATATTATTTCAGAATTTCCCTTATCCTCAGTGGCTTGTTGAATCTTAAAAGTCAGATCTTAGGTGCTCAGAAGATGAACTTACAAAACAAGCCTGAACACAGAGGAGATTAGGATGTGGCAATCTGTGGGGCAGGTCAGAGCATGGATCTAGGATCATGAAACCAGAGAAGTGTGCCTGATTTGGGACTGCTCCAGGACACAGAGAGCTTTCTGTGATGTGGAGCAGGAAGATGAAAAGCAAAGGAAAAACAAGACTGAGGTAGCCTCACAATGGCCTCATGCAGTAGGGCAGCACAGAAGAAGTAATTGAGAGCTCCTGAGTCTGTTAGAGTCACAGAGACACATTAAGATCCACCTAAAGAGAACTGTCTTGAGCTCATCGGTACAGGAGACAAATTCCTGAACAGAGCACCAATACCTCAGGCACTAAGATCAACAATTTATAAACAGGACTCATGAAACTGAAAAGCTTTTGCAAGGATAAAGACACCAATAGAACAAAATGGCAGCCTACAGAATGGAAAAAGATCTTCAACAAACCTACATCAAACAAAGGACTAATATCCAAAGACCTCAGGGACTTGGACACCAACAAACCAAGTAATGGGTTACAGAGCTAAACAGAGAATTCTGAACAGAGGAATCTTGAATAGCTGAGAAGCCTTAAAGAAATGTTCAACGTCCTTAGTAATCAGGGAAATGCAAATCAAAACAACTCTGAGATTCCGTCTGACACCTATCAGAATGGCCAAGATCAAAATCTCAAGTGATAGCACATGCTGGTGAGGATGTGGAATAAAAGGAGAACACACCTCCATTGCTGGTGGGAGTGCAAACTTACACAAACACATTGAATATTGGTTTGGTGATTTCTCAGAAAAATCGGGAATAGTTCTACCCCAGGACTCAGCTATGCTACTCCTGGGCATATACTCAAACAATGCTCCACCATCCCACAAAGACACTCGCTCAACTATGTTCATAGTAGCTTTGTAAGTAATAGCCAGAAACTGGAAACAGCCTAGCTGTCCCTCAACTGAAGAATGGATAAGGAAAATGTGATACATCTACGCAATGCCATATTATTCAGGTATTAAAAAACAAAGACATCATGAAAATTTGCTGGCAAATGGATGGAACTTGAGAATATCATCCCGAGTGACGTAACCCAGAGCCAGAGTGGTAAATACTCACTTTTAAGTGGACATTAGCCATGAAGTGTGGGATAACCATACCACAATCCAAAGACCAAAAGAAACTGATCATAAGGCGGGGCCATGGGAGTATGTGTGAATCTCACTCAGAAACAAAATAGTCTCTGAAGGGACAGGCACTCAGAAGAGGAAACAAAATAGTCTCTGGAGGGACAGGCACTCAGAAGAGGAAACAAAATAGTCTCTGGAGGGACAGGCACTCAGAAGAGGAAACAAAATAGTCTCTGGAGGGACAGGCACTCAGAAGAGGAAACAAAATAGTCTCTGGAGGGACAGGCAGCTAGGTCTTCTGCCGCACATGCTTTTAGCGTGATGCCCAAATCCCAGCGAGGCAAGAAAGTTTCCTTAACAAAAAACTGCCAAAAAAGGCTTGGGACTGAGGCAGATCCTGATAGAAGAGCTTTGGGAATGTGTGGACAACAAGTATCTCTTCGTCTTCTACCTGGTCAACACGAGGAAAAGCAAGCGGAAGGACTTCCAGAATGCTTGGAAGCACAGCCAGATGTTCTTTGGCTAAAACAAGGTGATGATGTTGGCCTTGGGTCGAAGCCCGTCTGATGAATACAAAGAAAACTACATCAGGTCCGCAAGAAGTTGAGAGGCGAAGTCGGGCTCCTTTTTATCAACCGCATGAAGGAGGAGGTGAATGAGAGGTTCACAAAGTATACAGAAATGGATTTTGCTCGAGGAGGGAACAAAGCAACTTTAACTGTGAGCCTGGATCCAGGGCCTCTGAAGCAGTTCCCTCATACCATGGAGCCATAGCTGAGGCAGCTGGCTGGGTCTGCTCACTACCCTCAAGAAAGGCATGGTGACCCTGCTGTCTGACTATGAAATATGCAAGGAGGGTGACGTCCTGACCCCAGAGCAGGCCCGTGTCCTGAAGCTGTTTGGGTATGAGATGGCAGAATTCAAAGTGACTATCAAATACACGTGGGATGCCCAGTCGGGGAGATTCCAGCAGATGGACAAGGACCTGCCTGAGAGCATGCCTGAGCCTGAGGGAGAGTCGTCTGAGGGAGAGTCTGAGGGAGAGTCTGAGGGAGAGTCTGAGGGAGAGTCTGAGGGAGAGTCTGAGGGAGAGTCTGAGGGAGAGTCTGAGGGAGAGTCTGAGGGAGAGTCTGAGGGAGAGTCTGAGGGAGAGTCTGAGGGAGAGAGTCTGAGGGAGAGTCTGAGGAGGAGGATGACAGCTGACTGAGCACCGGGACTAAGGCCTCCAGCAAGCTCATCATCTCCGCTGGACCCCGCCCTCCCGGACTGTTATCACCCTTCTGGAGGGAGAAGGCATTTATTTTTGCTATGGATGAAGAAACGAAGGGTGCTAGGGAAAGACTTTGTTTCTATAAAGAATAAAATTTTGTCCACAGGGTGAAAAAAAAATGTCTCTGGAGGTGGATGGAGAGAGGGAGTTGTGTGGGGGAGGGGTTGAGAAGGGAAATAGGGATGGCAATCAATGTGTGTGTGTGTGTGTGTGTGTGTGTGTGTGTGTGTGTGTGTGTGTGTGTGTGTAGAGGAGATGACTGGGAGTTAGAATGGAAATCTGTAGAGGGCATCTCTGAGACTAGCTGGAGGCTTGGGGTAGGGGAGACTATGGGAAGTCTATGGGGTGACTCAAGCTGAGATTTCTACCAGCAGGGGATATAGAGACTAAAGTGACCTCTCTGTAGGCAGGCAAAACTTCCAGAGGAGGGAGGGGGACGTCAACCCACTCACAAAACCTTCAACCCTTCATGCCTACAAAGATAAAGATGTAGCAGAGACAGAGGCAAACAATGGCTGCCCCAACTTGAGGCCCATTCCATAGGAGAGAGCCAATGCCTGACACTGTTAATGACACTGTGCTATGCTTGCAGACTGGAACTTAGCATAACTGCTTCTTGACAGGGTACATCCAGCAAAGGATGGAAACATATAGAGCCAAACATCAAGTGGGGCTTGTGGAGTCTTGTGGAAGAGTGGGAGGATAGAATTGAGTAAGCCAGAGGGGTCAAGGACACCATAAAAAGACTTACAGAGTCAAATAACCTAGGCCCATAGGGGCTCACAGAGATTGAACCACTAACCAAAGAGCACGCAGAGGTTAGATCTAGGCCCCTTACACATTTGTAACAGGTGTGCAGCTTCATGCCAGTCCCCCAATAGTTGGAGCAGGGTTGTCTCTAACTCTGTTGCCTGCCATTGGATCCCCTTTCCCTACCTGGACTGTCTGATTGGGCCTCAGTGGGAGAGGATGTGCTTAGTCCTGCTAAGACTAGATGTCCCAGGGTCGAGTGGTATCCAAGGAAGAGAAGGAGAGGGAATAATGGGGGAGGGACTTGTAAGGACGGGACTGGGAGGAGAGGAGGAAGCATCTGAGATTGGGATGCAAATAGAATAAAAAAATAAATTATTGAACAGCAGCAACAACAATAAAAAGAGTGCTAAGAGGACCGGTAGGTTACAGATAACCTAGGTCTCATGGAAGAAGATTCATGTACCTTCAAGACCAGTAGAGAGCAAAAACTCAAAAGTGAGCACACTGGATATCAACACTAGAGCATGGTTGCCCAATGCTAGGGGGGATGAGCTACTAATAAGTTCAGATAATTATCTGTGGACCATTTAGCCTCCTTTAGTTGTTAGGGATTTCCTGAATAACCAGGGAAAGTATTACATCTTCAGAGGAGAAAAGGAAATAGAAAGGAGTAGTAGGACCAAGAGATTGAAAGCACATCTCATTGAACATTAAAATGCTTAAAGGAAGGTGAACAAGACATATCTGTACAGTTTAACCAGTCATCCAGCTTAAGAGATGGGCTTGCCTAATCCTCGAGAGACTTGAGGCCCAGAGAAGGGGGAGGCCTGGTGGTGGGCAGGCACCCTCTCAGAGGCAAGGGGGAGGAGGAATGGGATGAGGAACTGTGGGAGTGGGATGGGGGGGCAATGGCTGGAACATAAATAAATAAAATAATTAAAAAAGAGAAGGGCGTGCTAGTGATTCAGACCCCCATTTACCAGTCACCCCTTTCCACTGTGCTCTTCCTTGTAGTAACCATCATGATGTTATTGCCCTACTAATTCATACCTTGAAGATATTATTTTGTTATTAACTTTAACCACCCGCTGTCAGAGTAGTCATGGCACAGTGAGTCTTGTGAAGGCCCACACTCTCACACACACAGTTTTCTAACGTTAATCCTCAGAGGTGGCTTTGCTGGGTTATGAGGTGTATGAATCTTTGCCTTCACGAAATTAAGGCTTTGCTTTTCAAGAGTTCCTACCAATTTTCATGTCTGGACAGAATCCATTGTTCTACACCCTTGGCAACTCATCTTTTTTGTGTACTTGTCAGACTTACTTACTTGACTGACTTACTTACTTACCTACTTACTTACTTACTTACTTTATTTATTTATTTATTTACTTATTTATGTATTTATTTATTTTTTGCCAATCCTTCATACAGCATGTTTCAGTCTTGATTTTCAGATGTGGACTTACTTTTCCATTCTCTGAGAAAATGACAGACAAGTCCCACCACTGCCCCTCTATGCCTTTGGACTCTGCCTTTTCTATTGTTGTGGAGGAACTGTTTGTACTCTGAGCTCGGGTTAGACATCTCGCCTGTGTGGATTCCATCTTGTAATGTCGACTCAAGATTATTGCTCCACTAACTCTCCCTTATTTGCTTCTGCATTACCATTGTCCTCTCTTTTTTTTCTTTTGATTTTTTTGTTGGTTATTTTATTTATTTACATTTCAAATGTTATCTTCCTTCTCGGTTTCCCCTCCACAACCCCCCATTCCATTCTGCTTCTCCCTGCTTCTATGAGGGTGCTCCCTCACTCACCCACCGTAGTATTCTCCTACACTGGGGCATCGAGCCTCCACAGGACCAAGAGCCTCCCCTTCCATTGTTGCCACATAAGGCCATCCTCTGCTACATATGCAGCTAGAGCTATGTGACCTTCCAGGTGTACTCTTTGGTTGGTGGTTTAGTCTGTTGGAGCTTGGGGAGTCTGGTTTTTTGATATTGTTGTTCTTTCTATGGGGTTGCAAACCTCTTCAGCTCCTTCAGTCCTTGGCTGTGAGCATCCGCATCTGTACTGGTCAGGCTCTGGCACAGCCTCTCAGGGAACAGCTATATTAGGTTCCTACAGCAAGCACTTCTTGGCTTCGGCAATAGTGTCTGGGTTTGGTGTCTGCAGTTGGAATGGATCTCTAAGTGGGGCGGTTTCTGGATGGACTTTCCTTCAGTCTCTGCTCCACTCTTTGTCCTTGCTTTTCCTTTTGACAGGAATTCAAGGACAAAGAGTGGAGCAGAGACTGAAGGGAAGGCCAACCACTCTCCTCTCTGCTGGGCATTGTTGCTGGCATCAGGCACGTGCATATTCCTCCTAACTTAAAACACAGCAAATACCAGTTACTAGGGCTACTAACAAGTTCCAAGTTCTTGACTCCCTGTCTAAAATTTGCCTTGCACTTTCTTCCTGTGCTCAGTTTGGTGCTGCTTATTGTTTTATTAGAATTACTCTGCTGCCAGTGGCTGATGCATTACCAAATCCAGAGTCACTTCCCAGTTATTCTTACTGTTTTTTTTTAAAACTCATCTGTCATCTGAATTTGACCTTATCACTCTAATTTTGTTCTCCACGATGTCTTTTGAATTCCCCTTTTTTAGTCTTTCTTTCTTGCTTGGCTTTGCTGACTATTTCTTATCAATCTGACCTCTCAACAGTGGCAGTGCAGACCTCCGGCTTGGCACTCTTTTTGTTTCTTCTTCATTGGTGAGCTCATCTAGTCTCATGATTTTAAATAGTGTAATGAAGCTGGCAACATCCCAACTGTCTTTCTGGAACTGTTCAAGGATGTCCAGACTTGTTTATTCGTCTGCTTATTTGACAAATTACTTGGCTGTCTAGTAAATCTTTTAATAAGCCTGCAACCAAACAATTTCTTAAGAGTTTCCATGGCATTTATTTTTAATGCAAATTAGACAAAGAACGTATCTTCTTGCCTGTGTGAGGTACACAGGTATGGTCGGACATGTGTGCACTCACATGTGCAGCTTCCTTTACCTTCCTCTTCAGAGACTCATGCCCATCCTTGTGTTTCAGTGAACAGTCTCTCCATCCTTCCTATTCCTCTCAGACATTTTGGAATGATTGTTTATTTTTCTTGTCTCATCTAATTAACCATTAAGTTCTGACTTATTATGTTTTTTGACTTTATTGAATAAGAGGAACAACACAAGGATAGGGATGGTAAGCAACACATAATATGTATTTGAGGGGGTCCTCAGCTCTGCCATCCTTTTTCATGGTCTATATTTAGAAAGTGCCTCAGTCACTGTTCTATTACTGGGAGGAGACACCATGAAGGCAATTCTTATTAGGGAAAGCATTTAATTGGGGCTGACTTACAGTTTCAGAGGCTTAGTCCATGATCATCATGGCAGGAAGTATGGTAGCATGCAGGCAGACATGGTGCTGGAGCAGCAGCTGAGACCTACATGCTGATAGCTGACATGTACTCAGAGAGAGAGAGAGAGAGAGAGAGAGAGAGAGCGAGAGAGAGAGAGAGAGAGAGAGAGAGAGAGAGAGAGAGAGAGAGAGAGAGACTGACTTGGGCTTTTGAAACCTCAAAGGTCATCCTTAGTGACACTTATTGACTTGGGATAGTTTGATTTAACCTTCAGTCTCACAGGTAAGAATGGCAATATTAATGCTGCCTAATATCAAAGTTTTTTTTTTATGAGATTAAACTAAATTAGAGCTTGAAGAGAGTATAATGGTGTCTGGCACATGATACATTTTTAAAAAAGGTTCTATTGATAATAGAACATTGTGCTTAGAACATAGTGAAAGTTCAGTAAATGTTTATTGAATAAATGGGTTCCTAGGATATAAATGTAGTTAGGTAGTCACAGATACATGTTAGAAACACGTACTTTGGAAAAACTGCTAGATTTGAGAGATTTAGTAGCCGATCTCTGGCTCGTTTCTTACTAGTTGAAGGATGTTGGACAAGCCATTTAATTTTTTTTTTTTTCGGAGCTGGGGACCGAACCCAGGGCCTTGCACTTGCTAGGCCAGTGCTCTACCACTGAGCTAAATCCCCAACCCCGCCATTTAATTTTTTAAACTGTAGTTTCTTCAGCTAAAATTAGATATAATAGTGTTTCTGGGTGATACTATAAAGATCACTCAAGATGATGCACATGGAGATTCTTGATAGTCTGTAGCTTATGATGTAAATCAGTATTTGTGAGTCAAGGCTTTTCTATTATAATTGGAAAAGCAATGATAGTTAAGTAGTTTAAGGATATAAAGTTTGTCATTTAAAAATTATCTTTCCTGTATCTACATATCTCTTTACTCAGTGTGGGAAAGTGATATGTAGCATACAGTTCTTGTGCACACGAAGGCTGTGGGAACTTACACACTCTACTCCCACAAGAGTTGTATTTTGGCTGAGTCATCAGAATCACAGTCTGTTCCTCTTTGCAACACAGCCTTTTTGCTTTCTCCCGCCTTAGAAAACTAGTTTGTAAAAGATAATGCAGACTAAATGCAATCAAACACAATTTTGAAAGTAGTTGGTAGAATTAAGATTTAAAACCCCAGTTGTTAGTCTGTTAGTAAATAACTGTTTACAGAATAAATTGAGACATGATTATAAACCCACACCAACCCCTGACGGTAGCATAGCTATTTTTTGGGGTATTTGTAATCA
The DNA here is from genome assembly GCF_021556685.1 of Rattus norvegicus. Lineage (NCBI taxonomy): Eukaryota > Metazoa > Chordata > Mammalia > Rodentia > Muridae > Rattus > Rattus norvegicus. The sequence goes on along the minus strand of NC_141539.1, from coordinate 82,958,191 downwards.
AGCTGTTTGTGTTGATGGGTCAAATAGAACCCACGCCTGCCACATTCCTCAGCAGGATGTACTGGTCTGCCCAAACCTTTTTTTCTTTTTTAAAGAAAACCTCAGTTCTTGGGTCTAGGGAAATCCTTGAGTTGGGAGAGGCTATTTAATCAAAATCTGTTCTTGCTGGTGAGGCAGTGTTTCACCCAATTTGTTAAGGGTTTCTTCTGAGGCAATGTTTCAGCCCATTTGTTAAGGGTTTCTTCTGGGTCTGCTCGTAAAGAACTGTTTTGTATTCTCCTATAATCCTTTTAAACCTTGTAACTCTGAAAAGTAATAAACCCAACTTCTGTGTTGTTGTATTGATTATGTTTAAGGTCCCAGGTATCAGTGATCCGCTCCATCATTGTGTGTTCAGCAACATGGATGGAATGGTTCAAGAGCTCATGAGTCACCAGTGGCCGAGGCAGACCTCACAATCGTATTGTAGTTTGTACATAATTGGTTTGGTCTGCAGGATACAACCTGAACCCGAGCACCTTGCAACTCTATTAGCTGTTTTATTGCTTTCAAATTTACTTCAAGATTAGCTGTGCTCTGACAGTCTCAAGAACTTCTCAGTGCTATAGAATAGCTAATGTAAGAGTCATTCATTTCTACATTTTTTCTCAGAAAGTGTTATAGAGGATGGTTGATACCAATTCTACATAAGTAAATGATGCCTTAAATGATTGAATATGCAATTTTACACTTTTAAAAATCGAAACTATATTGTCATGTATTCCTAATAACTTGGACTGGTAATTGTGGAAAGCAATATTTTATCCATTTTTTGTAGGGGTAAATGACTCCTTAGTTCATGGTGTGTGTGTGTGTGTGTGTGTGTGTGTGTGTGTGTGTGTGTGTGTGTGTATGTGTGTGTGTTATTTTTCCTGGGGAAGGGAAGAACATCGGTCCAATTGTGAAAGAGAAAAGTTAAAAGAGCCAGAAGGAAAAAATCCTTAGTTAGTGTTCTAGACTAATTTTACTGGAACACAAAGTCTTCCAGAAGTCTTTACCAGGGGTGTTAAATTAAGCTAATTAAAAGATTTTTTCATTTTAAATTATGTGAGTGTAGGTGCCCCCAGATACAAGAAGACACCATATTCCCTGGGGCTGGACGTAGCTGTGAGCCATCTAGCTTGAATGCTAAGAGCAAAACTTGGGTATTCAGCAAGAGTAGAACCTGATCTTAACTTCTGAACCCTCTTTCAGCCTGATTGAGCTGGATTAACCAGGTTTGGGAGATGGAGGCTGATGACGCAGAGAGGAGTGGATATAGAAATAGTTCTATATCCTATATACTCTATATTCTATATATTCTAAATATAGAAATAGAAAGGGACAGAATGGGCGATGTCAGTTTTGTTTGAGAGAATTGGGTTTGGTATGGTGGGATCAAAATGAGCATATTGTTGTTGTTGCTGTCATCATCATCATCATCGTCGTCGTCATCATCGTCATCGTCATCGTCATTGTCATCATCATCACATTCACCTTTATCTTGTCCTTACTCCCATTCTCATAGATACCTTCATCCTGGCCCATGGCATCTTTGTTCAATGGAGGAAGTATCAGAAAGGAAAAGGTCTCATCTTCAGAATTGGGAGGCTGATTTGATGTAGGCTAGGTTATATTTTGATAGGTGGTTGTTCTTGGGCTTTGTATAGAACTGACAGCAATTCAGAGATACGTGATGTAGACAGACTTTGATACTGTTAGAACAAAGGTATAAGTTCAGAGGATGAGGCAGTAGCTCAGTGGCCAAAGTGCCTTCTGTGCATGCATGATGGTCTGAATTAGGATTTCTAGCACTCACATAAAAATTGGATATAGCAGTGGTGTCTGTAGTTCTAGAGTTGGGTTGGGGTAGAGACAGATGGGTCCTGGATGTTGACTACCCAGCATAGTCAAAACAGTGAGTTTTAGGTTCAGTGAGAGACCCTGTGTCAAAATATGAGGTGGAAAGAGATGCTATCAGAGGAAGCTACCCGTCTTAGTGAAAAGACACCATGACCAAGGCAACTCTTACAAGGATAACATTTAAATTGGGGCTGGCTTATAGGTCCAGAGGTTCAGTTCATTATCATTAAGGTGGGAGCATGACAGCACCAAGGCAGGCATGATGCAGATAGAGTTGAAAGTTCCACCTCTTGTTCCAAAGGCAAATAGGAGAAATCTGGCATCCTCAGGCAGCTAGCTCTCAAAGCCCACCCCCACAGTGATACCCTTCCTCTAATAAGGCTATACCTACTCCAATAAAGCCACACCTCCTAATAGTGTGACTCACTGGGCCAAGTATGTTCAAACCACCACATTCCACTCACTGGCCTTTATAAAGTCAAAATAAAAAAGCAGAGCACATACTTTAAATATCACAGTATATACACGCTCATTTTAAGGTGTCATAGTGAGCAAATACTGGAACAAACAAGACCAAATCCAGCTGGTCAAACTCCAAACTGCATCTCCATGTCTGATGTCAAAGCTCTCTTCAGATCTACAACCCTTTTCATCTTTGCTGACTTCAGCACAGTTCTCTTTGGCTGGTTCCACTCCCTGTTAGCAGCTTTCTTCAGCAGATGTCCCACAGCTATGGCATCTCAAACATCTTGGAGCCTCCAAGGCACCTTCAACATTACAGCTTCTTGCTCCATTGTCTGGGGTCCACACATCATCTTCTGGGTTTCTCTAAAGACCTTGGCTCACATCTCCAGCTCTGCCCTCTGTAGCACTCTAGGCTCTGGTTGACTCTACCCCACCTCTGCTGCTGTTCTTGGTGATCATCCTATGGTATTGGCATCTCTGATACACTGGAGTAACACTTAGGAGTAAGCACTTATAGGAGACCAGATCTCTCTGGGCAGGTTTTGGGTCCAGAGGGCTGTGGGCCAGCCTCAGCCTTGGGAACAGAAGGAGATGGAAGGGTCCTATCCCTGGCTGCTCAGTGGTTCCTGCGCACTGTGTGCTGCTGGTGGGTCCCTCTTTGGATAGGCAGTGGAGCAAGAAAATGAAGTCTCACCTGTGGGTTTAGGAGTGAGGGTGTTCCTGGGAAACCAGCTCTCTCTGGCAGATTTTGGGTCTGGAGGGCTGTGGGACAGCCTTAGCTCTCAAAACTAAGCTTTTATCAGAGTCAAATTTCTTGCATCATGATGTTTTGGCTTTGGGATTTTTACTTGCTGAGACATTTACTGCTTGGTTCCTCCTGCCCATGGATTGTCTACATGAATTGCTGCTTCTCTCTCTGTTGTTGACAGATTGCTGGCCCTTCTATGCTCAAATTCCATCTCCCCCTGTTCTGAAGTGCAATTACACCCTGCTTGGCTTGCTACTCTGAGGGATGACTCTTTATCTTGATCTCAGGTTACTTCTTAGCATCATATTATCATTGGACTCCTAACTCTAAACATATTCTTGGTCTCTTACTCTGGCACAACTCATCCTGCCCACAGGATTAGATCTTTCCCTGAAAAGCCTCCTGTGAGATAGGCACATGCCAAGGCAAAGTTGCTCTTTGCAATGTGTCCCAGACGACTCTGAAAGGGAATCCTTTGCTTTGCTCCTGTGATTCAGGTGAAGCGAGTACGTGAGGATTGTTAATCCATAAGCAAAAGGTAGATTCGAATTTCTGTCCTCAAGACTGTCCTTCCATCACGGAGGTGGGAAAAAGAACAATTCTGAGTGACCTGGTTAATTTATACACATTCACCCTAAAGAGTGGACATTAATTATCATGTTTCCTTTGACCACACACTGGTATGGCACTGCATTCTTTTCAACTTCTTGAGAGAGTAAGTTTAGTTTGTGTCACAGCTGAAAGAGTCCTTGATGACATGTTGACAGGTATTGGAAATGATGGGATTGGAGAGCTGACAGGTGACTCATGCATATGCATGTCTTCTGTGATTATACACAGCAATCTATCTGGGGTTATTTATGGTAGCATTGTCATGGCGATCAATGAGAGTAAACAAGCCTCTCAAAGCTGTGGGAGGGTTTTATAGCCAACTGATTCCTCCACATCGAAAAGCGACTTTCTGGATAAGCTTATTGAATACACACACACACACACACACACACACACACACACACACACACACACACACATATTTCTTCAAAAGATATACTTTAAAGGAATAATAATGTATGAAATTCTGATGAAATGAGAAAAGACTGGGTTAGGGTTTGAATAGGGACAAGAGTCCCAGGCCTTACTTACTGGTTGTATGTTCTTAGCTAGGCCATAAGGATAGATTTTTGAATCTACTTCCTCAATAATTCCAAGACTATTGTAAGGGAGAAGTGAAATAATAAATAGGAAAGAATAATGGAGCATGTTCAGGAGAAATGTATCCAGCAGAATTCTGTAAGAGAGATTATGCATCTAGTTGTGTTCATTCTGGGAGTCAAAATTCTTACTTAACTGCTAGGGAATCTATGTAAAATAATGGTTTAGGGAGGGTCCTTAGTTTGAGTTGTAGGAAGATGACAAACATTCAATGAGAATGATTGAATCTATGCTTTTAATGGGCTTCTATACTCTTTATCTACATTTGCTAATAACAGCACATATAATAGAGAGGAGACAGTAGTCTGGCAAAACTCTATCTTACACTGGGCATGTGACAGGAATAACACGTCAGCATGTTTGAGCAGATATGCTCAGGTGTGGATTACATAGCTCAGCATCCGCTTCTTTCCAGCTGTCTATTCAGCTAACATCTGTGCTCATTCCACTTGGTTAGTTGCACATTATATCAGATCTCTGATGATAGAATGGATCCAGGGTCACTTTGCTTATAATTTTATCAATTTTCCTCTCTTCAGGATGCTGTTCCTTCAGGCTATAGAAACTCAAATTCCTGCCAGTGAGGGACCCATTGAAATGAAGCTTTTGTCTAAAGAGGACAAAGGATTTTTTTAGTAAGGCTCTTGGTTGGCTCTGTGCTTTCCCCACACCTGTGTACCATGCTGACACAGGTCAAGAGTCTGCCAGGGAGACAACCTGGCAGAGCTCTCATTCCCATATCTAGGAAACTACAGCATTGTGTCCTGCCTCTCGAGAACACACTATCCTATAACAGCCCCTAAACTCAGGCTTAATTGTTGGGTCACAGAAGTAAGTTTTTTTTCTTGAGTCACAGGTTTAGATTAAGGCTTCTCAATCTACTGTAAAACCCATAGGTGAGTTCCATGTCTGTTTTCACTCAGTGCTCTCGCTATAGAGTCTGTAATGATATAGAGTGGATGCAAGAATAAATTGTTAACCCACAGTACAAGTGACTAACAGGTAACATAGCCCCAGACCTTAGTGGGTGCTGAGACCTTAACACAACTAACTCCATGATGGGAGTACCAGTCAGGCTGTAAAACTCAGCACACAGACAGCAAAAACGAAAACAAAAAGCCTAATTCATCAAAGTTCATATAGTTCTGAAAAAGTCTCAGAACATAGTAACCTTGTCCTTTTGTCTTCTGTAGTTCTGTTTCCGGCTAACTGTTCTTGTTAACTGAAGTATGTCAACCCAGGATACCATTTTTGTGTTTAGAAGCTCAGTGCTCCAGTGGGACCCTGAACACTCAGCGTAGCTACCCATCAGCTAACAAAGACTTTCCATTGGCTTAACCTGCATCCTAAGAAGCTTCCCAGGTGAGTGCCTGACAACAGAAGTGTTTGGCAGCTCTCTGACTGTCTACTGTGATGCTTCTTGCTGTTTGGCATTCTCCCTCTGGGACCATGAACTAGCATTTTTATGTAAGCTGCTTTTGGTCATGGTATTTTATTACAGTCAAAAAAAAAAAAACAAAAAAAAACAAAAAAAAAAACAAAACCAAAACACCAATGTAACAAAGAACAACATTACTATCAAACACTAATTTAAATTAGTTATCAATTAATAAAATCACCAATAGAGTTGTGAATTAGTAGGAAGAGGGTATGAAACGTGAAAAACTTGTATTCAGACTAGTTCTGACTTAATGTCTGAGGGTCATTTTGGCAATTTATTTAGCTCTTTTTAAGCTTGGATTTCTCTATTTTCGAAAAAAATGTGAAAGTTTCAAATAATGTTTGCACGAGCATAGGGCTTTTAATGTAATAATTTCTCAATAAAAGTTAGCCACCATTTTTGTATTATATTAAAAATAGGGAAATGCTTTATTTTTTTATAAAAGGAAAATTACTCAGTGGCAAGTTGTGACTATGAAAATTGGTATAATCTTTCTGGAGAAAAACATTGGCAGTGTTAATCAAAAGCATTAAAATGTACATATGCTTTGATCAAGTATTTCCACATTTAGGAATTACTATAATAAAATAATCAGAGGTTTTAATAAATATGCATGAAGAGAATTTATGCTGACAGTTTCTTATAATTATAAAAAGTGAAAATGAATATTCAGCAATAGGTAATCAGTTACACCAATTTTGTGGATTTTTAGCTAGGTTTCTATTTTTGAGAACACCATATAGACATCTGTAGTTTGATTTTTTTTTTGCTGTTTTTGGCTTTTTGAAACAGGATCTCACTTTGTAGCCCAGGCTGACTTTGAAGTTATGGCAATCTCTTTGCCTCAGCCTGCCGAGTGCTGGAATTACAGGCATGGGCTATCATATCTGTCCATAATGTACATTTTCATTTTCATTTTATTTTATTTTTTTGTGTGTGAGTGGTTTGCCTGCCTATATATCTGTGCACCGCTTTTATGTGTGTGGTGCCTACAGAAGTCAGAAGAGTGCATTGGGTCCCCTAGAACTTTAGTTATAGATTGTTATGAGGTACCACATGGATGTTGGGAATCAAACCTGGGTCCTCTGCGAGAACAATAAGTGCTCCTTATGGCTGAGCCAACTCTCCAGACCCCTTTATATTTGTGAATGGGAAAGTGCCTGTTAAATGTCAACGGAGCATGGACTGTTAGAAGCAGTATGTACCACAAGAGAACTAATGTACATGCAAACCAAACATGTCTCAACAAGACTCTTGATTTCCTTCAATGCCCTCTTTTTCTAGTGTTCCCCATGACTACAAACGACACCAGTTAGCCTCAACCTCACGGTACTTATATTCCTATATTATATATTTGCTTATTGACTGTCCCTACTTGCACACCAGCAGTTATCTTTGTTCTGTTCATCATGATGCTGCTGGTACCTACAATAGTGACTAATGCATATGGGATAAACTTCAAATTCTTGTTGATCAATTGCATGAATGACCTCTTGAAACACCTTAACTAGGAAAGAACATGTAGAAACACTGTCAGTGTCTAACTTCTGAAGGTAGAATTATGGTGCTATTTTGAAGATTTTTTATTTTTATTTTCCAATTTGTTGTGAAGGCAGTGACTAAGAATTGTGAAAAAGCTTAATTTGTAAACCCATTGAATTTCAAAAAATTGGGTCCACAGTGTTATCTTTAGTGGTCAATAAGAAGAGGAAAGAATGAAGTTGGTTAGTTTGCATAAAAGGGAAGTGTTATCTATTAACGATACTCTATTATTCTTTCAGACAGGATCATGCTGCCCTCTGAGAGGCTCCACTCAACAGCTGACTCAGACATACACAGACACCCATAGCCAAACAGTGGGTGGAGCTTGGGGACTCTAATGGAAGAAAAGGAGGAACGACTGTAGGTCTCGAAGGGGATAGGAACTCCACAGTCAGACCAAAAGAGTCAACTAACTGGAGTCTGAACCACCAAACAGAGAACATACACGGGCTGTACCTAGGCCTTCTTTGCACATACGGAGCAGATGTGCAGATTGGCCTTCATGTGGGTTTCGAACAGCTGTAATGGGGGCTATCCCAAAGGCTATTGCCTGTTCGTGGGATATGGTCTTCTAACTGGGCTGCCTTGTCTGGCCTCAATGGGAGAGGATACACCTAGCTTCGAAGAACTTGAAGTACCTGGGTAGTGGGGGTTATCCAGGAGTGGGGGCACCCGCTCAGAGGAGAACAGGGTGGATAGAGGAAGGATTGTGGGAGGAGTGACTGGGAAGGGATCAAGATGTAAAGTGAATAAGTAAAAAATATAAAATTAAAAAGACTGTTATTAACATATTGGATGGATAACAATGCAATTAATTGTAAAAATAGGCAGGAAAGAGGATTTTTATCTTGAAGACAAGGTCTTTCTAAGTAGTCTGGATGGCCATGAACTCATGATCCTCTTGCCTCAACTTTCCAAGTGCTTGGAAACAGGTGTGTGCTACCAAGCATGTGGCGAGGATTATCAAGGTAGCTATAGTTCTAGGGAAATAATTCCTGTGATGTTAATGTGTTGTTTTTGGAGAAATCTTGTCTCTTTTTAAAGACTGTAAGAAAAAAATACAGGTTCAATTTTAAGCAACTTTAGTTTCACTTTCCTTTATTAAAATTGCATTCATTGGGCCAATGAGATGGTTCAGTTGGATAAAGGTCCTTACTAGCCAGCCCAGTGACTTGAGTTTGATTCTCAGGACACATATGGTAGAAGGAGAGGACCAGGTCCCATAAGTTATTTTCTGACCTCCATGTGAGTGCTTGTGTTCCACACCTTACACAAATATAAATACATACATTTTAAAATTTACACATTTTTATTTTACAATAAATTATTTTTTGTTACTTGAGAAAGATTTTGGGTGGAGTTTTGTGTGGGATCAAAATTTTTATTATGCTCAATGAAGCCAAATTTATACATTGCAGATCTTATGTACAGTGCACAGGGTATATTGAATGTGTTCAAATTCCTTATCTAAAGGTTATCCCTTCCCTCACTTGTCTGGTTTTTTTTTTTTTTGTATTTTTTTTTTATTAACTTGAGTATTTCTTATATACATTTCGAGTGTTATTCCCTTTCCCGGTTTCAGGGAAAACATCCCCCTAATCCCTCCCCCTCCCCTTCTTTATGGGTGTTCCCCTCCCCACCCTCCCCCCATTACCACCCTCCCCTCAACAATCAGGTTCACTCAGGGTTCAGTCTTAGCAGGACCCAGGGCTTCCCCTTCCACTGGTGCTCTTACTAGGATATTCATTGCTACCTATGAGGTCAGAGTCCAGGGTCAGTCCATGTATAGTCTTTAGGTAGTGGCTTAGTCCCTGGAAGCTCTGGTTGCTTGGCATTGTTGTACATATGGGGTCTCGAGCCCCTTCAAACTCTTCCACTTCTTTCTCTGATTCCTTCAACGGGGGTCCTATTCTCAATTCAGTGGTTTGCTGCTGGCATTCGCCTCTGTGTTTGCTGTATTCTGGCTGTGTCTCTCGGGAAAGATCTACATCCGGCTCCTGTCAGCCTGCACTACTTTGCTTCATCCATCTTGTCTAATTGGATGGCTGTATATGTATGGGCCACATGTGGGGCAGGCTCTGAATGGGTGTTCCTTCAGTCTCTGTTTTAATCTTTGCCTCTCTATTACCTGCTAAGGGTATTCTTGTTCCTCTTTTAAAGAAGGAGTGAAGCATTCACATTTTGATCATCCGTCTTGAGTTTCGTTTGTTCTAGGCATCTAGGGTAATTCAAGCATTTGGGCTAATAGCCACTTATCAATGAGTGCATACCATGTGTGTGTTTCTGTGATTGGGTTACCTCACTCAGGATGATATTTTCCAGTTCCGACCATTTGCCTACGAATTTCATAAAGTCATTGTTTTTGATAGCTGAGTAATATTCCATTGTGTAGATGTACCACATTTTCTGTATCCATTCCTCTGTTGAAGGGCATCTGGGTTCTTTCCAGCTTCTGGCTATTATTATTAAGGCTGCGATGAACATAGTGGAGCACGTGTCTTTTTAATATGTTGGGGCATCTTTTGGGTATATGCCCAAGAGAGGTATAGCTGGATCCTCAGGCAGTTCAATGTCCAATTTTCTGAGGAACCTCCAGACTGATTTCCAGAATAGTTGTACCAGTCTGCAACCCCACCAACAATAGAGGAGTGTTCCTCTTTCTCCACATCCTCGCCAGCATCTGCTGTCACCTGAGTTTTTGATCTTAGCCATTCTCACTGGTGTGAGGTGAAATCTCAGGGTTGTTTTGATTTGCATTTCCCTTATGACTAAAGATGTTGAACATTTCTTTAGGTGTTTCTCAGCCATTCGGCATTCCTCAGCTGTGAATTCTTTGTTTAGCTCTGAACCCCATTTTTAAATAGGGTTATTTGTCTCCCTGCGGTCTAACTTCTTGAGTTCTTTGTATATTTTGGATATAAGGCCTCTATCTGTTGTAGGATTGGTAAAGATCTTTTCCCAATCTGTTGGTTGCCGTTTTGTCCTAACCACAGTGTCCTTTGCCTTACAGAAGCTTTGCAGTTTTATGAGATCCCATTTGTCGATTCTTTTTTTTTTTTTTTTTTATTAACTTGAGTATTTCTTATATACATTTCGAGTGTTATTCCCTTTCCCGGTTTCTGGGCAAACATCCCCCTCCCCCCTCCCCTTCCTTATGGGTGTTCCCCTCCCAACCCTCCCCCCATTGCCGCCCTCCCCCCATAGACTAGTTCACTGGGGGTTCAGTCTTAGCAGGACCCAGGGCTTCCCCTTCCACTGGTGCTCTTACTAGGATATTCATTGCTACCTATGGGGTCAGAGTCCAGGGTCAGTCCATGTATAGTCTTTAGGTAGTGGCTTAGTCCCTGGAAGCTCTGGTTGCTTGGCATTGTTGTACTTTTGGGGTCTCGAGCCCCTTCAAGCTCTTCCAGTTCTTTCTCTGATTCCTTCAATAGGGGACCTATTCTCAGTTCAGTGGTTTGCTGCTGGCATTCGCCTCTGTATTTGCTGTATTCTGGCTGTGTCTCTCAGGAGCGATCTACATCCGGCTCCTGTCGGTCTGCACTTCTTTGCTTCATCCATCTTGTCTAATTGGGTGGCTGTATATGTATGGGCCACATGTGGGGCAGGCTCTGAATGGGTGTTCCTTCAGTCTCTGTTTTAATCTTTGCCTCTCCCTTCCCTGCCAAGGGTATTCTTTTTCCTCATTTAAAGAAGGAGTGAAGCATTCACATTTTGATCATCCGTCTTGAGTTTCGTTTGTTCTAGGGATCTAGGGTAATTCAAGCATTTGGGCTAATAGCCACTTATCAATGAGTGCATACCATGTATGTCTTTCTGTGATTGGGTTAGCTCACTCAGGATGATATTTTCCAGTTCCAACCATTTGCCTACGAATTTCATAAACTCGTTGTTTTTGATAGCTGAGTAATATTCCATTGTGTAGATGTACCACATTTTCTGTATCCATTCCTCTGTTGAAGGGCATCTGGGTTCTTTCCATTTTCTGGCTATTATAAATAAGGCTGCGATGAACATAGTGGAGCACGTGTCTCTTTTATATGTTGAGGCATCTTTTGGGTATATGCCCAAGAGAGGTATAGCTGGATCCTCTGGCAGTTCAATGTCCAATTTTCTGAGGAACCTCCAGACTGATTTCCAGAATGGTTTTACCAGTCTGCAACCCCACCAACAATGGAGGAGTGTTCCTCTTTCTCCACATCCTCGCCAGCATCTGCTGTCACCTGAGTTTTTGATCTTAGCCAATCGCACTGGTGTGAGGTGAAATCTCAGGGTTGTTTTGATTTGCATTTCCCTTATGACTAAAGATGTTGAACATTTCTTTAGGTGTTTCTCAGCCATTCGGCATTCCTCAGCTGTGAATTCTTTGTTTAGCTCTGAACCCCATTTTTTAATAGGGTTATTTGTTTCCCTGCGGTCTAACTTCTTGAGTTCTTTGTATATTTTGGATATAAGGCCTCTATCTGTTGTAGGATTGGTAAAGATCTTTTCCCAATCTGTTGGTTGCCATTTTGTCCTAACCACAGTGTCCTTTGCCTTACAGAAGCTTTGCAGTTTTATGAGATCCCATTTGTCGATTCTTGATCTTAGAGCATAAGCCATTGGTGTTTTGTTCACGAAATTTTTTCCAGTGCCCATGTGTTCCAGATGCTTCCCTAGTTTTTCTTCTATTAGTTTGAGTGTGTCTGGTTTGATGTGGAGGTCCTTGATCCACTTGGACTTAAGCTTTGTACAGGGTGATAAGCATGGATCGATCTGCATTCTTCTACATGTTGCCCTCCAGTTGAACCAGCACCATTTGCTGAAAATGCTATCTTTTTTCCATTGGATGGTTTTGGCTCCTTTGTCAAAAATCAAGTGACCATAGGTGTGTGGGTTCCTTTCTGGGTCTTCAATTCTATTCCATTGGTCTATCTGTCTGTCTCTGTACCAATACCATGCAGTTTTTATCACTATTGCTCTGTAATACTGCTTGAGTTCAGGGATAGTGATTCCCCCTGAAGTCCTTTTATTGTTGAGGATAGCTTTAGCTATCCTGGGTTTTTTGTTATTCCAGATGAATTTGCAAATTGTTCTGTCTAACTCTTTGAAGAATTGGATTGGTATTTTGATGGGGATTGCATTGAATCTGTAGATTGCTTTTGGTAAAATGACCATTTTTACTATATTAATCCTGCCAATCCATGAGCATGGGAGATCTTTCCATCTTCTGAGGTCTTCTTCAATTTCTTTCCTCAGTGTCTTGAAGTTCTTATTGTACAGATCTTTTACTTGCTTGGTTAAAGTCACACCGAGGTACTTTATATTATTTGGGTCTATTATGAAGGGTGTCGTTTCCCTAATTTCTTTCTCGGCTTGTTTCTCTTTTGTATAGAGGAAGGCAACTGATTTATTTGAGTTAATTTTATACCCAGCCACTTTGCTGAAGTTGTTTATCAGCTTTAGTAGTTCTCTGGTGGAACTTTTGGGATCACTTAAATATACTATCATGTCATCTGCAAATAGTGATATTTTGACCTCTTCTTTTCCGATCTGTATCCCTTTGATCTCCTTTTGTTGTCTGATTGCTCTGGCTAGAACTTCAAGAACTATATTGAATAAGTAGGGAGAGAGTGGGCAGCCTTGTCTAGTCCCTGATTTTAGTGGGATTGCTTCAAGTTTCTCTCCATTTAGTTTAATGTTAGCAACTGGTTTGCTGTATATGGCTTTTACTATGTTTAGGTATGGGCTTTGAATTCCTATTCTTTCCAGGACTTTTATCATGAAGGGGTGTTGAATTTTGTCAAATGCTTTCTCAGCGTCTAATGAAATGATCATGTGGTTTTGTTCTTTCAGTTTGTTTATATAATGGATCACGTTGATGGTTTTCCGTATATTAAACCATCCCTGCATGCCTGGGATGAAGCCTACTTGATCATGGTGGATGATTGTTTTGATGTGCTCTTGAATTCGGTTTGCCAGAATTTTATTGAGTATTTTTGCGTCGATATTCATAAGGGAAATTGGTCTGAAGTTCTCTTTCTTTGTTGTGTCTTTGTGTGGTTTAGGTATAAGAGTAATTGTGGCTTCATAGAAGGAATTCGGTAGGGCTCCATCTGTTTCAATTTTGTGGAATAGTTTGGATAATATTGGTATGAGGTCTTCTATGAAGGTTTGATAGAATTCTGCACTAAACCCGTCTGGACCTGGGCTCTTTTTGGTTGGGAGACCTTTAATGACTGCTTCTATTTCCTTAGGAGTTATGGGGTTGTTTAACTGGTTTATCTGTTCCTGATTTAACTTCGATACCTGGTATCTGTCTAGGAAATTGTCCATTTCCTGAAGATTTTCAAATTTTGTTGAATATAGGTTTTTATAGTAAGATCTGATGATTTTTTGAATTTCCTCCGAATCTGTAGTTATGTCTCCCTTTTCATTTCTGATTTTGTTAATTTGGACGCAGTCTCTGTGTCCTCTCGTTAGTCTGGCTAAGGGTTTATCTATCTTGTTGATTTTCTCAAAGAACCAACTTTTGGTTCTGTTGATTCTTTCTATGGTCCTTTTTGTTTCTACTTGGTTGATTTCAGCTCTGAGTTTGATTATTTCCTGCCTTCTACTCCTCCTGTGTGTATTTGCTTCTTTTTGTTCTAGAGCTTTTAGGTGTGCTGTCAAGCTGCTGACATATGCTCTTTCCTGTTTCTTTCTGCAGGCACTCAGCGCTATGAGTTTTCCTCTTAACACAGCTTTCATTGTGTCCCATAAGTTTGAGTATGTTGTATCTTCATTTTCATTAAATTCTAAAAAGTTTTTAATTTCTTTCTTTATTTCTTCCTTGACAAGGTTATCATTGAGTAGAGCATTGTTCAATTTCCATGTATATGTGGGCATTCTTCCCTTATTGTTATTGAAGACCAGTTTTAGGCCGTGGTGGTCCGATAGCACGCATGGGATTATTTCTATTTTCTGTACCTGTTGAGGCACGTTTTTTGACCAATTATATGGTCAGTTTTGGAGAAAGTACCATGAGGAGCTGAGAAGAAGGTATATCCTTTTGCTTTAGGATAGAATGTTCTATAAATATCCGTTAAGTCCATTTGGCTCATGACTTCTCTTAGTCTGTCGACATCACTGTTTAATTTCTGTTTCCATGATCTGTCCATTGATGAGAGTGGGGTGTTGAAATCTCCCACTATTATTGTGTGAGGTGCAGTGTGTGTTTTGAGCTTTAGTAAGGTTTCTTTTACGTATGTAGGTGCCCTTGTATTTGGGGCATAGATATTTAGGATTGAGAGTTCATCTTGGTTGATTTTTCCTTTGATGAATATGAAGTGTCCTTCCTTATCTTTTTTGATGACTTTTAATTGAAAATTGATTTTATTTGATATTTGAATGGCTACTCCAGCTTGCTTCTTCTGACCATTTGCTTGGAAAGTTGTTTTCCAGCCTTTCACTCTGAGGTAGTGTCTGTCTTTGTCTCTGAGGTGTGTTTCCTGTAGGCAGCAGAATGCAGGGTCCTCGTTGCGTATCTAGTTTGTTAATCTATGTCTTTTTATTGGGGAGTTGAGGCCATTGATATTGAGAGATATTAAGGAATAGTGATTATTGCTTCCCGTTATATTCATATTTGGATGTGAGGTTATGTTTGTGTGCTTTCATTCTCTTTGTTTTGTTGCCAAGACGATTAGTTTCTTGCTTCTTCTAGGGTATAGCTTGCCTCCTTATGTTGGGCTTTACCATTTATTATCCTTTGTAGTGCTGGATTTGTAGAAAGATATTGTGCAAATTTGGTTTTGTCATGGAATATCTTGGTTTCTCCATCAATGTTAATTGAGAGTTTTGCAGGATACAGTAACCTGGGCTGGCATTTGTGTTCTCTTAGGGTCTGTATGACATCAGTCCAGGATCTTCTGGCCTTCATAGTTTCTGGCGAGAAGTCTGGTGTGATTCTGATAGGTCTGCCTTTATATGTTACTTGACCTTTTTCCCTTACTGCTTTTAATATTCTTTCTTTATTTTGTGCGTTTGGTGTTTTGACTATTATGTGACGGGAGGTGTTTCTTTTCTGGTCCAATCTATTTGGAGTTCTGTAGGCTTCTTGTATGTCTATGGGTATCTCTTTTTTTAGGTTAGGGAAGTTTTCTTCTATGATTTTGTTGAAGATATTTACTGGTCCTTTGAGCTGGGAGTCTTCACTCTCTTCTATACCTATTATCCTTAGGTTTGATCTTCTCATTGAGTCCTGGATTTCGTGTATGTTTTGGACCAGTAGCTTTTTCTGCTTTACATTATCTTTGACAGTTGAGTCAATGATTTCTATGGAATCTTCTGCTTCTGAGATTCTCTCTTCCATCTCTTGAATTCTGTTGGTGAGGCTTGTATCTACAGCTCCTTGTCTCTTCTTTTGGTTTTCTATATCCAGGGTTGTTTCCATGTGTTCTTTCTTGATTGCTTCTATTTCCATTTTTAATTCCTTCAACTGTTTGATTGTGTTTTCCTGGAATTCTTTCAGGGATTTTTGCGATTCCTCTCTGTAGGCTTCTACTTGTTTATTAATGTTTTCCTGTGTTTCCCTAAGTGTGTTCATGTCTTTCTTGAAGTCCTCCAGCATCATGATCAAATATGATTTTGAAACTAGATCTTGCTTTTCTGGTGTGTTTGGATATTCCATGTTTGTTTTGGTGGGAGAATTGGGCTCCGATGATGGCATGTAGTCTTGGTTTCTGTCGCTTGGGTTCCTGCGCTTGCCTCTCGCCATCAGATTATCTCTAGTGTTACTTTGTTCTGCTATTTCTGACAGTGGCTAGACTGTCCTATAAGCCTGTGTGTCAGGAGTGCTGTAGACCTGTTTTCCTCTCTTTCAGTCAGTTATGGGGACAGAGTGTTCTGCTTTCGGGCGTGTAGTTTTTCCTCTCTACAGGTCTTCAGCTGTTCCTGTGGGCCTGTGTCTTGAGTTCACCAGGCAGCTTTCTTGCAGCAGAAAAGTTGGTCTTACCTGTGGTCCCGAGGCTCAGGTTCGGTCGTGGGGTGCTGCCCAGGGGCTCTCTGCAGCGGCAGCAACCAGGAAGATCTGTGCCGCCCCTTCCGGGAGCTTCAGTGCACCAGGGTTCCAGATGGTCTTTGGCTTTTTCCTCTGGTGTCCGAGATGTGTGTGCAGGGAGCAGTCTCTTCTGGTTTCCCAGGCTTGTCTGCCTCTCTGAAGGTTTAGCTCTCCTTCCCACGGGATTTGGGTGCAGAGAACTGTTTATCTGGTCTGTTTCCTTCAGGGTCCGGCGGTGTCTCTGGCAGGGGTCCTGCCGCTCCTGGGCCCTCTCCCACGGGAGCCCAGAGGCCTTATACAGTTTCCTCTTGGGCCAGGGATGTGGGCAGGGGTGAGCAGTGTTGGTGGTCTCTTCCGCTCTGCAGCCTCAGGAGTGCCCACCTGACCAGGCGGTTGGGTATCTCTCTCACCGGGTCTGGGAGCAGAGAGCTGCTGCGGGCCGGGATCCGCGGGTTGAACCCCATTTTTTAATAGGGTTATTTGTTTCCCTGCGGTCTAACTTATTGAGTTCTTTGTATATTTTGGATATAAGGCCTCTATCTGTTGTAGGATTGGTAAAGATCTTTTCCCAATCTGTTGGTTGCCGTTTTGTCCTAACCACAGTGTCCTTTGCCTTACAGAAGCTTTGCAGTTTTATGAGATCCCATTTGTCGATTCTTGATCTTAGAGCATAAGCCATTGGTGTTTTGTTCAGGAAATTTTTTCCAGTGCCCATGTGTTCCAGATGCTTCCCTAGTTTTTCTTCTATTAGTTTGAGTGTGTCTGGTTTGATGTGGAGGTCCTTGATCCACTTGGACTTAAGCTTTGTACAGGGTGATAAGCATGGATCGATCTGCATTCTTCTACATGTTGCCCTCCAGTTGAACCAGCACCATTTGCTGAAAATGCTATCTTTTTTCCATTGGATGGTTTTGGCTCCTTTGTCAAAAATCAAGTGACCATAGGTGTGTGGGTTCCTTTCTGGGTCTTCAATTCTATTCCATTGGTCTATCTGTCTGTCTCTGTACCAATACCATGCAGTTTTTATTACTATTGCTCTGTAATACTGCTTGAGTTCAGGGATAGTGATTCCCCCTGAAGTCCTTTTATTGTTGAGGATAGCTTTAGCTATCCTGGGTTTTTTGTTATTCCAGATGAATTTGCAAATTGTTCTGTCTAACTCTTTGAAGAATTGGATTGGTATTTTGATGGGGATTGCATTGAATCTGTAGATTGCTTTTGGTAAAATGGCCATTTTTACTATATTAATCCTGCCAATCCATGAGCATGGGAGATCTTTCCATCTTCTGAGGTCTTCTTCAATTTCTTTCCTCAGTGTCTTGAAGTTCTTATTGTACAGATCTTTTACTTGCTTGGTTAAAGTCACACCGAGGTACTTTATATTATTTGGGTCTATTATGAAGGGTGTCGTTTCCCTAATTTCTTTCTTGGCTTGTTTCTCTTTTGTATAGAAGAAGGCAACAGATTTATGTGAGTTAATTTCATACCCAGCCACTTTGCTGAAGTTGTTTATCAGCTTTAGTAGTTCTCTGGTGGAACTTTTGGGATCACTTAAATATACTATCATGTCATCTGCAAATAGGGATATTTTGACCTCTTCTTTTCCGATCTGTATCCCTTTGATCTCCTTTTGTTGTCTGATTGCTCTGGCTAGAACTTCAAGAACTATATTGAATAAGTAGGGAGAGAGTGGGCAGCCTTGTCTAGTCCCTGATTTTCGTGGGATTGCTTCAAGTTTCTCTCCATTTAGTTTAATGTTAGCAACTGGTTTGCTGTATATGGCTTTTACTATGTTTAGGTATGGGCCTTGAATTCCTATTCTTTCCAGGACTTTTATCATGAAGGGGTGTTGAATTTTGTCAAATGCTTTCTCAGCATCTAATGAAATGATCATGTGGTTCTGTTCTTTCAGTTTGTTTATATAATGGATCACGTTGATGGTTTTCCGTATATTAAACCATCCCTGCATGCCTGGGATGAAGCCTACTTGATCATGGTGGATGATTGTTTTGATGTGCTCTTGAATTCGGTTTGCCAGAATTTTATTGAGTATTTTTGCGTCGATATTCATAAGGGAAATTGGTCTGAAGTTCTCTTTCTTTGTTGTGTCTTTGTGTGGTTTAGGTATAAGAGTAATTGTGGCTTCATAGAAGGAATTCGGTAGGGCTCCATCTGTTTCAATTTTGTGGAATAGTTTGGATAATATTGGTATGAGGTCTTCTATGAAGGTTTGATAGAATTCTGCACTAAACCCGTCTGGACCTGGGCTCTTTTTGGTTGGGAGACCTTTAATGACTGCTTCTATTTCCTTAGGAGTTATGGGGTTGTTTAACTGGTTTATCTGTTCCTGATTTAACTTCGATACGTGGTATCTGTCTAGGAAATTGTACATTTCCTGAAGATTTTCAAATTTTTTGAATATAGGTTTTTATAGTAAGATCTGATGATTTTTTGAATTTCCTCTGAATCTGTAGTTATGTCTCCCTTTTCATTTCTGATTTTGTTAATTTGGACGCACTCTCTGTGTCCTCTCGTTAGTCTGGCTAAGGGTTTATCTATCTTGTTGATTTTCTCAAAGAACCAACTTTTGGTTCTGTTGATTCTTTCTATGGTCCTTTTTGTTTCTACTTGGTTGATTTCAGCTCTGAGTTTGATTATTTCCTGCCTTCTACTCCTCCTGTGTGTATTTGCTTCTTTTTGTTCTAGAGCTTTTAGGTGTGCTGTCAAGCTGCTGACATATGCTCTTTCCTCTTTCTTTCTGCAGGCACTCAGCGCTATGAGTTTTCCTCTTAGCACAGCTTTCATTGTGTCCCATAAGTTTGAGTATGTTGTATCTTCATTTTCATTAAATTCTAAAAAGTTTTTAATTTCTTTCTTTATTTCTTTTTTGACCAGGTTATCATTGAGTAGAGCATTGTTCAATTTCCACGTATATGTGGGCATTCTTCCCTTATTGTTATTGAAGACCAGTTTTAGGCAGTGGTGGTCCGATAGCACGCATGGGATTATTTCTATCTTTCTGTACCTGTTGAGGCACATTTTTTGACCAATTATATGGTCAATTTTGGAGAAAGTACCATGAGGAGCTGAGAAGAAGGTATATCCTTTTGCTTTAGGATAGAATGTTCTATAAATATCCGTTAAGTCCATTTGGCTCATGACTTCTCTTAGTCTGTCGACATCACTGTTTAATTTCTGTTTCCATGATCTGTCCATTGATGAGAGTGGGGTGTTGAAATCTCCCACTATTATTGTGTGAGGTGCAATGTGTGTTTTGAGCTTTAGTAAGGTTTCTTTTACATATGTAGGTGCCCTTGTATTTGGGGCATAGATATTTAGGATTGAGAGCTCATCTTGGTTGATTTTTCCTTTGATGAATATGAAGTGGCCTTCCTTATCTTTTTTGATGACTTTTAGTTGGAAATTGATTTTATTTGATATTAGAATGGCTACTCCAGCTTGCTTCTTCTGACCATTTGCTTGGAAAGTTGTTTTCCAGCCTTTCACTCTGAGGTAGTGTCTGTCTTTGTCTCTGAGGTGTGTTTCCTGTAGGCAGCAGAATGCAGGGTCCTCGTTGCGTATCCATTTTGTTAATCTATGTCTTTTTATTGGGGAGTTGAGGCCATTGATATTGAGAGATATTAAGGAATAGTGATTATTGTTTCCCTTTATAATCACATTTGGATGTGAGGTTATGTTTGTGTGCTTTCATTCTCTTTGCTTTGTTGCCAAGACGATTAGTTTCTTGCTTCTTCTAGGGTATAGCTTGCCTCCTTATGTTGGGCGTTACCATTTATTATCCTTTGTAGTGCTGGATTTGTAGAAAGATATTGTGTAAATTTGGTTTTGTCATGGAATATCTTGGTTTCTCCATCAATGTTAATTGAGAGTTTTGCAGGATACAGTAACCTGGGCTGGCATTTGTGTTCTCTTAGGGTCTGTATGACATCAGTCCAGGATCTTCTGGCCTTCATAGTTTCTGGCGAGAAGTCTGGTGTGATTCTGATAGGTCTGCCTTTATATGTTACTTGACCTTTTTCCCTTACTGCTTTTAATATTCTTTCTTTATTTTGTGCGTTTGGTGTTTTGACTATTATGTGACGGGAGGTGTTTCTTTTCTGGTCCAATCTATTTGGAGTTCTGTAGGCTTCTTGTATGTCTATGGGTATCTCTTTTTTTAGGTTAGGGAAGTTTTCTTCTATGATTTTGTTGAAGATATTTACTGGTCCTTTGAGCTGGGAGTCTTCACTCTCTTCTATACCTATTATCCTTAGGTTTGATCTTCTCATTGAGTCCTGGATTTCGTGTATGTTTTGGACCAGTAGCTTTTTCTGCCTTACATTATCTTTGACAGTTCAGTCAATGATTTCTATGGAATCTTCTGCTCCTGAGATTCTCTCTTCCATCTCTTGTATTCTGTTGGTGAAGCTTGTATCTACAGCTCCTTGTCTCTTCTTTTGGTTTTCTATATCCAGGGTTGTTTCCATGTGTTCTTTCTTGATTGCTTCTATTTCCATTTTTAATTCCTTCAACTGTTTGATTGTGTTTTCCTGGAATTCTTTCAGGGATTTTTGCGATTCCTCTCTGTAGGCTTCTACTTGTTTATTAATGTTTTCCTGTGTTTCCCTAAGTGTGTTCATGTCTTTCTTGAAGTCCTCCAGCATCATGATCAAATATGATTTTGAAACTAGATCTTGCTTTTCTGGTGTGTTTGGATATTCCATGTTTGTTTTGGTGGGAGAATTGGGCTCCGATGATGGCATGTAGTCTTGGTTTCTGTCGCTTGGGTTCCTGCGCTTGCCTCTCGCCATCAGATTATCTCTAGTGTTACTTTGTTCTGCTATTTCTGACAGTGGCTAGACTGTCCTATAAGCCTGTGTGTCAGGAGTGCTGTAGACCTGTTTTCCTCTCTTTCAGTCAGTTATGGGGACAGAGTGTTCTGCTTTCGGGCGTGTAGTTTTTCCTCTCTACAGGTCTTCAGCTGTTCCTGTGGGCCTGTGTCTTGAGTTCACCAGGCAGCTTTCTTGCAGCAGAAAAGTTGGTCTTACCTGTGGTCCCGAGGCTCAGGTTCGGTCGTGGGGTGCTGCCCAGGGGCTCTCTGCAGCGGCAGCAACCAGGAAGATCTGTGCCGCCCCTTCCGGGAGCTTCAGTGCACCAGGGTTCCAGATGGTCTTTGGCTTTTTCCTCTGGTGTCCGAGATGTGTGTGCAGGGAGCAGTCTCTTCTGGTTTCCCAGGCTTGTCTGCCTCTCTGAAGGTTTAGCTCTCCTTCCCACGGGATTTGGGTGCAGAGAACTGTTTATCTGGTCTGTTTCCTTCAGGGTCCGGCGGTGTCTCTGGCAGGGGTCCTGCCGCTCCTGGGCCCTCTCCCACGGGAGCCCAGAGGCCTTATACAGTTTCCTCTTGGGCCAGGGATGTGGGCAGGGGTGAGCAGTGTTGGTGGTCTCTTCCGCTCTGCAGCCTCAGGAGTGCCCACCTGACCAGGCGGTTGGGTATCTCTCTCACCGGGTCTGGGAGCAGAGAGCTGCTGCGGGCCGGGATCCGCGGGTTGAACCCCATTTTTTAATAGGGTTATTTGTTTCCCTGCGGTCTAACTTATTGAGTTCTTTGTATATTTTGGATATAAGGCCTCTATCTGTTGTAGGATTGGTAAAGATCTTTTCCCAATCTGTTGGTTGCCGTTTTGTCCTAACCACAGTGTCCTTTGCCTTACAGAAGCTTTGCAGTTTTATGAGATCCCATTTGTCGATTCTTGATCTTAGAGCATAAGCCATTGGTGTTTTGTTCAGGAAATTTTTTCCAGTGCCCATGTGTTCCAGATGCTTCCCCAGTTTTTCTTCTATTAGTTTGAGTGTGTCTGGTTTGATGTGGAGGTCCTTGATCCACTTGGACTTAAGCTTTGTACAGGGTGATAAGCATGGATCGATCTGCATTCTTCTACATGTTGCCCTCCAGTTGAACCAGCACCATTTGCTGAAAATGCTATCTTTTTTCCATTGGATGGTTTTGGCTCCTTTGTCAAAAATCAAGTGACCATAGGTGTGTGGGTTCCTTTCTGGGTCTTCAATTCTATTCCATTGGTCTATCTGTCTGTCTCTGTACCAATACCATGCAGTTTTTATTACTATTGCTCTGTAATACTGCTTGAGTTCAGGGATAGTGATTCCCCCTGAAGTCCTTTTATTGTTGAGGATAGCTTTAGCTATCCTGGGTTTTTTGTTATTCCAGATGAATTTGCAAATTGTTCTGTCTAACTCTTTGAAGAATTGGATTGGTATTTTGATGGGGATTGCATTGAATCTGTAGATTGCTTTTGGTAAAATGGCCATTTTTACTATATTAATCCTGCCAATCCATGAGCATGGGAGATCTTTCCATCTTCTGAGGTCTTCTTCAATTTCTTTCCTCAGTGTCTTGAAGTTCTTATTGTACAGATCTTTTACTTGCTTGGTTAAAGTCACACCGAGGTACTTTATATTATTTGGGTCTATTATGAAGGGTGTCGTTTCCCTAATTTCTTTCTTGGCTTGTTTCTCTTTTGTATAGAAGAAGGCAACAGATTTATGTGAGTTAATTTCATACCCAGCCACTTTGCTGAAGTTGTTTATCAGCTTTAGTAGTTCTCTGGTGGAACTTTTGGGATCACTTAAATATACTATCATGTCATCTGCAAATAGGGATATTTTGACCTCTTCTTTTCCGATCTGTATCCCTTTGATCTCCTTTTGTTGTCTGATTGCTCTGGCTAGAACTTCAAGAACTATATTGAATAAGTAGGGAGAGAGTGGGCAGCCTTGTCTAGTCCCTGATTTTAGTGGGATTGCTTCAAGTTTCTCTCCATTTAGTTTAATGTTAGCAACTGGTTTGCTGTATATGGCTTTTACTATGTTTAGGTATGGGCCTTGAATTCCTATTCTTTCCAGGACTTTTATCATGAAGGGGTGTTGAATTTTGTCAAATGCTTTCTCAGCATCTAATGAAATGATCATGTGGTTCTGTTCTTTCAGTTTGTTTATATAATGGATCACGTTGATGGTTTTCCGTATATTAAACCATCCCTGCATGCCTGGGATGAAGCCTACTTGATCATGGTGGATGATTGTTTTGATGTGCTCTTGAATTCGGTTTGCCAGAATTTTATTGAGTATTTTTGCGTCGATATTCATAAGGGAAATTGGTCTGAAGTTCTCTTTCTTTGTTGTGTCTTTGTGTGGTTTAGGTATAAGAGTAATTGTGGCTTCATAGAAGGAATTCGGTAGGGCTCCATCTGTTTCAATTTTGTGGAATAGTTTGGATAATATTGGTATGAGGTCTTCTATGAAGGTTTGATAGAATTCTGCACTAAACCCGTCTGGACCTGGGCTCTTTTTGGTTGGGAGACCTTTAATGACTGCTTCTATTTCCTTAGGAGTTATGGGGTTGTTTAACTGGTTTATCTGTTCCTGATTTAACTTCGATACGTGGTATCTGTCTAGGAAATTGTACATTTCCTGAAGATTTTCAAATTTTTTGAATATAGGTTTTTATAGTAAGATCTGATGATTTTTTGAATTTCCTCTGAATCTGTAGTTATGTCTCCCTTTTCATTTCTGATTTTGTTAATTTGGACGCACTCTCTGTGTCCTCTCGTTAGTCTGGCTAAGGGTTTATCTATCTTGTTGATTTTCTCAAAGAACCAACTTTTGGTTCTGTTGATTCTTTCTATGGTCCTTTTTGTTTCTACTTGGTTGATTTCAGCTCTGAGTTTGATTATTTCCTGCCTTCTACTCCTCCTGTGTGTATTTGCTTCTTTTTGTTCTAGAGCTTTTAGGTGTGCTGTCAAGCTGCTGACATATGCTCTTTCCTCTTTCTTTCTGCAGGCACTCAGCGCTATGAGTTTTCCTCTTAGCACAGCTTTCATTGTGTCCCATAAGTTTGAGTATGTTGTATCTTCATTTTCATTAAATTCTAAAAAGTTTTTAATTTCTTTCTTTATTTCTTTTTTGACCAGGTTATCATTGAGTAGAGCATTGTTCAATTTCCACGTATATGTGGGCATTCTTCCCTTATTGTTATTGAAGACCAGTTTTAGGCAGTGGTGGTCCGATAGCACGCATGGGATTATTTCTATCTTTCTGTACCTGTTGAGGCACATTTTTTGACCAATTATATGGTCAATTTTGGAGAAAGTACCATGAGGAGCTGAGAAGAAGGTATATCCTTTTGCTTTAGGATAGAATGTTCTATAAATATCCGTTAAGTCCATTTGGCTCATGACTTCTCTTAGTCTGTCGACATCACTGTTTAATTTCTGTTTCCATGATCTGTCCATTGATGAGAGTGGGGTGTTGAAATCTCCCACTATTATTGTGTGAGGTGCAATGTGTGTTTTGAGCTTTAGTAAGGTTTCTTTTACATATGTAGGTGCCCTTGTATTTGGGGCATAGATATTTAGGATTGAGAGCTCATCTTGGTTGATTTTTCCTTTGATGAATATGAAGTGGCCTTCCTTATCTTTTTTGATGACTTTTAGTTGGAAATTGATTTTATTTGATATTAGAATGGCTACTCCAGCTTGCTTCTTCTGACCATTTGCTTGGAAAGTTGTTTTCCAGCCTTTCACTCTGAGGTAGTGTCTGTCTTTGTCTCTGAGGTGTGTTTCCTGTAGGCAGCAGAATGCAGGGTCCTCGTTGCGTATCCATTTTGTTAATCTATGTCTTTTTATTGGGGAGTTGAGGCCATTGATATTGAGAGATATTAAGGAATAGTGATTATTGTTTCCCTTTATAATCACATTTGGATGTGAGGTTATGTTTGTGTGCTTTCATTCTCTTTGCTTTGTTGCCAAGACGATTAGTTTCTTGCTTCTTCTAGGGTATAGCTTGCCTCCTTATGTTGGGCGTTACCATTTATTATCCTTTGTAGTGCTGGATTTGTAGAAAGATATTGTGTAAATTTGGTTTTGTCATGGAATATCTTGGTTTCTCCATCAATGTTAATTGAGAGTTTTGCAGGATACAGTAACCTGGGCTGGCATTTGTGTTCTCTTAGGGTCTGTATGACATCAGTCCAGGATCTTCTGGCCTTCATAGTTTCTGGCGAGAAGTCTGGTGTGATTCTGATAGGTCTGCCTTTATATGTTACTTGACCTTTTTCCCTTACTGCTTTTAATATTCTTTCTTTATTTTGTGCGTTTGGTGTTTTGACTATTATGTGACGGGAGGTGTTTCTTTTCTGGTCCAATCTATTTGGAGTTCTGTAGGCTTCTTGTATGTCTATGGGTATCTCTTTTTTTAGGTTAGGGAAGTTTTCTTCTATGATTTTGTTGAAGATATTTACTGGTCCTTTGAGCTGGGAGTCTTCACTCTCTTCTATACCTATTATCCTTAGGTTTGATCTTCTCATTGAGTCCTGGATTTCGTGTATGTTTTGGACCAGTAGCTTTTTCTGCCTTACATTATCTTTGACAGTTCAGTCAATGATTTCTATGGAATCTTCTGCTCCTGAGATTCTCTCTTCCATCTCTTGTATTCTGTTGGTGAAGCTTGTATCTACAGCTCCTTGTCTCTTCTTTTGGTTTTCTATATCCAGGGTTGTTTCCATGTGTTCTTTCTTGATTGCTTCTATTTCCATTTTTAATTCCTTCAACTGTTTGATTGTGTTTTCCTGGAATTCTTTCAGGGATTTTTGCGATTCCTCTCTGTAGGCTTCTACTTGTTTATTAATGTTTTCCTGTGTTTCCCTAAGTGTGTTCATGTCTTTCTTGAAGTCCTCCAGCATCATGATCAAATATGATTTTGAAACTAGATCTTGCTTTTCTGGTGTGTTTGGATATTCCATGTTTGTTTTGGTGGGAGAATTGGGCTCCGATGATGGCATGTAGTCTTGGTTTCTGTCGCTTGGGTTCCTGCGCTTGCCTCTCGCCATCAGATTATCTCTAGTGTTACTTTGTTCTGCTATTTCTGACAGTGGCTAGACTGTCCTATAAGCCTGTGTGTCAGGAGTGCTGTAGACCTGTTTTCCTCTCTTTCAGTCAGTTATGGGGACAGAGTGTTCTGCTTTCGGGCGTGTAGTTTTTCCTCTCTACAGGTCTTCAGCTGTTCCTGTGGGCCTGTGTCTTGAGTTCACCAGGCAGCTTTCTTGCAGCAGAAAAGTTGGTCTTACCTGTGGTCCTGAGGCTCAAGTTCGCTCGTGGGGTGCTGCCCAGGGGCTCTCTGCAGCGGCAGCAACCAGGAAGACCTGTGCCGCCCCTTCCGGGAGCTTCAGTGCACCAGGGTTCCAGATGGTCTTTGGCTTTTTCCTCTGGTGTCCGAGATGTGTGTGCAGGGAGCAGTCTCTTCTGGTTTCCCAGGCTTGTCTGCCTCTCTGAAGGTTTAGCTCTCCCTCCCACGGGATTTGGGTGCAGAGAACTGTTTATCTGGTCTGTTTCCTTCAGGGTCCGGCGGTGTCTCTGGCAGGGGTCCTGCCGCTCCTGGGCCCTCTCCCACGGGAGCCCAGAGGCCTTATACATTTTCCTCTTGGGCCAGGGATGTGGGCAGGGGTGAGCAGTGTTGGTGGTCTCTTCCGCTCTGCTGCCTCAGGAGTGCCCACCTGACCAGGCGGTTGGGTCTCTCCTCACCGGGTCTGGGAGCAGAGAGCTGCTGCGGGCCGGGATCCCATTTGTCGATTCTTGATCTTAGAGCATAAGCCATTGGTGTTTTGTTCAGGAAATTTTTTCCAGTGTCCATGTGTTCGAGATGCTCCCTTAGTTTTTTTTCTATTAGTTTGAGTGTATCTGGTTTGATGTGGAGGTCCTTGATCCACTTGGACTTAAGCTTTGTACAGGGTGATAAGCATGGATCGATCTGGATTCTTCTGCATTTTGACCTCCAGTTGAACCAGCACCATTTGTTGAAAATGCTGTCTTTTTTCCATTTGATGGTTTTGGCTCCTTTGTCAAAAATCAAGTGCCCATAGGTGTGTGGGTTCATTTCTGGGTCTTCAATTCTGTTCCATTGGTCTATCTGTCTGTCTCTGTACCAATACCATGCAGTTTTTATCACTATTGCTCTGTAATACTGCTTGAGTTCAGGGATAGTGATTCCCCCTGAAGTCCTTTTATTGTTGAGGATAGTTTTAGCTATCCTGGGTTTTTTGTTATTCCAGATGAATTTGCAAATTGTTCTGTCTAACTCTTTGAAGAGTTGGATTGGTATTTTGATGGGGATTGCACTGAATCTGGAGATTGCTTTTCGTAAAATGACCATTTTTGCTATATTAAACCTGCCAATCCATGAGCATGGGAGATCTTTCCATTTTCTGAGGACTTCTTCAATTTCTTTCTTCAGAGTCTTGAAGTTCTTATTGTACAAATCTTTTACTTGCTTGGTTAAAGTCACACCGAGGTACTTTATATTATTTGGGTCTATTATGAAGGGTGTCGTTTCCCTAATTTCTTTCTCGGCTTGTTTCTCTTTTGTGTAGAGGAAGGCTACTGATTTATTTGAGTTAATTTTATACCCAACCACTTTGCTGAAGTTGTTTATCAGCTTTAGTAGTTCTCTGGTGGAACTTTTGGGATCACTTAAATAAACTATCATATCATCTGCAAATAGTGATATTTTGACTTCTTCTTTTCCGATCTGTATCCCCTTGACCTCCTTTTGTTGTCTGATTGCTCTGGCTAGAACTTCAAGAACTATATTGAATAAGTAGGGAGAGAGTGGGCAGCCTTGTCTAGTCCCTGATTTTAGCGGGATTGCTTCAAGTTTCTCTCCATTTAGTTTAATGTTAGCAACTGGTTTGCTGTATATGGCTTTTAGTATGTTCAGGTATGGGCCTTGAATTCCTATTCTTTCCAGGACTTTTATCATGAAGGGGTGTTGAATTTTGTCAAATGCTTTCTCAGCGTCTAATGAAATGATCATGTGGTTTTGTTCTTTCAGTTTGTTTATATAATGGATCACGTTGATGGTTTTCCGTATATTAAACCATCCCTGCATGCCTGGGATGAAGCCTACTTGATCATGGTGGATGATTGTTTTGATGTGCTCTTGGATTCGGTTTGCCAGAATTTTGTTGAGTATTTTTGCGTCAATATTCATAAGGGAAATTGGTCTGAAGTTCTCTTTCTTTGTTGTGTCTATGTGTGGTTTAGGTATAAGAGTAATTGTGGCTTCGTAGAAGGTATTCGGTAGTGATCCATCTGTTTCAATTTTGTGGAATAGTTTGGATAATATTGGTATGAGGTCTTCTATGAAGGTTTGATAGAATTCTGCACTAAACCCGTCTGGACCTGGGCTCTTTTTGGTTGGGAGACCTTTAATGACTGCTTCTATTTCCTTAGGAGTTATGGGGTTGTTTAACTGGTTTATCTGTTCCTGATTTAACTTTGGTACCTGGTATCTGTCTAGGAAATTGTCCATTTCCTGAAGATTTTCAAGTTTTGTTGAATATAGGTTTTTATAGTAAGATCTGATGATTTTTTGAATTTCCTCTGAATCTGTAGTTATGTCTCCCTTTTCATTTCTGATTTTGTTAATTTGGACGCAGTCTCTGTGTCCTCTCGTTAGTCTGGCTAACGGTTTATCTATCTTGTTGATTTTCTCAAAGAACCAACTTTTGGTTCTGTTGATTCTTTCTATGGTCCTTTTTGTTTCTACTTGGTTGATTTCAGCTCTGAGTTTGATTATTTCCTGCCTTCTACTCCTCCTGGGTGTATTATTTCTTTTTGTTCTAGAGCTTTTAGGTGTGCTGTCAAGCTGCTGACATATGCTCTTTCCTGTTTCTTTCTGCAGGCACTCAGTGCTATGAGTTTTCCTCTTAGCACAGCTTTCATTGTGTCCCATAAGTTTGGGTATGTTGTACCTTCATTTTCATTAAATTCTAAAAAGTTTTTAATTTCTTTCTTTATTTCTTCCTTGACCAGGTTATCATTGAGTAGAGCATTGTTCAATTTACAAGTATATGTGGGCATTCTTCCTTGATTGTTATTGAAGACCAGCTTTAGGCCGTGGTGGTCCGATAGCACGCATGGGATTATTTCTATCTTTCTGTACCTGTTGAGGCCCTTTTTTTGACCAATTATATGATCAATTTTGGAGAAAGTACCATGAGGAGCTGAGAAGAATGTATATCCTTTTGCTTTAGGATAGAATGTTCTATAAATATCCGTTAAGTCCATTTGGCTCATGACTTCTCTTCGTCTGTCTACGTCTCTGTTTAATTTCTGTTTCCATGATCTGTCCATTGGTGAGAGTGGGGTGTTGAAATCTCCCACTATTATTGTGTGAGGTGCAATGTGTGTTTTGAGCTTTAGTAAGGTTTCTTTTACATATGTAGGTGCCCTTGTATTTGGGGCATAGATATTTAGGATTGAGAGTTCATCTTGGTGGATTTTTCCTTTGATGAATATGAAGTGTCCTTCCTTATCTTTTTTGATGACTTTTAATTGAAAATTGATTTTATTTGATATTAGAATGGCTACTCCAGCTTGCGTCTTCTGACCATTTGCTTGGAAAATTGTTTTCCAGCCTTTCTTTTTTTTTTAAATTTAGAGAATACTTTATTAGTTTTTGTAATCAATCTCACGTAGATAAGACCTTACATATTTAATACAGTGTGTTACCCCTGTACAAATGGAAAAACTTAAGATCAACATTTCCAGACCAATATGGCTGTTAATTTCTGTACAGTGCCAACTCAACACAGTAAACGGGGATACTTTTTTCCAAAGTTGACAGCACAGCTAAAGTTTCAAAAAATTCAAATTATATATCTGTATATATATATTTATATTTATATAAAAAGACCAATAATAGCAGTGTGTTATGCATCAACAGCAGCAACAGCATTTTTAGGTTCTGCAGTCATCTGAACAAAACTGTAGAGACATCCAGCACACTCCATTAAAAAAAAAAAAAGTAAAAAAACAAAACCCGAGAAAACAGCACAGTTCTGTTACTCTTGTGGTACCTGGCACCATTTTTTTTTTTTAAAATTAGCTTCTCAATCATCATCTGGAAAGAAAACATTCTGAGCAACATCATTAAAAACAGCTCTGTCACTACTACTAGCACGGTCACTACTACGTATCATAAAGCAGGTACAAGCTATTTTACATCCACAGAGGTATGATACAGTACTGTCCTACATCTATAATACTAGAGGATACAACTTAAAAGGCATTATTTGAGACTTGATTCTACTTTTCCAGCAGAGGGCCCAAAGGATGGTGTGACACAGCTTTGTAAAGAAACATACTCTAGACAGGATTTCCTTTCACTAGTGGCACAGTTCTAAGGATTCATTCTCTCCATGAATGTCAGCTAAAACCGTTATTAAAAAAATGAAATATCCCTAGAACAAAACCGTATAACCACCGGATTCACATGAAGATGACCTAGTGTTTTCCAGCCTTTCACTCTGAGGTAATGTCTGTCTTTGTCCATGAGGTGTGTTTCCTGTAGGCAGCAGAATGCAGGGTCCTCGTTGCGTATCCAGTTTGTTAATCTATGTCTTTTTATTGGGGAGTTGAGGCCATTGATGTTGAGAGATATTAAGGAATAGTGATTATTGCTTCCGGTTATATTCATATTTGGATGTGAGGTTATGTTTGTGTGCTTTCATTCTCTTTGTTTTGTTGCCAAGACGATTAGTTTCTTGCTTCTTCTAGGGTATAGCTTGCCTCCTTATGTTGGGATTTACCATTTATTATCCTTTGTAGTGCTGGATTTGTAGAAAGATATTGTGTAAATTTGGTTTTGTCATGGAATATCTTGGTTTCTCCATCTATGTTAATTGAGAGTTTTGCAGGATACAGTAACCTGGGCTGGCATTGGTGTTCTCTTAGGGTCTGTATGACATCAGTCCAGGATCTTCTGGCCTTCATAGTTTCTGGCGAGAAGTCTGGTGTGATTCTGATAGGTCTGCCCTTATATGTTACTTGACGTTTTTCCCTCACTGCTTTTAATATTCTTTCTTTATTTTGTGCCTTTGGTGTTTTGACTATTATGTGACGGGAGGTGTTTCTTTTCTGGTCCAATCTATTTGGAGTTCTGTAGGCTTCTTGTATGCCTATGGGTATCTCTTTTTTTAGGTTAGGGAAGTTTTCTTCTATGATTTTGTTGAAGATATTTACTGGTCCTTTGAGCTGGGAGTCTTCACTCTCTTCTATACCTATTATCCTTAGGTTTGATCTTCTCATTGAGTCCTGGATTTCCTGTATGTTTTGGACCAGTAGCTTTTTCTGCTTTACATTATCTTTGACAGTTGAGTCAATGATTTCTATGGAATCTTCTGCTTCTGAGATTCTCTCTTCCATGTCTTGTATTCTGTTGGTGAAGCTTGTATCTACAGCTCCTTGTCTCTTCTTTTGGTTTTCTATATCCAGGGTTGTTTCCATGTGTTCTTTCTTGATTGCTTCTATTTCCATTTTTAATTTCTTCAACTGTTTGATTGTGTTTTCCTGGAATTCTTTCAGATATTTTTGCGATTCTTTCAGGGATTTTTGCGATTCCTCTCTGTAGGCTTCTACTTGTTTATTGATGTTTTCCTGTGTTTCCCTAAGGGAGTTCTTCACGTCTTTCTTGAAGTCCTCCAGCATCATGATCAAATATGATTTTGAAACTAGATCTTGCTTTTCTGGTGTGTTTGGATATTCCATGTTTGTTTTGGTGGGAGAATTGGGCTCCAATGATGCCATGTAGTCTTGGTTTCTGTTGCTTGGGTTCCTGCGCTTGCCTCTCGCCATCAGATTATCTCTAGTGTTACTTTGTTCTGCTATTTCTGACAGTGGCTAGACTGTCCTATAAGCCTGTGTGTCAGGAGTGCTGTAGACCTGTTTTCCTCTCTTTCAGTCAGTTATGGGGACAGAGTGTTCTGCTTTCGGGCATGTAGTTTTTCCTCTCTACAGGTCTTCAGCTGTTCCTGTGGGCCTGTGTCTTGAGTTCACCAGGCAGCTTTCTTGCAGCAGAAAAGTTGGTCTTACCTGTGGTCCCAAGTCTCAAGTTTGCTCGAGGGGAGCTGCCCACAGGCTGTTTGCGGCGGCAGCAACCAGGAAGATCTGTGCCGCCCCTTCCGGGAGCTTCAGTGCACCAGGGTTCCAGATGGCCTTTGGTGTTCTTCTCTGGCATCCGAGATGTATGTACAGAAAGCAGTCTCTTCTGGTTTCCAAGGCTTGTCTGCCTCTCTGAAGGTTTAGCTCTCCCTCCCACGGGATTTGGGTGCAGAGAACTGTTTATCCGGTCTGTTTCCTTCAGGTTCCGGCGGTGTCTCAGGCAGGGGTCCTGCCGCTCCTGGGCCCTCCCCCACGGGAGCCCAGAGGCCTTATACAGTTTCCTCTTGGGCCAGGGATGTAGGCAGGGGTGGGCAGTGTTGGTGGTCTCTTCCGCTCTGCAGCCTCAGGAGTGCCCACCTGACCAGGCGGTGAGGTCTCTTTCCCACGGGGTCTGGGAGCAGAGAGCTGCTGCGGGCCGGGATCCGCGGGTGTGGGACTTCTGGTAAACACAGGACGTGCCCGGTCCTAGAGGAATTCTGCCTCTGTGTGTCCCGATTTCACCATGCAGCTTTCTTGTAGCAGACAAGTTGGTCTTACCTGTGGTCCCGAGGCTCAAGTTTGCTCGTGGGGTGCTGCCCACGGGCTCTCTGCGGCGGCAGCCGAGGCCCATTTTTTGACCAATTATATGGTCAATTTTGGAGAAAGTACCATGAGGAGCTGCGAAGAAGGTATATCCTTTTGCTTTAGGGTAGAATGTTCTATAAATATTTGTTAAGTCCATTTGGCTCATGAGTTCTCTTAGTCTGTCTACGTCTCCGTTTAATTTCTGTTTCCATGATCTGTCCATTGATGAGAGTGGGGTGTTGAAGTCTCCTACTATTATTGTGTGAGGTGCAATGTGTGTTTTGAGCTTTAGTAAGGTTTCTTTTACGTATGTAGGTGCCCTTGTATTTGGGGCATAGATATTTAGGATTGAGAGTTCATCTTGGTGGATTTTTCCTTTAATGAATATGAAGTGTCCTTCCTTATCTTTTTTGATGACTTTTAGTTGGAAATTGATTTTATTTGATATTAGAATGGCTACTCCAGCTTGCTTCTTCTGACCATTTTCTTGGAAAGTTGTTTTCCAGCCTTTCACTCTGAGGTAGTGTCTGACTTTGTCTCTGAGGTGTGTTTCCTGTAGGCAGCAGAATGCAGGGTCCTCGTTGTGTATCCAGTTTGTTAATCTATATCTTTTTATTGGGGAGTTGAGACCATTGATGTTGAGAGATATTAAGGAATAGTGATTATTGCTTCCGGTTATATTCATATTTGGATGTGAGGTTATGTTTGTGTGCTTTCATTCTCTTTGTTTTGTTGCCAAGACGATTAGTTTCTTGCTTCTTCTAGGGTATAGCTTGCCTCCTTATGTTGGGATTTACCATTTATTATCCTTTGTAGTGCTGGATTTGTAGAAAGATATTGTATAAATTTGGTTTTGTCATGGAATATCTTGGTTTCTCCATCTATGTTAATTGAGAGTTTTGCAGGATACAGTAACCTGGGCTGGCATTGGTGTTCTCTTAGGGTCTGTATGACATCAGTCCAGGATCTTCTGGCCTTCATAGTTTCTGGCGAGAAGTCTGGTGTAATTCCGATAGGTCTGCCTTTATATGTTACTTGACGTTTTTCCCTCACTGCTTTTAATATTCTTTCTTTATTTTGTGCGTTTGGTGTTTTGACTATTATGTGACGGGAGGTGTTTCTTTTCTGGTCCAATCTATTTGGAGTTCTGTAGGCTTCTTGTATGCCTATGGGTATCTCTTTTTTTAGGTTAGGGAATTTTTCTTCTATGATTTTGTTGAAGATATTTACTGGTCCTTTGAGCTGGGAGTCTTCACTCTCTTCTATACCTATTATCCTTAGGTTTGATCTTCTCATTGAGTCCTGGATTTCCTGTATGTTTTGGACCAGTAGCTCTTTCCGCTTTACATTATCTTTGACAGTTGAGTCAATGATTTCTATGGAATCTTCTGCTTCTGAGATTCTCTCTTCCATCTCTTGTATTCTGTTGGTGAAGCTTGTATCTACAGCTCCTTGTCTCTTCTTTTGGTTTTCTATATCCAGGGTTGTTTCCATGTGTTCTTTCTTGATTGCTTCTATTTCCATTTTTAATTCCTTCAACTGTTTGATTGTGTTTTCCTGGAATTCTTTCAGGGATTTTTGCGATTCCTGTCTGTAGGCTTCTACTTGTTCTCTAAGGGAGTTCTTCACGTCTTTCTTGAAGTCCTCCAGCATCATGATCAAATATGATTTTGAATCTAGATCTTGCTTTTCTGGTGTGTTTGGATATTCCGTGTTTGCTTTGGTGGGAGAATTGGGCTCCGATGATGCCATGTAGTCTTGGTTTTTGTTGCTTGGGTTTCTGCGCTTGCCTCTCGCCATCAGATTATCTCTAGTGTTACTTTGTTCTGCTAATTCTGACAGTGGCTAGACTGTCCTATAAGCCTGTGTGTCAGGAGTGCTGTAGACCTGTTTTCCTGTTTTCTTTCAGTCAGTTATGGGGACAGAGTGTTCTGCTTTCGGGCATGTAGTTTTTCCTCTCTACAGGTCTTCAGCTGTTCCTGTGGGCCTGTGTCTTGAGTTCACCACTCAGGTCACTTGCAGCAGAAAATTTGGTCTTACCTGTGGTCCCGAGGCTCAAGTTTGCTCGTGGGGTATTTTCCTCTGGAGTCAGAGATGTGTGCAGAGTGCCGTCTCTTCTGGTTTCCCAGGCGTGTCCGCCTCTCTGTAGGTTTAGCTCTCCCTCCCACGGGATTTGGGTGCAGAGAACTGTTTATCCAGTCTGTCCTTTCAGGTTCCTGGGGTGTCTCAGGCACAGGGGTCCTGCCGCTCCTGGGCCCTCCCCCACGGGAACCCAGAGGCCTTATACAGTTTCCTCTTGGGGCAGGGATGTGGGCAGGGGTGGGCAGTGTTGGTGGTCTCTTCTGCTCTGCATCCTCGGGAGTGCCCACCTGACCAGGCGGTGTGGTCTCTCTCCCACGGGGTCTGGGAGCAGAGAGCTGCTGTTGGCCGGGATCCGAGGGTTTGGGACTCCCAGTAAACACAGGAAGTGCCTGGTCCTAGAGGAATTTTGCCTCTGTGTGTCCTGCGTTCACCAGGCAGGTCTCTTGCAGCAGAAAAGTTGGTCTTACCTGTGGTCCCGAGGCTCAAGTTTGCTCGTAGTGTGTTGCCTACGAGCTCTTTGTGGCGGCAGCAACCAGGAAGATCTGCGCCGCCCTTTCCCTTGCCAATATTTTTTTAAAAGATAGAGCTTCTCTCTGTAGCCCTGGCTATCCTGGAACTCACTCTGTAGGCCAGGCCCACTTGTCTGTTTTTATGTTGTATATTGCGCTACACTTCCAGATGAACTAACAAAGTACCATTTCATTCCTAACATCATTTAGGTTCTATGTACCTTCCTGGGCTTTGGAAGCTTAAAAAGCTCTTAAAAGATGAAAAAGGAGAAAAGAATTTATAGGAAAGGGTGGGGAACCATGTTATGTTTAAACTCCATTATCAACCCATGGGGTATCTGTAGTATTAAATATGACAGCATGTCCTTGGTGATTGTTCAACCCAACAGATAATGCTACATGCTTTGGTGCTATAAAAAGATAGTTCAGGGAATAAAAGTTGGCCCAAATGGTTAAGAGTACATGTTGCTTTTCTAGAGGATCTGGATTCAATTCTAAGCACTCATATATTGTCTTATAGCCTTCTGTAACTTCAGTATATGGGTATCTAGCCCCCTCTTCTTGCCTTTTTGGGCCATGATGATTGTGTATCACCCACGTGATACACATACATGTATACAGGCAAAATACTCAAACACATAAAATAAAAATAAGTCTTGTAAAAGGTCAATTCATGTTGCTATTATTTAAGTACTTTTTAAAATATCCATGTAAAAGGCTTGTTAAGATGACCAGAGATGCGTGTATTCAATTTTTACCTGAGTCAGAAACACTTTCCTATAGTTGAAAAACCTTTATTTCTATTTTAAAAAAAATCGTTTAAAACAACATACTTAGGTAGCTAGAGAACAATTTAACATAAGATCACCTTTATCGAATGATGGATCATGGTGCTATTGTTTCCAAGGAAGAATTATGATAATTATTAGAAGTATATTTGTTATTAAAGCAAAACTCAAGCAGTGGATTTGGCTGACCCCTTCTGTCCCCCTCCTCTCCTCTCTCTTTCCCTTTCTCCCTCACTCCCTTTCTCCTGTCCATCCTTCCTTCCTCCTTTGCTTCCCTCAATACCCATTTGTGGCCCCCAAGCTCTATGATGGCTTCTGGAAATGTGGTGAGAAATAAACACCTGGAGGATATGAGTCAGGAGAGAGAGAAGCAAAAGAACTCAATGAACATGTATTATTGGTCAGCTATTATGTGACAGACTTCTAAGTTAGTGAAAACGGCAGATGCGGTGATGCGGTGGAAGGTCCTTGGCATGTTCCTGGAACTAAAAGTAGCCCAGCACAGTCAGTGGATTTGGGGGCACAAGGTGGAAATGAAAATGAGGCTGTGGCAGCAGCAGGGATGGACAGAGGGAGCAGACATCAAATCCACTTAGATGTCAGAAGTGACAGGACAGAGGGTACCTGCAAAATGTTAAAGTTTTTAAACATTACTGATATTTGAAAATCTAGTTAAAAATATGACCTACCCCTCAACAAACTATCTTGTGCACCAATTGTATACATCAGAGAAAAGGCCCCCAACTTTATTATTCACCACATCCGCTCTCAGCTTTATGGCCATTCCGTTGCACACATGCTAGCTTTTATAGTTTGTGCTGTTTGTTTTGACATTGTCCTTATCAACCAAGCACAAGTTGGCTTTCAAATTTCTGGCATGTTCTCTCGTCTCCCACACTTAAAGCTAGTCAGGTTAGATCCAAGAAACAATGAAGGGGTTTGGTACTGACATTTTTTAACCTGGGGATCAGAAAAACCTGTTACTTTTTATTAATTCTTTCAGAATTTCACACAATGTAATTTGATCTGATCATATTTACACAAACTCTTCCCGCTAGGGGACTTTATTATTTTTTTAAACAGGAAGTGAGTTCTATTACATCCAGGTACTGTAAAGAGTAAATTTGCTAGACACAAATTTGCTGGGACATAAGAGGAAAAGGCCTTGGGATCCAATGTGAATCACTCTATTTTCTCGACACTCTCATGCTTTAAGTCTTTATCGGCAAGTAGGATGAGCCAGCAGATACCCTTAGTACAGTCCAGAGACACAGCTCTAAGCAGATTTAAAGGAAGAGGTTTTATTAACATCAGCCATGCTGTTTCCCTTCAGGATCTTAGTTATTTTTAAAATCTTCTTTGGATATAACTTTTTAGAAGATAATGAAAGAGTTGGTTTTGGGAACAAGCTCTCAAGCTTTTGGCAAGGTGGTGTCAATGTGGATAATGCTGGATTCTTTCTGCAACATTTTATCTTTCATTGAATCTCCATCTCTGTGATCTGCAATGGTAGTCATTAAATAATATGATAGAAAAAAATGGCCATGGCTGGAGATGAGGCCAAAGTGGGCTGGGTCTTGACAGATTGGAACTAACTACAGAAAACAGGAGAAAATTGATTTTGGATCGTCTCAAGTGAAGTTGGAAATAGAAGGTGCAGTTTTCGTCCCGTCTTCATGTATCATTTAAATCCCTTGAGAAAAATGGCCATTGCTACAGAAATGCTTGCCTCATCAGATTTAGCTAATGTAGTATTTACTGTAGAGTTTTATTTTTCTGGGTCAATGTGGTATACAAATCTATCATCTGTATCTATCTATCTATCTATCTATCTATCTATCTATCTATCTATCTATCGATCTATTATCTATCGCTATCTATCTACCTACTTTTCTATATATTATTGTTTGGTGTCTGTGTTTAAGGCATTATGCTAGCAGAAAAAAAAGAAATGTACTCTGGTCACAAAACATCTGGAGCAAACCTGAGCATTGGTTCTCAACTTTTGTAATGTTGCAACCCTTTAATGCAGTTCCTCATGTTGTGGTGATGCTCAACTCTAAAATTATTTTCACTGCTACTTCATAACTGAATTTTTCCTATTGTAATGAATCATAATATAAATATTTGTGTTTTTCCATGGTCCTAGGTGACCAGTGTGAAAGGGTCATTCAATCCCCAAACGGGTAGTGACCGTAAGTTGGGAACCACTGCTTTGGAAAAAAGGTGAGTATTGTTCCAGGCTGATTGTTGCAGAATGTGCACACAAGACTGGGTATTGTGAGATTAATGAGAAAAAACCACTGACTATTGCCCACTTGACTAGGCAATCATTCTCTCACAATGGAGAGAAGCAGAAGTCAAAAAACAGCAAAGAACACTTAAAGGAACTCACTGGAAATGATGAAGGAGAGGAACTTATAAATAGAATCATAAAGGTTAGCTCTACAAAACAGAATCCCAGTTGCCATTTAGTCCTGCCTTTCATTTTCCCTAGAGTTACAGATCTTTATAAAATGTCCTTTAGTTCAGAATCTGCCCAGAACCACCAGTTTAAGGGCTTTAATTGGTTGGTTTAGAGTGGCCTAAAAATCAGAGAAGGTCCTGACTTTGTTTCTTATGTTCTTTGCACATATTCATCTGCTTCTAACTTCCAATATTACTTACTCAACTAACTGTAAGGAACCTCCAAGCGCCATCTGTATACTGTCCCTTCCTATGTCTCCTGATGTGGAGCCCAAGAAGCTTCCGGCTTACGTTGTTGCTTCTCTTGACTTTGCTTTGGTCTTCACTACCATGATGGCTGGCTGTTCTAAGGAGTTTCTGCTGGACACTCTTCAGAATGTGAGTTGGTGAACAGATTCTGGAAGATGTACTCTGAATGTGGGTCACATTGTTCAACAGGCTGGAGGCCTGGCAGAACAACCAGAGCAACAGCAACAATATCAACAATTAGAACAATTATAACAACAACAAAAAACAGCAACACCAGTAACACCACCACTAACGACAACAGCAACATCAACAATTACAACAACAACAGCATCAATGTCAACATCAGTGACAGCAACAACATCAACACCAATGACAAACACCAAAAATGAAGGCCTTGCAAGCTTGATTTTACTCCACTGGTGCAGTTTAATTTTAGCTGGTGTCATTGATTCCCCTTAGTTCTTACATCTTTTTTCTATGTATACTTAATTTCTTGATGTTCCTTCCCTTTCTTGTGTCTTTATATATCATGTGTTTATACCTTCAAATAGATATCAATGATCCTTCTCCCTTAAATTTGGGAACTCTATACTTAGTTGCCTAAAAGCTAGTTCATCTAAATGTCAAATAAGCATAATTTGCCTGACCAAAATGTAACTCCTGCTTTTATTCTAGAACCTTCTCTTAGGTTTCTTTACTTTAGGAATGGACACAATTGAATAGTTGCTCAACCAGAATATTCATACTTACTAATTTTAATCTTTCTGCCATTTAATTTTATGCATCACATTTATTAGAACATACAGAATGCTTTTAACAATGTTTCCAGATATGATTGAATTCAGCGCATTCAGCTTGGTAGACAAAATTAAGAGATTGTACTTTCTTTTCTTTTTTTTAAACAACAAATGAAATATTTATTAGAAAATAAAAGTAATAAAGTATATTTCTATTTTCAATTCCAAACTTCAATCTGTCTACATGTCTCTCAAAGCACAGCCTATCTGGTAGAAGACATAGTAAGGAAAATTCCCATTGTAAAATAAAAATGTACAAATGTTCCTAATGAGGACTACAATTTTGTAATAAACTTGTTCATATATATTATGCATATTATATAGCACATATATTATATAGTGAAGCTAGAGATAGGTGTATGTACCCTGTCCATAACAGCTATCACAAAGTGAGAATTCCTGGCTTTGCTGAATACCCAGGAGGAAGATGTTCTCATCACTGCATCTTTTTTTTTTTTTATTAACTTGAGTATTTCTTATATACATTTCAAGTGTTATTCCCTTTCCCGGTATCCGGGCAAACATCCCCCTCCCACCTCCCCTTCCTTATGGGTGTTCCCCTCCCAACCTCCCCCCATTGCCGTCCTCCCCCCATAGTCTAGTTCACTGGGGGTTCAGTCTTAGCAGGACCCAGGGCTTCCCCTTCCACTGGTGCTCTTACTAGGATATTCATTGCTACCTATGGGGTCAGGTCCAGGGTCAGTCCATGTACAGTCTTTAGGTAGTGGCTTAGTCCCTGGAAGCTCTGGTTGCTTGACATTGTTGTACTTTTGGGGTCTCGAGCTCCTTCAAGCTCTTCCAGTTCTTTCTCTGATTCCTTCAACGGGGGACCTATTCTCAGTTCAGTGGTTTGCTGCTGGCATTCGCCTCTGTATTTGCTGTATTCTGGCTGTGTCTCTCAGGAGCGATCTACATCCGGCTCCTGTCCGTCTGCACTTCTTTGCTACATCCATTTTGTCTAATTGGGTGGCTGTATATGTATGGGCCACATGTGGGGCAGACTCTGAATGGGTGTTCCTTCAGTCTCTGTTTTAATCTTTGCCTCTCCCTTCCCTGCCAAGGGTATTCTTTTTCCTCATTTAAAGAAGGAGTGAAGCATTCACATTTTGATCATCCGTCTTGAGTTTCGTTTGTTTTTGTTCTAGGGATCTAGGGTAATTCAAGCATTTGGGCTAATAGACACTTATCAATGAGTGCATACCATGTATGTCTTTCTGTGATTGGGTTAGCTCACTCAGGATGATATTTTCCAGTTCCAACCATTTGCCTACGAATTTCATAAACTCGTTGTTTTTGATAGCTGAGTAATATTCCATTGTGTAGATGTACCACATTTTCTGTATCCATTCCTCTGTTGAAGGGCATCTGGGTTCTTTCCAGTTTCTGGCTATTATAAATAAGGCTGCGATGAACATAGTGGAGCACGTGTCTCTTTTATATGTTGAGGCATCTTTTGGGTATATGCCCAAGAGAGGTATAGCTGGATCCTCAGGCAGTTCAATGTCCAATTTTCTGAGGAACCTCCAGACTGATTTCCAGAATGGTTTTACCAGTCTGCAATCCCACCAACAATGGAGGAGTGTTCCTCTTTCTCCACATCCTCGCCAGCATCTGCTGTCACCTGAGTTTTTGATCTTAGCCATTCTCACTGGTGTGAGGTGAAATTTCAGGGTTGTTTTGATTTGCATTTCCCTTATGACTAAAGATGTTGAACATTTCTTTAGGTGTTTCTCAGCCATTCGGCCTTCCTCAGCTGTGAATTCTTTGTTTAGCTCTGAACCCCATTTTTTTCAAACAAAACAAATATGCATTTATTAAGAAAGGAATTATAAAAGAAATATTAGGAGGAGATTTTGTGTCTGTATTCCAATGTCATCCACAGTGTCGTTC
Organism: Rattus norvegicus; assembly: GCF_021556685.1. NCBI lineage: Eukaryota > Metazoa > Chordata > Mammalia > Rodentia > Muridae > Rattus > Rattus norvegicus. The sequence goes on along the minus strand of NC_141539.1, from coordinate 82,916,528 downwards.
AAATATCCATCTTTAAGGGCTGTCAGAACAAATTATGGGATGGCAAATTATTCCGAAAGCTAAGTTATGGGTGAAGTTGTCTTTCTACTTCTCTTTTTTTTTTTATTAATTTGAGTATTTTTTTTTATTAACTTGAGTATTTCTTATATATATTTCGAGTGTTATTCACTTTCCCGGTATCCGGAAAAACATCCCCCTCCCCCCTCCCCTTCCTTATGGGTGTTCCCCTCCCAACCCTTCCCCCAATGCTGCCCTCCCCCCACCAGTCTAGTTCACTGGGGGTTCAGTCTTAGCAGGACCCAGGGCTTCCCCTTCCACTGGTGCTCTTACTAGGATATGCATTGCTACCTATGAGGTCAGAGTCCAGGGTCAGTCCATGTATAGTCTTTAGGTAGTGGCTTAGTCCCTGGAAGCTCTGGTTGCTTGGCATTGTTGTACATATGGGGTCTCGAGCCCCTTCAAGCTCTTCCAGTTCTTTCTCTGATTCCTTCAACGGGGTCCTATTCTCAGTTCAGTGGTTTGCTGCTGGCATTCACTTCTGTATTTGCTGTATTCTGGCTGTGTCTCTCAGGAGCGATCTACATCCGGCTCCTGTCGGTCTGCACTTCTTTGCTTCATCCATCTTGTCTAATTGGGTGGCTATATACGTATGGGCCACATGTGGGGCAGACTCTGAATGGGTGTTCCTTCAGTCTCTGTTTTAATCTTTGCCTCTCTCTTCCCTGCCAAGGGTATTCTTGTTCCCCTTTTAAAGAAGGAGTGAAGCATTCACATTTTGATCATCCGTCTTGAGTTTTGTTTGTTCTAGGGATCTAGGGTAATTCAAGCATTTGGGCTAATAGCCACTTATCAATGAGTGCATACCATGTATGTCTTTCTGTGATTGGGTTAGCTCACTCGGGATGATATTTTCCAGTTCCAACCATTTGCCTACGAATTTCATAAACTCGTTGTTTTTGATAGCTGAGTAATATTCCATTGTGTAGATGTACACATTTTCTGTATTCAGTCCTCTGTTGAAAGGCATCTGGGTTCTTTCCAGTTTCTGGCTATTATAAATAAGGCTGCGATGAACATAGTGGAGCACGTGTCTCTTTTATATGTTGAGGCATCTTTTGGGTATATGCCCAAGAGAGGTATAGCTGGATCCTCAGGCAGTTCAATGTCCAATTTTCTGAGGAACCTCCAGACTGATTTCCAGAATGGTTTTACCCGTCTGCAATCCCACCAACAATGGAGGAGTGTTCCTCTTTCTCCACATCCTCGCCAGCATCTGCTGTCACCTGAGTTTTTGATCTTAGCCATTCTCACTGGTGTGAGGTGAAATCTCAGGGTTGTTTTGATTTGCATTTCCCTTATGACTAAAGATGTTGAACATTTCTTTAGGTGTTTCTCAGCCATTCAGCTGTGAATTCTTTGTTTAGCTATGAACCCCATTTTTTTCAAACAAAACAAATATGCATTTATTAAGAAAGGAAGTATAAAAGAAATATTAGGAGGAGATTTTGTGTCTGTATTCAAATGTCATCCACAGTGTCGGTCAAATATCCAGCTTTAAGGGCTGTCAGAACAAATTATGGGACGGCAAATTATTCTGAAAGCTAAGTTACGGGTGAAGTTGTATTTCTACTTCTCTCTTTTTTTTTTATTAACTTGAGCATTTCTTATATACATTTCAAGTGTTATTCCCTTTCCCCCTCCCTTTCCTTTTGGGTGTTCTCCTCCCAACCCTCCCCCCATTGCCGTCCTCCCCCCATAGTCTAGTTCACTGGGGGTTCAGTCTTAGCAGGACCCAGGGCTTCCCCTTCCACTGGTGCTCTTACTAGGATATTCATTGCTACCTATGGGGTCAGAGTCCAGGGTCAGTCCATGTATAGTCTTTAGGTAGTGGCTTAGTCCCTGGAAGCTCTGGTTGCTTGACATTGTTGTACTTTTGGGGTCTCGAGCTCCTTCAAGCTCTTCCAGTTCTTTCTCTGATTCCTTCAACGGGGGACCTATTCTCAGTTCAGTGGTTTGCTGCTGGCATTCGCCTCTGTATTTGCTGTATTCTGGCTGTGTCTCTCAGGAGCGATCTACATCCGGCTCCTGTCCGTCTGCACTTTTTGCTACATCCATTTTGTCTAATTGGGTGGCTGTATATGTATGGGCCACATGTGGGGCAGGCTCTGAATGGGTGTTCCTTCAGTCTCTGTTTTAATCTTTGCCTCTCCCTTCCCTGCCAAGGGAATTCTTTTTCCTCACTTAAAGAAGGAGTGAAGCATTCACATTTTGATCATCCGTCTTGAGTTTCATTTGTTCTAGGGATCTAGGGTAATTCAAGCATTTGGGCTAATAGACACTTATCAATGAGTGCATACCATGTATGTCTTTCTGTGATTGGGTTAGCTCACTCAGGATGATATTTTCCAGTTCCAACCATTTGCCTACGAATTTCATAAACTCGTTGTTTTTGATAGCTGAGTAATATTCCATTGTGTAGATGTACCACATTTTCTGTATCCATTCCTCTGTTGAAGGGCATCTGGGTTCTTTCCAGTTTCTGGCTATTATAAATAAGGCTGCGATGAACATAGTGGAGCACGTGTCTCTTTTATATGTTGAGGCATCTTTTGAGTATATGCCCAAGAGAGGTATAGCTGGATCCTCAGGCAGTTCAATGTCCAATTTTCTGAGGAACCTCCAGACTGATTTCCAGAATGGTTTTACCAGTCTGCAATCCCACCAACAATGGAGGAGTGTTCCTCTTTCTCCACATCCTCGCCAGCATCTGCTGTCACCTGAGTTTTTGATCTTAGCCATTCTCACTGGTGTGAGGTGAAATCTCAGGGTTGTTTTGATTTGCATTTCCCTTATGACTAAAGATGTTGAACATTTCTTTAGGTGTTTCTCAGCCATTCGGCCTTCCTCAGCTGTGAATTCTTTGTTTAGCTCTGAACCCCATTTTTTAATAGGGTTATTTGTTTCCCTGCGGTCTAACTTCTTGAGTTCTTTGTATATTTTGGATATAAGGCCTCTATCTGTTGTAGGTTTGGTAAAGATCTTTTCCCAATCTGTTGGTTGCCGTTTTGTCCTAACCACAGTGTCCTTTGCCTTACAGAAGCTTTGCAGTTTTATGAGATCCCATTTGTCGATTTTTGATCTTAGAGCAGAAGCCATTGGTGTTTTGTTCAGGAAACTTTTTCCAGTGCCCATGTGTTCCAGATGCTTCCCTAGTTTTTCTTCTATTAGTTTGAGTGTGTCTGGTTTGATGTGGAGGTCCTTGATCCATTTGGACTTAAGCTTTGTACAGGGTGATAAGCATGGATCGATCTGCATTCTTCTACATGTTGCCCTCCAGTTGAACCAGCACCATTTGCTGAAAATGCTCTCTTTTTTCCATCGGATGGTTTTGGCTCCTTTGTCAAAAATCAAGTGACCATAGGTGTGTGGGTTCATTTCTGGGTCTTCAATTCTATTCCACTGGTCTATCTGTCTGTCTCTGTACCAATACCATGCAGTTTTTATCACAATTGCTCTGTCATACTGCTTGAGTTCAGGGATAGTGATTCCCCCTGAAGTCCTTTTATTGTTGAGGATAGTTTTAGCTATCCTGGGTTTTTTGTTATTCCAGATGAATTTGCAAATTGTTCTGTCTAACTCTTTGAAGAATTGGATTGCTATTTTGATGGGGATTGCATTGAATCTGTAGATTGCTTTTGGTAAAATGGCCATTTTTACTATATTAGTCCTGCCAATCCATGATCATGGGAAATCTTTCCATCTTCTGAGGTCTTCTTCAATTTCTTTCCTCAGTGTCTTGAAGTTCTTATTGTACAGATCTTTTACTTGCTTGGTTAAAGTCACACCGAGGTACTTTATATTATTTGGGTCTATTATGAAGGGTGTCGTTTCCCTAATTTCTTTCTCGGCTTGTTTCTCTTTTGTATAGAGGAAGGCTACTGATTTATTTGAGTTAATTTTATACCCAGCCACTTTGCTGAAGTTGTTTATCAGCTTTAGTAGTTCTCTGGTGGAACTTTTGGGATCACTTAAATATACTATCATGTCATCTGCAAATAGTGATATTTTGACCTCTTCTTTTCCGATCTGTATCCCCTTGACCTCCTTTTGTTGTCTGATTGCTCTGGCTAGAACTTCAAGAACTATACTGAATAAGTAGGGAGAGAGTGGGCAGCCTTGTCTAGTCCCTGATTTTAGTGGGATTGCTTCAAGTTTCTCTCCATTTAGTTTAATGTTAGCAACTGGTTTGCTGTATATGGCTTTTACTATGTTTAGGTATGGGCCTTGAATTCCTATTCTTTCCAGGACTTTTATCACGAAGGGGTGTTGAATTTTGTCAAATGCTTTCTCAGCATCTAATGAAATGATCATGTGGTTCTGTTCTTTCAGTTTGTTTATATAATGGATCACGTTGATGGTTTTCCGTATATTAAACCATCCCTGCATGCCTGGGATGAAGCCTACTTGATCATGGTGGATGATTGTTTTGATGTGCTCTTGAATTCGGTTTGCCATAATTTTATTGAGTATTTTTGCGTCGACATTCATAAGGGAAATTGGTCTGGAGTTCTGTCTTTGTTGTGTCTTTGTGTGGTTTAGGTATAAGTGTAATTGTGGTTTCGTAGATGGAATTCGGTAGGGCTCCATCTGTTTCTTTCTTTTTTTTTTTATTTTTTATTAACTTGAGTATTTCTTATATACATTTCGAGTGTTATTCCCTTTCCCGGTTTCCGGGCAAACATCCCCCTCCCCCCTCCCCTTCCTTATGGGTGTTCCCCTCCCAACCCTCCCCCCATTGCCGCCCTCCCCCCATAGACTAGTTCACTGTGGGTTCAGTCTTAGCAGGACCCAGGGCTTCCCCTTCCACTGGTGCTCTTACTAGGATATTCATTGCTACCTCTGGGGTCAGAGTCCAGGGTCAGTCCATGTATAGTCTTTAGGTAGTGGCTTAGTCCCTGGAAGCTCTGGTTGCTTGGCATTGTTGTACTTTTGGGGTCTCGAGCCCCTTCAAGCTCTTCCAGTTCTTTCTCTGATTTCTTCAATAGGGGACCTATTCTCAGTTCAGTGGTTTGCTGCTGGCATTCGCCTCTATATTTGCTGTATTCTGGCTGTGTCTCTCAGGAGCGATCTACATCCGGCTCCTGTCGGTCTGCACTTCTTTGCTTCATCCATCTTGTCTAATTGGGTGGCTGTATATGTATGGGCCACATGTGGGGCAGGCTCTGAATGGGTGTTCCTTCAGTCTCTGTTTTAATCTTTGCCTCTCCCTTCCCTGCCAAGGGTATTCTTTTTCCTCATTTAAAGAAGGAGTGAAGCATTCGCATTTTGATCATCCGTCTTGAGTTTCGTTTGTTCTAGGGATCTAGGGTAATTCAAGCATTTGGGCTAATAGCCACTTATCAATGAGTGCATACCATGTATGTCTTTCTGTGATTGGGTTAGCTCACTCAGGATGATATTTTCCAGTTCCAACCATTTGCCTACGAATTTCATAAACTCGTTGTTTTTGATAGCTGAGTAATATTCCATTGTGTAGATGTACCACATTTTCTGTATCCATTCCTCTGTTGAAGGGCATCTGGGTTCTTTCCAGCTTCTGGCTATTATAAATAAGGCTGCGATGAACATAGTGGTGCACGTGTCTCTTTTATATGTTGAGGCATCTTTTGGGTATATGCCCAAGAGAGGTATAGCTGGATCATCAGGCAGTTCAATGTCCAATTTTCTGAGGAACCTCCAGACTGATTTCCAGAATGGTTTTACCAGTCTGCAATCCCACCAACAATGGAGGAGTGTTCCTCTTTCTCCACATCCTCGCCAGCATCTGCTGTCACCTGAGTTTTTGATCTTAGCCAATCGCACTGGTGTGAGGTGAAATCTCAGGGTTGTTTTGATTTGCATTTCCCTTATGACTAAAGATGTTGAACATTTCTTTAGGTGTTTCTCAGCCATTCGGCATTCCTCAGCTGTGAATTCTTTGTTTAGCTCTGAACCCCATTTTTTAATAGGGTTATTTGTTTCCCTGCGGTCTAACTTCTTGAGTTCTTTGTATATTTTGGAAATAAGGCCTCTATCTGTTGTAGGATTGGTAAAGATCTTTTCCCAATCTGTTGGTTGCCGTTTTGTCCTAACCACAGTGTCCTTTGCCTTACAGAAGCTTTGCAGTTTTATGAGATCCCATTTGTCGATTCTTGATCTTAGAGCATAAGCCATTGGTGTTTTGTTCAGGAAATTTTTTCCAGTGCCCATGTGTTCCAGATGCTTCCCTAGTTTTTCTTCTATTAGTTTGAGTGTGTCTGGTTTGATGTGGAGGTCCTTGATCCACTTGGACTTAAGCTTTGTACAGGGTGATAAGGATGGATCGATCTGCATTCTTCTACATGTTGCCCTCCAGTTGAACCAGCACCATTTGCTGAAAATACTATCTTTTTTCCATTGGATGGTTTTGGCTCCTTTGTCAAAAATCAAGTGACCATAGGTGTGTGGGTTCATTTCTGGGTCTTCAATTCTATTCCATTGGTCTATCTGTCTGTCTCTGTACCAATACCATGCAGTTTTTATCACTATTGCTCTGTAATACTGCTTGAGTTCAGGGATAGTGATTCCCCCTGAAGTCCTTTTATTGTTGAGGATAGCTTTAGCTATCCTGGGTTTTTTGTTATTCCAGATGAATTTGCAAATTGTTCTGTCTAACTCTTTGAAGAATTGGATTGGTATTTTGATGGGGATTGCATTGAATCTGTAGATTGCTTTTGTTAAAATGGCCATTTTTACCATATTAATCCTGCCAATCCATGAGCATGGGAGATCTTTCCATCTTCTGAGGTCTTCTTCAATTTCTTTCCTCAGTGTCTTGAAGTTCTTATTGTACAGATCTTTTACTTGCTTGGTTAAAGTCACACCGAGGTACTTTATATTATTTGGGTCTATTATGAAGGGTGTCGTTTCCCTAATTTCTTTCTCGGCTTGTTTCTCTTTTGTATAGAGGAAGGCTACTGATTTATTTGAGTTAATTTTATACCCAGCCACTTTGCTGAAGTTGTTTATCAGCTTTAGTAGTTCTCTGGTGGAACTTTTGGGATCACTTAAATATACTATCATGTCATCTGCAAATAGTGATATTTTGACCTCTTCTTTTCCGATCTGTATCCCCTTGACCTCCTTTTGTTGTCTGATTGCTCTGGCTAGAACTTCAAGAACTATACTGAATAAGTAGGGAGAGAGTGGGCAGCCTTGTCTAGTCCCTGATTTTAGTGGGATTGCTTCAAGTTTCTCTCCATTTAGTTTAATGTTAGCAACTGGTTTGCTGTATATGGCTTTTACTATGTTTAGGTATGGGCCTTGAATTCCTATTCTTTCCAGGACTTTTATCACGAAGGGGTGTTGAATTTTGTCAAATGCTTTCTTAGCATCTAATGAAATGCTCATGTGGTTCTGTTCTTTCAGTTTGTTTATATAATGGATCACGTTGATGGTTTTCCGTATATTAAACCATCCCTGCATGCCTGGGATGAAGCCTACTTGATCATGGTGGATGATTGTTTTGATGTGCTCTTGAATTCGGTTTGCCATAATTTTATTGAGTATTTTTGCGTCGACATTCATAAGGGAAATTGGTCTGGAGTTCTGTCTTTGTTGTGTCTTTGTGTGGTTTAGGTATAAGTGTAATTGTGGTTTCGTAGATGGAATTCGGTAGGGCTCCATCTGTTTCTTTCTTTTTTTTTTTTTATTTTTTATTAACTTGAGTATTTCTTATATACATTTCGAGTGTTATTCCCTTTCCCGGTTTCCGGGCAAACATCCCCCTCCCCCCTCCCCTTCCTTATGGGTGTTCCCCTCCCAACCCTCCCCCCATTGCCGCCCTCCCCCCATAGACTAGTTCACTGTGGGTTCAGTCTTAGCAGGACCCAGGGCTTCCCCTTCCACTGGTGCTCTTACTAGGATATTCATTGCTACCTCTGGGGTCAGAGTCCAGGGTCAGTCCATGTATAGTCTTTAGGTAGTGGCTTAGTCCCTGGAAGCTCTGGTTGCTTGGCATTGTTGTACTTTTGGGGTCTCGAGCCCCTTCAAGCTCTTCCAGTTCTTTCTCTGATTTCTTCAATAGGGGACCTATTCTCAGTTCAGTGGTTTGCTGCTGGCATTCGCCTCTATATTTGCTGTATTCTGGCTGTGTCTCTCAGGAGCGATCTACATCCGGCTCCTGTCGGTCTGCACTTCTTTGCTTCATCCATCTTGTCTAATTGGGTGGCTGTATATGTATGGGCCACATGTGGGGCAGGCTCTGAATGGGTGTTCCTTCAGTCTCTGTTTTAATCTTTGCCTCTCCCTTCCCTGCCAAGGGTATTCTTTTTCCTCATTTAAAGAAGGAGTGAAGCATTCGCATTTTGATCATCCGTCTTGAGTTTCGTTTGTTCTAGGGATCTAGGGTAATTCAAGCATTTGGGCTAATAGCCACTTATCAATGAGTGCATACCATGTATGTCTTTCTGTGATTGGGTTAGCTCACTCAGGATGATATTTTCCAGTTCCAACCATTTGCCTACGAATTTCATAAACTCGTTGTTTTTGATAGCTGAGTAATATTCCATTGTGTAGATGTACCACATTTTCTGTATCCATTCCTCTGTTGAAGGGCATCTGGGTTCTTTCCAGCTTCTGGCTATTATAAATAAGGCTGCGATGAACATAGTGGTGCACGTGTCTCTTTTATATGTTGAGGCATCTTTTGGGTATATGCCCAAGAGAGGTATAGCTGGATCATCAGGCAGTTCAATGTCCAATTTTCTGAGGAACCTCCAGACTGATTTCCAGAATGGTTTTACCAGTCTGCAATCCCACCAACAATGGAGGAGTGTTCCTCTTTCTCCACATCCTCGCCAGCATCTGCTGTCACCTGAGTTTTTGATCTTAGCCAATCGCACTGGTGTGAGGTGAAATCTCAGGGTTGTTTTGATTTGCATTTCCCTTATGACTAAAGATGTTGAACATTTCTTTAGGTGTTTCTCAGCCATTCGGCATTCCTCAGCTGTGAATTCTTTGTTTAGCTCTGAACCCCATTTTTTAATAGGGTTATTTGTTTCCCTGCGGTCTAACTTCTTGAGTTCTTTGTATATTTTGGAAATAAGGCCTCTATCTGTTGTAGGATTGGTAAAGATCTTTTCCCAATCTGTTGGTTGCCGTTTTGTCCTAACCACAGTGTCCTTTGCCTTACAGAAGCTTTGCAGTTTTATGAGATCCCATTTGTTGATTCTTGATCTTAGAGCATAAGCCATTGGTGTTTTGTTCAGGAAATTTTTTCCAGTGCCCATGTGTTCCAGATGCTTCCCTAGTTTTTCTTCTATTAGTTTGAGTGTGTCTGGTTTGATGTGGAGGTCCTTGATCCACTTGGACTTAAGCTTTGTACAGGGTGATAAGGATGGATCGATCTGCATTCTTCTACATGTTGCCCTCCAGTTGAACCAGCACCATTTGCTGAAAATACTATCTTTTTTCCATTGGATGGTTTTGGCTCCTTTGTCAAAAATCAAGTGACCATAGGTGTGTGGGTTCATTTCTGGGTCTTCAATTCTATTCCATTGGTCTATCTGTCTGTCTCTGTACCAATACCATGCAGTTTTTATCACTATTGCTCTGTAATACTGCTTGAGTTCAGGGATAGTGATTCCCCCTGAAGTCCTTTTATTGTTGAGGATAGCTTTAGCTATCCTGGGTTTTTTGTTATTCCAGATGAATTTGCAAATTGTTCTGTCTAACTCTTTGAAGAATTGGATTGGTATTTTGATGGGGATTGCATTGAATCTGTAGATTGCTTTTGTTAAAATGGCCATTTTTACTATATTAATCCTGCCAATCCATGAGCATGGGAGATCTTTCCATCTTCTGAGGTCTTCTTCAATTTCTTTCCTCAGTGTCTTGAAGTTCTTATTGTACAGATCTTTTACTTGCTTGGTTAAAGTCACACCGAGGTACTTTATATTATTTGGGTCTATTATGAAGGGTGTCGTTTCCCTAATTTCTTTCTCGGCTTGTTTCTCTTTTGTATAGAGGAAGGCTACTGATTTATTTGAGTTAATTTTATACCCAGCCACTTTGCTGAAGTTGTTTATCAGCTTTAGTAGTTCTCTGGTGGAACTTTTGGGACCACTTAAATATACTATCATGTCATCTGCAAATAGTGATATTTTGACCTCTTCTTTTCCGATCTGTATCCCCTTGACCTCCTTTTGTTGTCTGATTGCTCTGGCTAGAACTTCAAGAACTATACTGAATAAGTAGGGAGAGAGTGGGCAGCCTTGTCTAGTCCCTGATTTTAGTGGGATTGCTTCAAGTTTCTCTCCATTTAGTTTAATGTTAGCAACTGGTTTGCTGTATATGGCTTTTACTATGTTTAGGTATGGGCCTTGAATTCCTATTCTTTCCAGGACTTTTATCACGAAGGGGTGTTGAATTTTGTCAAATGCTTTCTCAGCATCTAATGAAATGCTCATGTGGTTCTGTTCTTTCAGTTTGTTTATATAATGGATCACGTTGATGGTTTTCCGTATATTAAACCATCCCTGCATGCCTGGGATGAAGCCTACTTGATCATGGTGGATGATTGTTTTGATGTGCTCTTGAATTCGGTTTGCCATAATTTTATTGAGTATTTTTGCGTCGACATTCATAAGGGAAATTGGTCTGGAGTTCTGTCTTTGTTGTGTCTTTGTGTGGTTTAGGTATAAGTGTAATTGTGGTTTCGTAGATGGAATTCGGTAGGGCTCCATCTGTTTCTTTCTTTTTTTTTTTTTATTTTTTATTAACTTGAGTATTTCTTATATACATTTCGAGTGTTATTCCCTTTCCCGGTTTCCGGGCAAACATCCCCCTCCCCCCTCCCCTTCCTTATGGGTGTTCCCCTCCCAACCCTCCCCCCATTGCCGCCCTCCCCCCATAGACTAGTTCACTGTGGGTTCAGTCTTAGCAGGACCCAGGGCTTCCCCTTCCACTGGTGCTCTTACTAGGATATTCATTGCTACCTCTGGGGTCAGAGTCCAGGGTCAGTCCATGTATAGTCTTTAGGTAGTGGCTTAGTCCCTGGAAGCTCTGGTTGCTTGGCATTGTTGTACTTTTGGGGTCTCGAGCCCCTTCAAGCTCTTCCAGTTCTTTCTCTGATTTCTTCAATAGGGGACCTATTCTCAGTTCAGTGGTTTGCTGCTGGCATTCGCCTCTATATTTGCTGTATTCTGGCTGTGTCTCTCAGGAGCGATCTACATCCGGCTCCTGTCGGTCTGCACTTCTTTGCTTCATCCATCTTGTCTAATTGGGTGGCTGTATATGTATGGGCCACATGTGGGGCAGGCTCTGAATGGGTGTTCCTTCAGTCTCTGTTTTAATCTTTGCCTCTCCCTTCCCTGCCAAGGGTATTCTTTTTCCTCATTTAAAGAAGGAGTGAAGCATTCGCATTTTGATCATCCGTCTTGAGTTTCGTTTGTTCTAGGGATCTAGGGTAATTCAAGCATTTGGGCTAATAGTCACTTATCAATGAGTGCATACCATGTATGTCTTTCTGTGATTGGGTTAGCTCACTCAGGATGATATTTTCCAGTTCCAACCATTTGCCTACGAATTTCATAAACTCGTTGTTTTTGATAGCTGAGTAATATTCCATTGTGTAGATGTACCACATTTTCTGTATCCATTCCTCTGTTGAAGGGCATCTGGGTTCTTTCCAGCTTCTGGCTATTATAAATAAGGCTGCGATGAACATAGTGGTGCATGTGTCTCTTTTATATGTTGAGGCATCTTTTGGGTATATGCCCAAGAGAGGTATAGCTGGATCATCAGGCAGTTCAATGTCCAATTTTCTGAGGAACCTCCAGACTGATTTCCAGAATGGTTTTACCAGTCTGCAATCCCACCAACAATGGAGGAGTGTTCCTCTTTCTCCACATCCTCGCCAGCATCTGCTGTCACCTGAGTTTTTGATCTTAGCCAATCGCACTGGTGTGAGGTGAAATCTCAGGGTTGTTTTGATTTGCATTTCCCTTATGACTAAAGATGTTGAACATTTCTTTAGGTGTTTCTCAGCCATTCGGCATTCCTCAGCTGTGAATTCTTTGTTTAGCTCTGAACCCCATTTTTTAATAGGGTTATTTGTTTCCCTGCGGTCTAACTTCTTGAGTTCTTTGTATATTTTGGAAATAAGGCCTCTATCTGTTGTAGGATTGGTAAAGATCTTTTCCCAATCTGTTGGTTGCCGTTTTGTCCTAACCACAGTGTCCTTTGCCTTACAGAAGCTTTGCAGTTTTATGAGATCCCATTTGTCGATTCTTGATCTTAGAGCATAAGCCATTGGTGTTTTGTTCAGGAAATTTTTTCCAGTGCCCATGTGTTCCAGATGCTTCCCTAGTTTTTCTTCTATTAGTTTGAGTGTGTCTGGTTTGATGTGGAGGTCCTTGATCCACTTGGACTTAAGCTTTGTACAGGGTGATAAGGATGGATCGATCTGCATTCTTCTACATGTTGCCCTCCAGTTGAACCAGCACCATTTGCTGAAAATACTATCTTTTTTCCATTGGATGGTTTTGGCTCCTTTGTCAAAAATCAAGTGACCATAGGTGTGTGGGTTCATTTCTGGGTCTTCAATTCTATTCCATTGGTCTATCTGTCTGTCTCTGTACCAATACCATGCAGTTTTTATCACTATTGCTCTGTAATACTGCTTGAGTTCAGGGATAGTGATTCCCCCTGAAGTCCTTTTATTGTTGAGGATAGCTTTAGCTATCCTGGGTTTTTTGTTATTCCAGATGAATTTGCAAATTGTTCTGTCTAACTCTTTGAAGAATTGGATTGGTATTTTGATGGGGATTGCATTGAATCTGTAGATTGCTTTTGTTAAAATGGCCATTTTTACCATATTAATCCTGCCAATCCATGAGCATGGGAGATCTTTCCATCTTCTGAGGTCTTCTTCAATTTCTTTCCTCAGTGTCTTGAAGTTCTTATTGTACAGATCTTTTACTTGCTTGGTTAAAGTCACACCGAGGTACTTTATATTATTTGGGTCTATTATGAAGGGTGTCGTTTCCCTAATTTCTTTCTCGGCTTGTTTCTCTTTTGTATAGAGGAAGGCAACTGATTTATTTGAGTTAATTTTATACCCAGCCACTTTGCTGAAGTTGTTTATCAGCTTTAGTAGTTCTCTGGTGGAACTTTTGGGATCACTTAAATATACTATCATGTCATCTGCAAATAGTGATATTTTGACCTCTTCTTTTCCGATCTGTATCCCTTTGATCTCCTTTTGTTGTCTGATTGCTCTGGCTAGAACTTCAAGAACTATATTGAATAAGTAGGGAGAGAGTGGGCAGCCTTTTCTAGTCCCTGATTTTAGTGGGATTGCTTCAAGTTTCTCTCCATTTAGTTTAATGTTAGCAACTGGTTTGCTGTATATGGCTTTTACTATGTTTAGGTATGGGCCTTGAATTCCTATTCTTTCCAGGACTTTTATCATGAAGGGGTGTTGAATTTTGTCAAATGCTTTCTCAGCATCTAATGAAATGATCATGTGGTTCTGTTCTTTCAGTTTGTTTATATAATGGATCACGTTGATGGTTTTCCGTATATTAAACCATCCCTGCATGCCTGGGATGAAGCCTACTTGATCATGGTGGATGATTGTTTTGATGTGCTCTTGAATTCGGTTTGCCAGAATTTTATTGAGTATTTTTGCGTCGATATTCATAAGGGAAATTGGTCTGAAGTTCTCTTTCTTTGTTGTGTCTTTGTGTGGTTTAGGTATAAGAGTAATTGTGGCTTCATAGAAGGAATTCGGTAGGGCTCCATCTGTTTCAATTTTGTGGAATAGTTTGGATAATATTGGTATGAGGTCTTCTATGAAGGTTTGATAGAATTCTGCACTAAACCCGTCTGGACCTGGGCTCTTTTTGGTTGGGAGACCTTTAATGACTGCTTCTATTTCCTTAGGAGTTATGGGGTTGTTTAACTGGTTTATCTGTTCCTGATTTAACTTCGATACCTGGTATCTGTCTAGGAAATTGTCCATTTCCTGAAGATTTTCAAATTTTGTTGAATATAGGTTTTTATAGTAAGATCTGATGATTTTTTGAATTTCCTCCGAATCTGTAGTTATGTCTCCCTTTTCATTTCTGATTTTGTTAATTTGGACACACTCTCTGTGTCCTCTCGTTAGTCTGGCTAAGGGTTTATCTATCTTGTTGATTTTCTCAAAGAACCAACTTTTGGTTCTGTTGATTCTTTCTATGGTCCTTTTTGTTTCTACTTGGTTAATTTCAGCTCTGAGTTTGATTATTTCCTGCCTTCTACTCCTCCTGGGTGTATTTGCTTCTTTTTGTTCTAGAGCTTTTAGGTGTGCTGTCAAGCTGCTGACATATGCTCTTTCCTGTTTCTTTCTGCAGGCACTCAGCGCTATGAGTTTTCCTCTTAGCACAGCTTTCATTGTGTCCCATAAGTTTGAGTATGTTGTATCTTCATTTTCATTAAATTCTAAAAAGTTTTTAATTTCTTTTTTTATTTCTTCCTTGACCAGGTTATCATTGAGTAGAGCATTGTTCAATTTCCACGTATATGTGGGCATTCTTCCCTTATTGTTATTGAAGACCAGTTTTAGGCCGTGGTGGTCCGATAGCACGCATGGGATTATTTCTATCTTTCTGTACCTGTTGAGGCCCGTTTTTTGACCAATTATATGGTCAATTTTGGAGAAAGTACCATGAGGAGCTGAGAAGAAGGTATATCCTTTTGCTTTAGGATAGAATGTTCTATAAATATCCGTTAAGTCCATTTGGCTCATGACTTCTCTTAGTCTGTCTACATCACTGTTTAATTTCTGTTTCCATGATCTGTCCATTGATGAGAGTGGGGTGTTGAAATCTCCCACTATTATTGTGTGAGGTGCAATGTGTGTTTTGAGCTTTAGTAAGGTTTCTTTTACATATGTAGGTGCCCTTGTATTTGGGGCATAGATATTTAGGATTGAGAGTTCATCTTGGTTGATTTTTCCTTTGATGAATATGAAGTGTCCTTCCTTATCTTTTTTGATGACTTTTAGTTGGAAATTGATTTTATTTGATATTAGAATGGCTACTCCAGCTTGCTTCTTCTGACCATTTGCTTGGAAAATTGTTTTCCAGCCTTTCACTCTGAGGTAGTGTCTGTCTTTGTCTCTGAGGTGTGTTTCCTGTAGGCAGCAGGATGCAGGGTCCTCGTTGCGTATCCAGTTTGTTAATCTATGTCTTTTTATTGGGGAGTTGAGGCCATTGATGTTGAGAGATATTAAGGAATAGTGATTATTGCTTCCCGTTATATTCATATTTGATGTGAGGTTATGTTTGTGTGCTTTCATTCTCTTTGTTTTGTTGCCAAGACGATTAGTTTCTTGCTTCTTCTAGGGTATAGCTTGCCTCCTTATGTTGGGCTTTACCATTTATTATTCTTTGTAGTGCTGGATTTGTAGAAAGATATTGTGTAAATTTGGTTTTGTCATGGAATATCTTGGTTTCTCCATCAATGTTAATTGAGAGTTTTGCTGGATACAGTAATCTGGGCTGGCATTTGTGTTCTCTTAGGGTCTGTATAACATCAGTCCAGGATCTTCTGGCCTTCATAGTTTCTGGCGAGAAGTCTGGTGTGATTCTGATAGGTCTCCCTTTATATGTTACTTGACCTTTTTCCCTTACTGCTTTTAATATTCTTTCTTTATTTTGTGCGTTTGGTGTTTTGACAATTATGTGACGGGAGGTGTTTCTTTTCTGGTCCAATCTATTTGGAGTTCTGTAGGCTTCCTGTATGTCTATGGGTATCTCTTTTTTTAGGTTAGGGAAGTTTTCTTCTATGATTTTGTTGAAGATATTTACTGGTCCTTTGAGCTGGGAGTCTTCACTCTCTTCTATACCTATTATCCTTAGGTTTGATCTTCTCATTGAGTCCTGGATTTCCTGTATGTTTTGGACCAGTAGCTTTTTCCGCTTTACATTATCTTTGACAGTTGAGTCAATGATTTCTATGGAATCTTCTGCTCCTGAGATTCTCTCTTCCATCTCTTGTATTCTGTTGGTGAAGCTTGTATCTACAGCTCCTTGTCTCTTCTTTTGGTTTTCTATATCCAGGGTTGTTTCCATGTGTTCTTTCTTGATTGCTTCTATTTCCATGTTTAATTCCTTCAACTGTTTGATTGTGTTTTCCTGGAATTCTTTCAGGGATTTTTGCGATTCCTCTCTGTAGGCTTTTACTTGTTTATTAATGTTTTCCTGTGCTTCCCTAAGTGTGTTCAGGTCTTTCCTGAAGTCCTCCAGCATCATGATCAAATATGATTTTGAAACTAGATCTTGCTTTTCTGGTGTGTTTGGATATTCCATGTTTGTTTTGGTGGGAGAATTGGGTCCCGATGATGGCATGTAGTCTTGGTTTCTGTTGCTTGGGTTCCTGCGCTTGCCTCTCGCCATCAGATTATCTCTAGTGTTACTTTGTTCTGCTATTTCTGACAGTGGCTAGACTGTCCTATAAGCCTGTGTGTCAGGAGTGCTGTAGACCTGTTTTCCTCTCTTTCAGTCAGTTATGGGGACAGAGTGTTCTGCTTTCGGGCGTGTAGTTTTTCCTCTCTACAGGTCTTTAGCTGTTCCTGTGGGCCTGTGTCTTGAGTTCACCAGGCAGCTTTCTTGGAGCAGAAAATTTGGTCTTACCTGTGGTCCCGAGGCTCAGGTTTGCTCGTGGGGTGCTGTCTAGGGGCTCTCTGCAGCGGCAGCAACCAGGAAGACCTGTGCCGCCGTTTCCGGGAGCTTCAGTGCACCAGGGTTCCAGATGGTCTTTGGCTTTTTCCTCTGGCGTCCGAGATGTGTGTGTAGAGAGCAGTCTCTTCTGGTTTCCCAGGCTTCTCTGCCTCTCTGAAGGTTCAGCTCTCCCTCCCACGGGATTTGGGTGCAGAGAACTGTTTATCCGGTCTGTTTCCTTCAGGGTCCGGCGGTGTCTGTGGCAGGGGTCCTGCCGCTCCTGGGCCCTCCCCCACGGGAGCCCAGAGGCCTTATACAGTTTCCTCTTGGGCCAGGGATGTGGGCAGGGGTGAGCAGTGTTGGTGGTCTCTTCCGCTCTGCAGCCTCAGGAGTGCCCACCTGACCAGGCAGTTGGGTCTCTCTCTCACCGGGTCTGGGAGCAGAGAGCTGCTGTGGGCCGGGATCCGCGGGTGTGGGACTTCCGGTAAACACAGAACGTGCCTGGTTCTAGAGAAATTCTGCTTCCGTGTGTCCCAAGCTCACCAGGCAGCTTTCTTGCAGCAGAAAATTTGGTCTTACCTGTGGTCTCGAGGCTCAAGTTCGCTCGTGGGGTGCTGCCCAGGGGCTCTCTGCAGCGGCAGCAACCAGGAAGACCTGTGCCGCCCCTTCCGGGAGCTTCAGTGCACCAGGGTTCCAGATGGTCTTTGGCTTTTTCCTCTGGCGTCCGAGATGTGTGTGCAGGGAGCAGTCTCTTCTGGTTTCCCAGGCCTGTCTGCCTCTCTGAAGGTTTAGCTCTCCCTCCCACGGGATTTGGGTGCAGAGAACTGTTTATCCGGTCTGTTTCCTTCAGGGTCCGGCGGTGTCTGTGGCAGGGGTCCTGCCGCTCCTGGGCCCTCCCCCACGGGAGCCCAGAGGCCTTATACAGTTTCCTCTTGGGCCAGGGATGTGGGCAGGGGTGAGCAGTGTTGGTGGTCTCTTCTGCTCTGCAGCCTCAGGAGTGCCTCCATCTGTTTCAATTTTGTGGAATAGTTTGGATAATATTGGTATGAGGTCTTCCATGAAGGTTTGATAGAATTCTGCACTAAACCCGTCTGGACCTGGGCTCTTTTTGGTTGGGAGACCTTTAATGACTGCTTCTATTTCCTTAGGAGTTATGAGGTTGTTTAACTGGTTTATCTGTTCCTGATTTAACTTCGGTACCTGGTATCTGTCTAGGAAATTGTCCATTTCCTGACGATTTTCAAGTTTTGTTGAATATAGGTTTTTATAGTAAGATCTGATGATTTTTTGAATTACCTCTGAACCTGTAGTTATGTCTCCCTTTTCATTTCTGATTTTGTTAATTTGGACGCACTCTCTGTGTCCTCTCGTTAGTCTGGCTAAGGGTTTATCTATCTTGTTGATTTTCTCAAAGAACCAACTTTTGGTTCTGTTGATTCTTTCTATGGTCCTTTTTGTTTCTACTTGGTTGATTTCAGCTCTGAGTTTGATTATTTCCTGCCTTCTACTCCTCCTGTGTGTATTTGCTTCTTTTTGTTCTAGAGCTTTTAGGTGTGCTGTCAAGCTGCTGACATATGCTCTTTCCTGTTTCTTTCTGCAGGCACTCAGTGCTATGAGTTTTCCTCTTAGCACAGCTTTCATTGTGTCCCATAAGTTTGGGTATGTTGTACCTTCATTTTCATTAATTCTAAAAAGTTTTTAATTTCTTTCTTTATTTCTTCCTTGACCAGGTTATCATTGAGTAGAGCATTGTTCAATTTCCACGTATATGTGGGCATTCTTCCCTTATTGTTATTGAAGACCAGTTTTAGGCCGTGGAGAAAGTACCATGAGGAGCTGAGAAGAAGGTATATCCTTTAGCTTTAGGATAGAATGTTCTATAAATATCCGTTAAGTCCATTTGGCTCATGACTTCTCTTAGTCTGTCTACGTCTCTGTTTAATTTCTGTTTCCATGATCTGTCCATTAATGAGAGTGGGGTGTTGAAATCTCCCACTATTATTGTGTGAGGTGCAATGTGTGTTTTGAGCTTTAGTAAGGTTTCTTTTACATATGTAGGTGCCCTTGTATTTGGGGCATAGATATTTAGGATTGAGAGTTCATCTTGGTGGATTTTTCCTTTGATGAATATGAAGTGTCCTTCCTTATCTTTTTTGATGACTTTTAGTTGAAAATTGATTTTATTTGATTATAGAATGGCTACTCCAGCTTGCTTCTTCTGACCATTTGCTTGGAAAATTGTTTTCCAGCCTTTCACTCTGAGGTAATGTCTGTCTTTGTCTCTGAGGTGTGTTTCCTGAGGTAATGTCTGTCTTTGTCTCTGAGGTGTGTTTCCTGTAGGCAGCAGAATGCAGGGTCCTCGTTGCGTATCCAGTTTGTTAATCTATGTCTTTTTATTGGGGAGTTGAGGCCATTGATATTGAGAGATATTAAGGAATAGTGATTATTGCTTCCCGTTATATTCATATTTGGATGTGAGGTTATGTTTGTGTGCTTTCATTCTCTTTGTTTTGTTGCCAAGACGATTAGTTTCTTGCTTCTTCTAGGGTATAGCTTGTCTCCTTATGTTGGGCTTTACCATTTATTATCCTTTGTAGTGCTGGATTTGTAGAAAGATATTGTGTAAATTTGGTTTTGTCATGGAATATCTTGGTTTCTCCATCAATGTTAATTGAGAGTTTTGCTGGATACAGTAAGCAGGGCTGGCATTTGTGTTTTCTTAGTGTCTGTATGACATCCGTCCAGGATCTTCTGGCCTTCATAGTTTCTGGCGAGAAGTCTGGTGTGATTCTGATAGGTCTGCCTTTATATGTTACTTGACCTTTTTCCCTTACTGCTTTTAATATTCTTTCTTTATTTTGTGCGTTTGATGTTTTGACAATTATGTGACGGGAGGTGCTTCTTTTCTGGTCCAATCTATTTGGAGTTCTGTAGGCTTCTTGTATGCTTATTGGTATCTCTTTTTTTAGGTTAGGGAAGTTTTCTTCTATGATTTTGTTGAAGATATTTACTGGTCCTTTGAGCTGGGAGTCTTCACTCTCTTCTATACCTATTATCTTTAGGTTTGATCTTCTCATTGAGTCCTGGATTTCCTGTATGTTTTGGACCAGTAGCTTTTTCTGCTTTACATTATCTTTGACAGTTGAGTCAATGATTTCTATGGAATCTTCTGCTCCTGAGATTCTCTCTTCCATCTCTTGTATTCTGTTGGTGAAGCTTGTATCTACAGCTCCTTGTCTCTTCTTTTGGTTTTCTATATCCAGGGTTGTTTCCATGTGTTCTTTCTTGATTGCTTCTATTTCCATTTTTAATTCCTTCAACTGTTTGATTGTGCTTTCCTGGAATTCTTTCAGGGATTTTTGTGTCACCTCTCTATGGGCTTTTACTTGTTTATTTAGGTTTTCCTGGAATTCTTTCAGGGATTTTTGTGTCTCCTCTCTATGGGCTTCTACTTGTTTATTTATGTTTTCCTGGAATTCTTTCAGGCATTTTTGCGATTCCTCTCCGTAGGCTTCTACTTGTTCTCTAAGGGAGTTCTTCACGTCTTTCTTCAAGTCCTCCAGCATCATCATCAAAAATGATTTTGAAACTAGATCTTGCTTTTCTGGTGTGTTTGGATATTCCATGTTTTTTTTGATGGGAGAATTGGGCTCCGATGGTGCCATGTAGTCTTGGTTTCTGTTGCTTGGGTTCCTGCGCTTGCCTCTCGCCATCAGATTATCTCTAGTGTTACTTTGTTCTGCTATTTCTGACAGTGGCTAGACTCTCCTATAAGCCTGTGTGTCAGGAGTGCTGTAGACCTGTTTTCCTCTCTTTCAGTCAGTTATGGGGACAGAGTGTTCTGCTTTCGGGCGTGCAGTTTTTCCTCTCTACAGGTCTTCAGCTGTTCCTGTGGGCCTGTGTCTGGAGTTCACCAGGTAGCTTTCTTGCAGCAGAAAATTTGGTCTTACCTGTGGTCCCTAGGCTCACGTTCGCTTGTGGGGTGCTGCCCACGGGCTCTCTGCAGCGGCAGCAACCAGGAAGACCTGTGCCGCCCCTTCGGGGAGCTTCAGTGCGCCAGGGTTCCAGATGGTCTTTGGCTTTTTCCTCTGGCGTCTGAGATGTGTGTGCAGAGAGCAGTCTCTTCTGGTTTCCCAGGCTTGTCTGCCTCTCTGAAGGTTTAGCTCTCCCTCCCACGGTATTTGGGTGCAGAGAACTGTTTATCAGGTCTGTTTCCTTCAGGTTCCAGCGGTGTCTCAGGCAGGGGTCCTGCCGCTCCTGGGCCCTCCCCCACGGGAGCCCAGAGGCCTTATACATTTTCCTCTTGGGCCAGGGATGTGGGCAGGGGTGAGCAGTGTTGGTGGTCTCTTCTGCTCTGCAGCCTCAGGAGTGCCCACCTGACCAGGCGGTTGGGTCTCTCTCTCACGGGGTCTGGGAGCAGAGAGCTGCTGCGGGCCGGGATCCGCGGGTGTGGGACTTCCCTCATCAGTGCATCTTATGCCTTTCCACACCAGTGTCCCTTCCTGCCTGAGGACAACCACCATTATAATATCAAGGGTGATATCTACTTTTGCTTGCTTTTAAACTTTTTGTAAAAGGAACGTAATTGTTTATATGTGACAGAATTAGGCTCTTTACTGCTGTATTTATGATTCTTACATTCAAGTTATATTATAACACATTACCATAATCTGTTCATTTTCATATCTGAATAACATTTCTGCAGCTGAGTTACAGTTAAATGTGTGGGCTTTTAGTCATTATTTCTGTTGCTGTGATGAAACATCATGACTAAAAGTGACTTATAAAAGCTAGGGTTTATTTATTTTGGCTTAAAATTCTAGAGGGCAAGAGTCCACAGTGTTGGCCAGCCATGGCAGCTGGTGAATGGGGCAGAAAGCTGAGAGATCGCATCTTTAACCCGGTGTGCAGAAAGCCGAAATGGCAAACTGGAACTGAGGAGAGGCCATAAAGTCTCAAAACTCACCCCCCAGCAATTCATTTTCCTTAATAATCCATGTCTTAAATGTTCTATAATCTGTAGAATGCCACCAACTGGTGACCAAATGACAGAATACACAAACCTCTCAAGAACATTTCTTATTTTACACCTCACCAACACTGGGCTATTTGTAATACAAGCTGTTAGTACAAACATGGTGGTGAGCTTGCTGGAACATTGGAGACATGTATGTTCCACTCAAGAGATATTGACAATTTCCCAAGGTGATCAATCTGATTTACACTCCTGTCAGCACTGTGAGTTCTAGGTCATGGTATCCCACATTTATTTTTGTGACATTCTGAGCCATTCTAGCTCATCAGTAATGATCTTGTTGTGTCTCTAAGTCAAAGGTCCCTGGTGTCCAGTGTGTTGCCAGTTTGCCATATGACTTTGTTCATTGCTACCTTCATGTTGGAAGTAGTCATCAAAAAATTCTTTTAGTTTAGATGTCATTTTCTTCAATAGTGTTGAAGTTGTCATGCATTATTTGACTCTTATTTTTTTTTTTATTAACTTGAGTATTTCTTATATACATTTCGAGTGTTATTTCCTTTCCCAGTTTCCGGGCAAACATCTCCCTCCCCCCTCCCCTTCTTTATGGGTGTTCCCTTCCCCATCCTCCCCCCTTGCCGCCCTCCCCCCAACAGTCTAGTTCACTGGGGGTTCAGTCTTAGCAGGACCCAGGGCTTCCCCTTCCACTGGTGCTCTTACTAGGATATTCATTGCTACCTATGAGGTTAGAGTCCAGGGTCAGTCCATGTATAGTCTTTAGGTAATGGCTTAGTCCCTGGAAGCTCTGGTTGCTTGGCCTTGTTGTACATATGGGGTCTCGAGCCGAGATTGTACTTTCTAATAAGGGTGGGCACACTCTAGTCTTTTGAGAAAGATCTCTCTCTCTCTCTCTCTCTCTCTCTCTCTCTCTCTCTCTCTCTCCTCTATCCTCTTCTCTCCTCCCCTCCTTTTTCTCTTTCCCCTTCTATCTCTTGAACTATTTGAAGTGTAGTATTAACAATCACCACCATAAAATCACAAAAGATGTGCTGCCAGAAAACCTCTTCTCTATCCAGAGCCTAATTCTGCCCTGCAACAATCTGTAACTGTTGAGAGCATACAGATTCTATGGAAATGCAGTGTGGTCTTTCTAATGATTTGTTGTGGATGTAAACATGCTTTGTTTAAGACAGAAAGAGTGCTGAATGAAGAAAGAGTTTGTTCTGTGGGGTTCTGGAAGATTCTCTTCCGTTGAACCATCTGAGAGTTTCTACCTGCTAATTAGTTGCTGCTGCCTTCGGTCCGTTCAATCTTGGTTGAATATCCAAATGTTACTCCTGGAACTGTACATGGAGGTGTGAGTAAAGATGTTTCATAATATTAAACAAAATTGACATGATATGATGAAATATTTAAACTTCCTAGAAAAAAGTCCCTTTTCATATATCCAATTTGTTTCTTCTCCTTTGTTCTGCCTAAAGAAAAGCAGGCATAGATTCAACCCAATCTGTCATTTTAATCTATGTCCTTCCCATAAGAAATGCATAATGAGTGTATTGATAAATTACTATGCAAGCTGAGAAGCGCATGCTGGCTTGCTGCAGGATTCAATTAAGACAGAGCAACACTATTTTGAATAATCAAATGCTGTTTTGAATAAGTAATTCAAATAAACAATGCAATTAGTAAGAAGTGATGGGGATGAAGTTGAGTGGGGGAAATTCTTATAAATACACACAATTCTTGCTATATATTTATTATTATTTGGTATGTGCAGGAAGTATGCTATAATGCATTCACTACAGCATGTATATTGAGTTTAGTGTTCACTGTCTGTAGAGTTCTCTCCTTCTACCTTCTTGTGAGTTTTTTTTTTCTTTTTTTTTTGGAGCTGGGGACCGAACCCAGGGCCTTGCGCTTGCTAGGCAAGCACTCTACCACTGAGCTAAATCCCCAACCCCTTGTGAGTTTTAAAGCTCAGATTCTGGCCATCAGGCTTATTCTACGAATCACATTTACTCACTGAACCACTTTACTGGTCCCTTATATATTTTAAATGCCATTTAGCTCAAATGCTTGAATTACCCTAGATGCCTAGAACACATGAAACTCAAGACATATGATCTAAATATGAATGCTTCACTCCTTCTTTAAAAGGGGAACAAGAATACCCTTGGCAGGGAATAGAGAGGCAAAGATTAAAACAGAGACTGAAGGAACACCCATTCAGAGCCTGCCCCACATGTGGCCCATACATATACAGCCACCCAATTAGACAAGATGGATGAAGCAAAGAAGTGCAGGCCGACAGGAGCCGGATGTAGATCGCTCCTGAGAGACACAGTCAGAATACAGCAAACACAGAGGCGAATGCCAGCAGCAAACCACTGAACTGAGAATAGGACCCCCGTTGAAGGAATCAGAGAAAGAACTGGAAGAGCTTGAAGGGGCTTGAGACCCCATATGTATAACAATGCCAAGCAACCAGAGCTTCCAGGGACTAATCCACTACCCAAAGACTATACACGGACTGACCCTGGACTCTGACCTCATAGGTAGCAATGAATGGTAAGAGCACCAGTGGAAGGGGAAGCCCTGGGTCCTGCTAAGACTGAACCCCCAGTGAACTAGATTGTTGGGGGGAGGGCGGCAATGGGGAGAGGGGGATGTTTGCCCGGAAACCGGGAAAGGGAATAACACTCGAAATGTATATAAGAAATACTCAAGTTAATAAAAAAAAAGAATTAATAAAATAGAATTTTGGGATATAGATGTGCATGCTGGAATCAACAATAATTTCTAAATAGCTGTAAGGAAGTCCTTTTAGCTCTCAGTGACTGCATAGCACATTCTTCAGTGATACAGATACAACAAAATTTAAGGCAAGAAGGCTCTGTGACAAGCTTGGTTTTCTGAACTCGATTTTCAGGACCAGAACTGGAAAGAGACAACTGACTTCCTAAAATTGCATGCAAATGCTCTGTCTTCAACAAATAAATAAAGAACATTTTTAAAAAATCATGTTTTTATAATTCCACACTTACAGTTACCTCAGAGGACTGTTGTGATTCGCAGACATGTCTAGAGATTTTAGACTGGGCCATTTCATTCTGTCACATCAAACAACTAGATAAAAAACAAGTCAGGAAAATTTTTATGTGGCCACCTAATGACTCAGACTTAAACATTTGTTTCTAATCTTTTGAATGTTTTCACTGACTAACTGACATAGCTCCTATTTTGATTGTTTTTCTGATTACCTATGAGTTGTCATGCCTTAAATTAATTCTGAGGTAACCTTAGCTCAGCTTCTATGGAAAATACAGTTTTCAATATTGTCTGGGTAGGAGGAATTACTAAGGATAATATTCGTTATAAACCAAAGGAGAAAAAAAACTAAAGGAAAAAAATTTCCAATTGATCATGGTTACGCATAATTTTGATGCTTCTAGACCATGCGACATGACTTTAGCGAGTTCCTCTCAGTGTTGGATCTGAACTCACATGGTTCTGCTTTAACTGCCTTTGGCATTGCCAGCTATCTATCTAGCTGTCACTTAACAAACTGTTAAGGACTGTCTGACGCAGTAGCAGCTAACTCTGTCTTTCTGTGGCTTTGATCATTGTGCTTGGGAGAAAGTTTGGACTAAAGTGGGAATCTTGAGTTTGTTGACCTTTTCAAAGAAAGTTGAAAAAAAAAAGATGCCATATTCAGGCATGTAAATGGCTAATTTAAGTGATTGTTTAAAACAGATTTTTTGTTTGTTTTCTTTTGAGAAAGTAGTCTGGTTATGTTGCTTAAATCTTATGGGTAGAATTCTTGTTAGATATGTGTGTATGTTTAACAAAATAATTTTTAAAATTTTCATGTGAATTTTGAGGCTGTACACTATTAGTCTTATTTCTTGGAGTTGTTTATTAAGGACATCCCCATTTAAAATTGTGGCCCATATCTAGTAAACTATGAGGAACCTTTGGACTTTATCTTGGAAGGTAATTGTATACTTGGCTTTTTCTTTTCACCCACACTGATTTTACTGATTTTCTGTTTGGTTTTTGGTATTCCTTGATGTAGATATCAGGGCTCCTGCATGGAGGCAAGCAGCTATCACAGATTCAAACCCTAAAGCAACTTATTTTGTGATTTTTATTATACTCTTGACACTTATATAAACTAGCATTCTTCTGAGAAATAAAACTAATAGAATATTATTTTGTTTATCTGACTATGCACTTTAAGGCTCACACAAGTGATGGAGACTTCTAGGTGTAGAATCTTCAGGGAAGGCTGGCCACCTAATAACTGGGATGAAGCTAATGTTGTGGGTGACCTACCAGCAGAGGTTTCCTCATCTCAGACTTTTCTATTAAAGTCTTGAACAGATTGGATGAGGCACACTGACATTTCTGTTTTACTCAGAGTTGGCTGTGTTTTGGGAATGGAGCGATGGCTCAGAGGGTGAGAATGAGTAGGAAGACCCGAGTCTAGATTCCATGTAAAAATCTGGGCAGAGCTGCACATGCTTGTTATCCTAGTGCTGTGAAGGGTGAACAAGGACTGAGAGACTGTGTCTCCAGGAAATGAGGGGGAAGCTGATGCAGGAGGACTCAAGTGTGTAGATGTACTCCTTCATGTACATATGCCACACACTCAAACACACACACACACACACACACACACACACACACACACACACACTCTTGAACAAACTTTTTAAATATTAATCACATCTAGAATGCCTTCATATAAACATCTAGAATAACATAACATTTAGCCAAAAAACCAGGTATCATAGCCCAGTCCAAGTGACATATAACGTTAACCATTGTAATATGTTATACACTTTTGTAACGCTTTATCCTAGTTAGCTTAACTGTCAACTTGACAAACCCTTAGGGCCCCCTGAGAATTTCAGTTAAGGAGTTCACCAGATCAAATTGGCCTGTGAGGATGTCTGTGGGGGACTGTCTTGATTGTTAATTGTTGTAGGAGGTCACAGCTCATTGTGGGTGACAGAATTCCCAGCTAGCTAGACCTGCCCTGTATAAGAAAGTTAGCTCAGCATGGACCTGGGAACGAGCCAGCAGGAAGTGCTCCTCTATGGTTTCTATTTAAAGTTTCTGTTTGAATTCTTGCCCTGACTTTCCTTAATGATGCACTGTGGCCTTTAAGATGAAATAAGCCCTTTATTATTCTAAGTTTCTTTTGCCAGAATATTTCATCACAGTTACAGAAATAAAACTAGAATATTACTTGAAGATTTTCTTGAAATTGAGGTTAAGGTATAAAATATACTGGAAGGAAATTCTGATTTTTTTCTTTGAGTTATTTTGATTGCCACGGTCAGTGACACACCTCTAATTCTAAGCAAGAAATTCACTAGAAAGATTCAAGTCATGTTAGGGTGACACATGCTGCTAGAAATGAAAGAGAAACACATAGTAGCTAGAAATCCAGGGAGTAAATTATATATTTATGAGGGTGTCTTAGTTTGGCTTTTATTGCTCTGAAAAGACACCATGACCAAGTCAACTCTTACAAAGGACAACATTTAATTGGGGTTGACTTAGAGTTTCAGAAGTTCAGTCCATTATCATCATGGTGGGAAGCATGGTAACAAGCAGGCATGGTGCTGGAGGAGCAGAGGGTTCTACATCTTGATCCAAATGCAGTCAGGAGGAATCTCTCTTACACAGACAGGCAGGTGGGGACTCACTTCCACACTGGGCAGTGCCTGAGCATAGGACCTCAAAGCACATGCTCACTGTGACTCACTTTCTCCATTAAGGCCACACTTACTCCAACAAGGCCACATCCCCTAATGACCCCACTTCCTGTGGGCTAAGCATATTCACACTACCACAGAGCGTTAATCATTACAAACATTCAATAGCATTAGACTTGATTTTTTTATTTTTTTTATTTATTTATTTATTTATTTTTTTTTATTAACTTGAGTATTTCTTATATACATTTCAAGTGTTATTCCCTTTCCCGGTTTCTGGGCAAAATCCCCCTCCCCCCTCCCCTTCCTTATGGGTGTTCCCCTCCCAACCCTCCCCCCATTGCCGCCCTCCCCCCATAGTCTAGTTCACTGGGGGTTCAGTCTTAGCAGGACCCAGGGCTTCCCCTTCCACTGGTGCTCTTACTAGGATATTCATTGCTACCTATGGGGTCAGAGTCCAGGGTCAGTCCATATATAGTCTTTAGGTAGTGGCTTAGTCCCTGGAAGCTCTGGTTGCTTGACATTGTTGTACTTTTGGGGTCTCGAGCCCCTTCAAGCTCTTCCAGTTCTTTCTCTGATTCCTTCAACGGGGGACCTATTCTCAGCTCAGTGGTTTGCTGCTGGCATTCGCCTCTGTATTTGCTGTATTCAGGCTGTGTCTCTCAGGAGCGATCTACATCCGGCTCCTGTTGGCCTGCACTTCTTTGCTTCATCCATCTTGTCCAATTGGGTGGCTGTATATGTATGGGCCACCTGTGGGGCAGGCTCTGAATGGGTGTTCCTTCAGTCTCTGTTTTAATCTTTGCCTCTCCCTTCCCAGCCAAGGGTATTCTTTTTCCTCATTTAAAGAAGGAGTGAAGCATTCACATTTTGATCATCCGTCTTGAGTTTCGTTTGTTCTAAGCATCTAGGGTAATTCAAGCATTTGGGCTAATAGCCACTTATCAATGAGTGCATACCATGTATGTCTTTCTGTGATTGGGTTAGCTCACTCAGGATGATATTTTCCAGTTCCAACCATTTGCCTACGAATTTCATAGACTCGTTGTTTTTGATAGCTGAGTAATATTCCATTGTGTAGATGTACCACATTTTCTGTATTCATTCCTCTGTTGAAGGGCATCTCGGTTCTTTCCATTTTCTGGCTATTATAAATAAGGCTGCGATGAACATAGTGGAGCACGTGTCCCTTTTATATGTTGAGGCATCTTTTGGGTATATGCCCAAGAGAGGTATAGCTGGATCCTCAGGCAGTTCAATGTCCAATTTTCTGAGGAACCTCCAGACTGATTTCCAGAATGGTTTTACCCGTCTGCAATCCCACCAACAATGGAGGAGTGTTCCTCTTTCTCCACATCCTCGCCAGCATCTGCTGTCACCTGAGTTTTTGATCTTAGCCATTCTCACTGGTGTGAGGTGAAATCTCAGGGTTGTTTTGATTTGCATTTCCCTTATGACTAAAGATGTTGAACATTTCTTTAGGTGTTTCTCAGCCATTCGGCATTCCTCAGCTGTGAATTCTTTGTTTAGCTCTGAACCCCATTTTTTAATAGGGTTATTTGTTTCCCTGCGGTCTAACTTCTTGAGTTCTTTGTATATTTTGGATATAAGGCCTCTATCTGTTGTAGGATTGGTAAAGATCTTTTCCCAATCTGTTGGTTGCCGTTTTGTCCTAACCACCGTGTCCTTTGCCTTACAGAAGCTTTGCAGTTTTATGAGATCCCATTTGTCGATTCTTGATCTTAGAGCATAAGCCATTGGTGTTTTGTTCAGGAAATTTTTTCCAGTGCCCATGTGTTCCAGATGCTTCCCTAGTTTTTCTTCTATTAGTTTGAGTGTGTCTGGTTTGATGTGGAGGTCCTTGATCCACTTGGACTTAAGCTTTGTACAGGGTGATAAGCATGGATCGATCTGCATTCTTCTACATGTTGCCCTCCAGTTGAACCAGCACCATTTGCTGAAAATGCTATCTTTTTTCCATTGGATGGTTTTGGCTCCTTTGTCAAAAATCAAGTGACCATAGGTGTGTGGGTTCATTTCTGGGTCTTCAATTCTATTCCATTGGTCTATCTGTCTGTCTCTGTACCAATACCATGCAGTTTTTATCACTATTGCTCTGTAATACTGCTTGAGTTCAGGGATAGTGATTCCCCCTGAAGTCCTTTTATTGTTGAGGATAGCTTTAGCTATCCTGGGTTTTTTGTTATTCCAGATGAATTTGCAAATTGTTCTGTCTAACTCTTTGAAGAATTGGATTGGTATTTTGATGGGGATTGCATTGAATCTGTAGATTGCTTTTGGTAAAATGGCCATTTTTACTATATTAATCCTGCCAATCCATGAGCATGGGAGATCTTTCCATCTTCTGAGGTCTTCTTCAATTTCTTTCCTCAGTGTCTTGAAGTTCTTATTGTACAGATCTTTTACTCGCTTGGTTAAAGTCACACCGAGGTACTTTATATTATTTGGGTCTATTATGAAGGGTGTCGTTTCCCTAATTTCTTTCTCGGCTTGTTTCTCTTTTGTATAGAGGAAGGCAACTGATTTATTTGAGTTAATTTTATACCCAGCCACTTTGCTGAAGTTGTTTATCAGCTTTAGTAGTTCTCTGGTGGAACTTTTGGGATCACTTAAATATACTATCATGTCATCTGCAAATAGTGATATTTTGACTTCTTCTTTTCCGATCTGTATCCCCTTGATCTCCTTTTGTTGTCTGATTGCTCTGGCTAGAACTTCAAGAACTATATTGAATAAGTAGGGAGAGAGTGGGCAGCCTTGTCTAGTCCCTGATTTTAGTGGGATTGCTTCGAGTTTCTCTCCATTTAGTTTAATGTTAGCAACTGGTTTGCTGTATATGGCTTTTACTATGTTTAGGTATGGGCCTTGAATTCCTATTCTTTCCAGGACTTTTATCATGAAGGGGTGTTGAATTTTGTCAAATGCTTTCTCAGCATCTAATGAAATGATCATGTGGTTTTGTTCTTTCAGTTTGTTTATATGATGGATCACGTTGATGGTTTTCCGTATATTAAACCATCCCTGCATGCCTGGGATGAAGCCTACTTGATCATGGTGGATGATTGTTTTGATGTGCTCTTGAATTCGGTTTGCCAGAATTTTATTGAGTATTTTTGCGTCGATATTCATAAGGGAAATTGGTCTGAAGTTCTCTTTCTTTGTTGTGTCTTTGTGTGGTTTAGGTATAAGAGTAATTGTGGCTTCGTAGAAGGAATTCGGTAGTGCTCCATCTGTTTCAATTTTGTGGAATAGTTTGGATAATATTGGTATGAGGTCTTCTATGAAGGTTTGATAGAATTCTGCACTAAACCCGTCTGGACCTGGGCTCTTTTTGGTTGGAAGACCTTTAATGACTGCTTCTATTTCCTTAGGAGTTATGGGGTTGTTTAACTGGTTTATCTGTTCCTGATTTAACTTCGATACCTGGTATCTGTCTAGGAAATTGTCCATTTCCTGAAGATTTTCAAATTTTGTTGAATATAGGTTTTTATAGTAAGATCTGATGATTTTTTGAATTTCCTCTGAATCTGTAGTTATGTCTCCCTTTTCATTTCTAATTTTGTTAATTTGGACGCACTCTCTGTGTCCTCTCGTTAGTCTGGCTAAGGGTTTATCTATCTTGTTGATTTTCTCAAAGAACCAACTTTTGGTTCTGTTGATTCTTTCTATGGTCCTTTTTGTTTCTACTTGGTTGATTTCAGCTCTGAGTTTGATTATTTCCTGCCTTCTACTCCTCCTGGGTGTATTTGCTTCTTTTTGTTCTAGAGCTTTTAGGTGTGCTGTCAAGCTGCTGACATATGCTCTTTCCTGTTTCTTTCTGCAGGCACTCAGCGCTATGAGTTTTCCTCTTAGCACAGCTTTCATTGTGTCCCATAAGTTTGGGTATGTTGTATCTTCATTTTCATTAAATTCTAAAAAGTTTTTAATTTCTTTCTTTATTTCTTCCTTGACCAGGTTATCATTGAGTAGAGCATTGTTCAATTTCCACGTATATGTGGGCATTCTTCCCTTATTGTTATTGAAGACCAGTTTTAGGCCGTGGTGGTCCGATAGCATGCATGGGATTATCTCTATCTTTCTGTACCTGTTGAGGCCCGTTTTTTGACCAATTATATGGTCAATTTTGGAGAAAGTACCATGAGGAGCTGAGAAGAAGGTATATCCTTTTGCTTTAGGATAGAATGTTCTATAAATATCCGTTAAGTCCATTTGGCTCATGACTTCTCTTAGTCTGTCGACATCACTGTTTAATTTCTGTTTCCATGATCTGTCCATTGATGAGAGTGGGGTGTTGAAGTCTCCCACTATTATTGTGTGAGGTGCAATGTGTGCTTTGAGCTTTAGTAAGGTTTCTTTTACATATGTAGGTGCCCTTGTATTTGGGGCATAGATATTTAGGATTGAGAGTTCATCTTGGTGGATTTTTCCTTTGATGAATATGAAGTGTCCTTCCTTATCTTTTTTGATGACTTTTAGTTGGAAATTGATTTTATTTGATATTAGAATGGCTACTCCAGCTTGCTTCTTCTTACCATTTGCTTGGAAAGTTGTTTTCCAGCCTTTCACTCTGAGGTAGTGTCTGTCTTTGTCTCTGAGGTGTGTTTCCTGTAGGCAGCAGAATGCAGGGTCCTCATTGCGTATCCAGTTTGTTAATCTATGTCTTTTTATTGGGGAGTTGAGGCCATTGATATTGAGAGATATTAAGGAATAGTGATTATTGCTTCCCTTTATATTCATATTTGGATGTGAGGTTATGTTTGTGTGCTTTCATTCTCTTTGTTTTGTTGCCAAGACGATTAGTTTCTTGCTTCTTCTAGGGTATAGCTTGCCTCCTTATGTTGGGATTTACCATTTATTATCCTTTGTAGTGCTGGATTTGTAGAAAGATATTGTGTAAATTTGGTTTTGTCATGGAATATCTTGGTTTCTCCATCAATGTTAATTGAGAGTTTTGCTGGATACAGTAACCTGGGCTGGCATTTGTGTTCTCTTAGGGTCTGTATGACATCAGTCCAGGATCTTCTGGCCTTCATAGTTTCTGGCGAGAAGTCTGGTGTGATTCTGATAGGTCTCCCTTTATATGTTACTTGACCTTTTTCCCTTACTGCTTTTAATATTCTTTCTTTATTTTGTGCGTTTGGTGTTTTGACAATTATGTGACGGGAGGTGTTTCTTTTCTGGTCCAATCTATTTGGAGTTCTGTAGGCTTCTTGTATGTCTATGGGTATCTCTTTTTTTAGGTTAGGGAAGTTTTCTTCTATGATTTTGTTGAAGATATTTACTGGTCCTTTGAGCTGGGAGTCTTCACTCTCTTCTATACCTATTATCCTTAGGTTTGATCTTCTCATTGAGTCCTGGATTTCCTGTATGTTTTGGACCAGTAGCTTTTTCCGCTTTACATTATCTTTGACAGTTGAGTCAATGATTTCTATGGAATCTTCTGCTCCTGAGATTCTCTCTTCCATCTCTTGTATTCTGTTGGTGAGGCTTGTATCTACAGCTCCTTGTCTCTTCTTTTGGTTTTCTATATCCAGGGTTGTTTCCATGTGTTCTTTCTTGATTGCTTCTATTTCCATTTTTAATTCCTTCTACTGTTTGATTGTGTTTTCCTGGAATTCTTTCAGGGATTTTTGCGATTCCTCTCTGTAGGCTTTTACTTGTTTATTCATGTTTTCCTGTGCTTCCCTAAGTGTGTTCATGTCTTTCTTGAAGTCCTCCAGCATCATGATCAAATATGATTTTGTAACTAGATCTTGCTTTTCTGGTGTGTTTGGATATTCCATGTTTGTTTTGGTGGGAGAATTGGGCTCCGATGATGGCATGTAGTCTTGGTTTCTGTTGCTTGGGTTCCTGCGCTTGCCTCTCGCCATCAGATTATCTCTAGTGTTACTTTGTTCTGCTATTTCTGACAGTGGCTAGACTGTCCTATAAGCCTGTGTGACAGGAGTGCTGTAGACCTGTTTTCCTCTCTTTCAGTCAGTTATGGGGACAGAGTGTTCTGCTTTCTGGCGTGTAGTTTTTCCTCTCTACAGGTCTTCAGCTGTTCCTGTGGGCCTGTGTCTTGAGTTCACCAGGCAGCTTTCTTGCAGCAGAAAATTTGGTCTTACCTGTGGTCCCGAGGCTCAGGTTCGCTCGTGGGGTGCTGCCCACGGGCTCTCTGCAGCGGCAGCAACCAGGAAGACCTGTGCCGCCCCTTCCGGGAACTTCAGTGCACCAGGGTTCCAGATGGTCTTTGGCTTTTTCCTCTGGCGTCCGAGATGTGTGTGCAGGGAGCAGTCACTTCTGGTTTCCCAGGCTTGTCTGCCTCTCTGAAGGTTTAGCTCTCCCTCCCACGGGATTTGGGTGCAGAGAACTGTTTATCCGGTCTGTTTCCCTCAGGTTCCGGCGGTGTCTCAGGCACAGGGGTCCTGCCGCTCCTGGGCCCTTCCCCACGGGAGCCCAGAGGCCTTATACAGTTTCCTCTTGGGCCAGGGATGTGGGCAGGGGTGAGCAGTGTTGGTGGTCTCTTCCGCTCTGCAGCCTCAGGAGTGCCCACCTGACCAGGCGGTTGGGTCTCTCTCTCACCGGGTCTGGGAGCAGAGAGCTGCTGCGGGCCGGGATCCGCGGGTGTGGGACTTCCGGTAAACACAGACCGTGCCTCCTAGAGAAATTCTGCTTCCGTGTCCCAAGCTCACCAGGCAGCTTTCTTGCAGCAGAAAATTTGGTCTTACCTGTGGTCCCGAGGCTCAGGTTCGCTCGTGGGGTGCTGCCCAGGGGCTCTCTGCAGCGGCAGCAACCAGGAAGACCTGTGCCGCCCCTTCCGGGAGCTTCAGTGCACCAGGGTTCCAGATGGTCTTTGGCTTTTTCCTCTGGCGTCCGAGATGTGTGTGCAGGGAGCAGTCTCTTCTGGTTTCCCAGGCTTGTATGCCTCTCTGAAGGTTTAGCTCTCCCTCCCACGGGATTTGGGTGTAGAGAACTGTTTATCCGGTCTGTTTCTTTCAGGTTCCGGCGGTGTCTCAGGCGCAGAAGTCCTGCCGCTCCCTATGTGAAACTTTCTTATCAAGAACCTTCTCTCTAGACTTGATTTTTTTAAAAAAGTTTATTGTTTGAGATTCTAATACTGTGTTTTGATCAAGTCCGCCATTACTTTATCCTCTCCAGCTCCTAATTATATACTCCCCACCATTATTCTTCCCAACTACATACACGTGCTCTTTTTTAAAACCACTGAGTCCACTCAATGCTACTTCTATATACATAGGGCCACGGAACACGGGCAGTCTATTAGATGTAGCATCCCTGAAGAAAACTCTCTTTCTCCAAGTAGCCATCAAGTGCCAACAGTTTTTCAGCTAGGCATGAAACTTCATGAACTCCTCCCATACTCATGCTGGGATTTTGTATGGATTGGCTTCTCCAGGTTTTGCACATGTAGTCATAGCCGTTGTGAGTTCATTTGTGCCAAAGTCCTGTCATGTGCAGAAAACACAATTTTTGTAAATTTAATTAAATTTTTTTTTTTTACTTTTTCACTTCACATCAGGATCACTGCCCCTCTCCAGGTCACCCCTTTACACAATCCTTCCCCTTCCCCCTCCTCTCTCCTTCCCCTTCTCCTCTGAGCAGGTGCCCCTCCTGGGTATCTCCTGACCCTAGCACTTTAAGTCTCTGCAAGGCTAGGTGCTTCTTCTCCCACTGAGGCCAGACAATGCAGCCCAGCTAGAAGAACATATCTCACATAGAGGCAACAACTTTTGGGATAGCCCTTGATCCAATTGTTCAGGACCCACATGTAAATCAAGCTGTACATCTGCTACATATGTGTGGGAAGGCCTAGGTACAGTCTGTGTATGGTCTTTAGTTGGTGGTTCAGACTCTGAGAGTCCCAAGGGTCCAGGTTAGTTGACTCTTTTGGTCTTCCTGTAGAGTTCCTATCTCCTCTGGGGCCTGCAATTCTTCCTCCTATTCTTCCGTAAGAGTCCTCAAGCTCCATCCACTGTTTGGCTGTGGGGGAGTCTGTATCTGTCTGAGACAGCTGCTGGGTGGAGCCTCTCAGAGGACAGAAAACAATATTTTACAGCAGTCTTCCACTACCCCTGACTCTTACCATCATTCTGCCTTCCTCTTTGTGAAGATCCCTGAGCCTTGGGAGGAGTGGGTATAATGTACATGTTCTACCTCTAGCCGTGCATGTCATGGTCTCTAGGTCTCTGTACTAGATTAGGAATTCTAGCATATGACTTAAATTCTTGCCACTGATATTTAAAAAGGTCTCTTTCTATCTTGTTATTAGTAGAAAGAGTAAGTTTTCATTCAGGGTTAAGAAGCATATCTTGGTTAAGTGCTTATTACTAGGCTAAGATGGTGTAGCTAAGAGAGCAAGGTTTGTATATAAATATAGCTTCTGGGAGTCTTGGGTAGGGTTCATTTTTTTTTTTGGTTCTTTTTTTCGGAGCTGGGGACCGAGGGTTCATTTTTACAGGAGGGAAGGAAAGGAGATAGAGGAGGAAGAGACATTAAGGTGGAGTGTTTCTCAGTGGACATGTTCTTATGTTGGGAAGTTACCATAAGCCCTTTGTCTATGTTTTTTTTCTCTTATAATCAGTGGTTCAAACCACTAATAATATTAATATTATTATTATTAAAATAAATTATTTCTAATAGAATGAAAAAGTATTCTTGGAATGGTCAATCAGTCAATCTCCTTATTGTGCTTTTGTTAGAGCATGTTTATTAAAAACTTACACATACTGGGGCTGGAGAGATGGCTCAGTGATTAAGACACTGGCTTCACCTGTAGAGGATGAGGTTCAGTTCCAGCACCTACATAGCAGCTTACAACTGCAAGTTACTCCAGGTTCAGGGAATCAGGTGCCCTATTCTTACCTCTGTTGGCACCAGGCTTGGACATACATACACATAGACACATTCATACATATATAAAGCAAAATCTAAAAATATGAAAAAAATTCTTAAAGAAACCTTAAAAAATGCTATACACACTCATTGTAAGAATAAAAAATTAGAATTACATACTGTGGAATACAGCGCTCTATTTTGGCAGTGTTGGCTCCCACAGTGTCCATCATCATTTACTAGAGGTTAATGTGAATTCAGTTTGGTAGGTCACCAGATATTCTTTAAGTACAGAGCTGCTTTTACTTGGAAAGCATATAAAATGGCAGCAATCAGAATGCTTTTAGTGAGAGAAACGTTGATTCAGCCCAGCTTAGTTCACAAGTGCATTTGTTAGTTTGGAGAAAGAAGTCTGAAGGCAGAGTGTCCTACACTGTGATTAAGGCTGGCTCCGGGGCTTTAATTTCCTGCCTCTGTTTTCCTAATGTATTGACTGGTCTTTAGATTGCTTTCCCCATGGTGAAGCGATGGATCTCAGTTTCTTGTGGGTTGCAAGCTTCCTTGCTCACATTCAATGCTGAGGGAGGAGCTCTGTCAAACCAAGGAATCATTTGGTAGGACAGGGTTAGGTTCATGTCCATCTGAGTCAATGCAGCAGCACACACTGATAGATCTAAGCTTGTGTTTTGAGCCAATGCCTGAGGAGGGTCCTGGAACATCACTATTAATTGAGACTAATTAGAAGTCATCCCTAGAGCTGAGAAAAGGCCAGTCTCCACTAAGTCACCTGGCCTGCATGGGAAAAATAAATGTATACTGTGACTAAAGCCAGGAAAGCTATGTAGACCACTTGGCTGGTTAGTTTTGTCAACCTGACACAAGTGATGGTCATCTGGGTCTAGGGACCATCAACTGAGAAAATACACCAGAAAGGGGCTACAGATTTTGAAGCCTCTTTCCTGCATTTGCTGCTCCATTTGCCTTTGTCCCTCTCATAACCTCCTCTGCCACTTTCTCGAGTCTTCATATGATAGCACCTTGGTTCCTGGGTCATGATTTTGAATTTTTGATACAGGATCTCATGTAGCTCAGGCTGGTCTTGAACTTATTTTATAGCTGAGGTTGAGTTTTGAACTCCTGATCCTCCTGACCCCACCACACCCTTTATATAACACCACAACAGACTTCAAAGGACACCTTGTTTGGTTCAATTGAACCCAGACTTCCAAATTTTATTAGTGGTACATAATTAGATGTGGGTAATTTTTGACTATACAGCTTGAGACACACAGGGGCTACTTTGAGGAGAGAAAAGGAGAACCAACTCTGGGTACTCAGCTTGTTCTGTGTTAAAGCAGGGTATGCTTTTATCTGTCTCATCCTTGTACTGCCTCAATAGCTTTACAATAAAACAACATATTAGGCCACAAGGCCAAAGTATTTGTAGATTAGAAGTCTCTGTAACTAAGCCAAGCTAAGCCTAGTTGGGTTCTAGGTGGCTGTGCAAATGACAAACAGTTCAAGGGGGAATTATCAGCAAGGGAAAAAAAAACATCATCCTATAAAATATAATCAGTTCAGATGCCAGATAAAAGCTCAGAGCAAAATCACAGCATTTGCTCTTGGTTGACCTAGAAATCACATATTCTGGAGGTCACACAGCTGAGTGATACATTATTAGTTTCTCAGTAGCTTACAGGAGATTATACTTCTGACATTTGGGTTTAATTTGAAGGCTGCATTTGCTAAAACCATTGACTCTTTGCTGGAGTCCATTGCTATCTGATGGATGACTAAATTGAGATAAAAGGTCTGGAATTTTGTCTTCCTACTGTCTTTGTCCCTTCTACTACTTCTACCTTTGAGTCAGACTTTCCTCAACCATGCATGGAGACATGTCTATCATTTGAGAAGTGTTTCTATTCAAGATTATAATGCAGCATGAACTTGGTGTGTTGCTCATTGGAGTAGATATGCGTTTTATCCCATGGTTGAGCTTTCTTTCCAACTCAAGCACCTATAGTTTCTTGGCCTTATTATGAAGCTCAGGCTGAATTGTGAATTGTCAGTGTTCCTGAGGGTTAATGAATAAATTAGCATCTCCTGGGTTAAGTTGAAGCCACTGAGCACAAGGCCAGGGAGTTCATACAGAAGAACGTCTTTGAAAACTACAGCTGTGACTAATGTATAGTTCTCAAATGTTAGCTCATCTTCAGAAGGAGAAAAGAAAAACACCTGGCGTTCCTTTGCTACATGAATGAACTGTTCTCTTCTGGTCACCCTTGGCTCCCGTCAGCTGGCTCACACGGATGTCCTAGTAGAGGGACCCATGCTTGTCTTGTCTGTAATATGCAGCTTCATCCCATTTCTTCTCTTTTCATTCTGTGAGATCCCCTTTTTCCCATCCGAAGCTCGGCCATCAGTACATTGGCTCACGTGCCAAAGCTGAAAGCTCTCCAGGTCACAGGTGGCTTCCAGTGGTATCCAAGGTGATAATTGAAAGTCATAGGCACAGAGACAACGTAGAAGCTAATTTTACTTTAGAATCATAT
Source organism: Rattus norvegicus (assembly GCF_021556685.1). NCBI lineage: Eukaryota > Metazoa > Chordata > Mammalia > Rodentia > Muridae > Rattus > Rattus norvegicus. The sequence goes on along the minus strand of NC_141539.1, from coordinate 82,877,692 downwards.
TTCTTTTTTGAGACATTCTGCTAGCAATTAGAGGGGAACATAATGATTCTTATATCAAAGTCTTCTTTGATGGTGGGACTTGGAAACAGGGAGATGACTGAGTCAGAAGTGACCTGGGACTCACAGGACAAGTTAGTTATTTGAAGATGGGGGATTGATGATATAGAAAGCACTTGTAGAGTCTCCTTGGCTTGGGGACCTGTGGAGCTGCGAACAGCCTTATCCTGTGTGTGCTGCTAGAGATGCAGACTCCTTAGTGGGAAGTAGGAGAAGATGGCAGAGTTCAAGCAGACTAATTTTTTCTTCCCTGTTAGTTTGATAACCCATCAGTGAGATGTCTGTTTAAAATATTTAAAGATGACTCTGGATTAACATCGTTTCTCAGTTGCTGGAGTCCATAGTCAGAGACTTATCTTTCTTAGTTATCTCTGAAGGTTTCCCTGCTCAACTGTATCTGGAAGTTCAGCAAGTGTTCTTAGCCATCTCTGAAGGTTTCCCTGCTCGACTGAATCTGGAATCAAGCAGACTATTTTTACATAGGGAGAGAGTCTCCATGGGATTTCAGTATATAGAGAGTCGGGAATGTAGGAAGGGTGAGATGAACCCAGACACTGTTAGTCTTTCTGTCCCTGTTTTCTGGTCCTTACTTTTACCTCTCTGCAGTGGAGGTGAAGGACACTATGTGGGTCACTTACAGATGTCCCTCTTATTCACACTTTGTTTTAAATGATTGTTTTTCAACAAGTAAAAGTATTTGAAATGATCTTATCAATGAGAAAAAAGATGAAGGACTCCTGGCTTTTGCCGCTTTGTTACGGCTCTCCCTCTGGACCCTGACTGCTCACTGAGAAGAAGCCATCCCATTCCTGAATTTCTTCCAATCCTTGGTGCAGGCACTGCCTTGCCAAGAGCTCCCAAGGTACCTCTTTCTCTGTAAGCCCTTAAAATCACTTAGCGATGTCTATCAACAGCTAATATTAATGAATAGTGATGAAAATCACAGATAGCTTCCCAGAACTGACAGCAGAAAATCAATCTGGTGTGGGCCATTTTTTTTTGGCTGGGGAATGTTAAAAATTATAGAAATAAAGCACATTATTTTTCAGCTTTTACTTCATAAGATTTCCTATATTATCACTTCTAAATTTTTGAGACAAAGTGCCATGTCGATCAGACTAGACTCAGACTTGCTTTATAGTTGAGAATTTATTCAATTTCTGATGCTACTGTTCTTCTCTCAGTGGTGGGATTATGGGACTACACCACCAGGAGCAGTTCTGTGAGATCAAACTTATAGTTTTGTACACTCTAGGCAAGTATTCTACCAACTGATCTACATCCTGAGACCTCTATATTATTTTAAGTGCTAAGCTGCCATTCCCACCTTTTTTTTCCTAAAAAGAAAGTATAGAATGTAATTGGATGAATTCAGAAATAGAAAATATATTCAAACTATTTAAAATATTTAAAAAATTTCAATTTAAAATTATTTTCAATTTATAATTATTTTAGAAACTGATCATGATATCAGTAAATTGGCCACAGAGTATATAACAAGCTTGTATGCAAGATTGTATATGTGATCAAGCTATTATCTTTAATATGAAGATCAACATCAACTGTGTCATCACCACAATATATAAAGTGGGCTTCAAAATACCACACTATGGGGAGACAACATGTTTCCTGTGAGCACAGTAAATACTCAGGGCAATTTTGGTTGGGTTTTGAGTTTTAGTTGAACTTGACCAACTAAAGTTTTGACCAAAAAGTTTTGGCCATTAAGGTGCAGACTCTAGGAGCTGAAGACCTGGATCAGTAGATAAGGAAGCTTGCTGTTCAATACGAAAGTCTGAGTTCAGATCCCAGCATGCATGGAAGAAGCATGTGGCTGTGCAGATGGCTGTGACACCCGTGCTATGGAGGTAAAGACAAGAGGATTGCTATGGAGGTAAAGACAAGGTGGCTGTCTGCCTAGTTCCAGGTACAATGAGGCTCCCTACTTTAGAGGGATAAAGTGGAGAGTGATAACACAGGGCAGCCAACATCCTCCTCTGGATTGCACGTGCCATAGAACCAAAACAAAGGAAAACACAAAACAAACCCCAAGATTCATGCTTTAGAGTCTTGGGAAAGAGCTCAGTCCATAAACTGTTTGCCAGATGAACATGAGGACCAAAGTTCTGTCCCTAGTACTCATGTAAGAGGCCGGGTGTGGTAATGATGTTTGTACTCTCAGTCCTGGGGAGGTGGGTCCTGAAGCTTGACAGCCAGACTGCCTAGCCCATTCTGTGAATCTGGTTATGAGAGATTCTGTTCCCCAAAACAAGCTGTAAGGGTCCTGAGTATTGATACCTGTGCCACTCCCCAATGCCAACTTAGACTATAGAGTGGTGTGGTGACACATGCCTATAGTCTGGACACTTGGGAAGCTGAGCCAGGAGGGTCATGAGTGTGAAGCCAGTCTGGTTTGGGCTACAGAGTAAGACCTTGTATTAAAAAATGTAAAAGAGAATAGAACTCTATTTCTGTTAATAGCTGTAAATATTACATCTCTAGGGCTTTTCTTGCTGAAATTTAATTCCACAAGCATTTATTGAATGCTTAATTATGTTCAAAGCGTCTTACAATGGACTAGAACTATGGACACTAATCTAGCCTTCCAGGAGCTGAGTTTTCATATGTATGTAAAATAGCAAAAGACTTCTGAAAGAATTAGTCTAAAATAGTACTATCATTCTTTATTCAGAAGTTGGTTATGCCTGGAGGAGGTATTCACTGACTTTTCTTGAGATGTATAAATCTGTACGCCCAAAATTGACTGAGAGGAGGAGCCAAGCATCATCTGTATCCAGTCAGCATGCAGATTTGATTGTACACCCATTTGAAACCATGACAGCATGGAGCATAGAGGCTCGGCAGTTCAACTCTCCAGCTGTGTGCCCACCCTCATCTATGCTGGTGTACTAGGAGGAGGGGACCAGACGTAGAAGTCAAGAAATTCTCTGGGCTTACCCTGTGCTACACTTCACCTCCAAGGTAACCCTTGCCTCTTAATATTGAAGCTATCTTGTCTGAACACTTCCCAGCTTCCCAAATCTGTTAATGTTATATACTGTCATTACTTTAATCAGTATATTTTAAAACAGATACATTTTTTTAATGTCTATGTGTCTGTGTGCATGGAGGCCACAAATGTATTTTTGGAGGCAGGAAGAGGATATCTGATCCCCTGGAGTTGGATTTATAGGAAGATGTGAACACGTTTGACATGGTGTTGGGGACTGAACTCAGTCTCCCCGGAAGAGCAGCAAGTGCTTTTAACTCCAGTTTAGCACTCACATCATTCATGCTGTAGGGTAGAGTGCCACTAGACTTCTTTTTTTTTTTTTTTTTTTTTTTTTTTTTTGAGCTGGGGACCGAATCCAGGGCCTTGCGCTTGCTAGGCAAGCACTCTACCACTGAGCTAAATCCCCAACCCCCGCCACTAGACTTCTTATTGTTAGACGCTTATTAGTGTTTATTGCTTTACTTTCATAGTTTTGAGAATTCCTAGGTCCAAACCTGTGTCAGGGACACAGAATGAAGACCCATCATTTCAATATGATTATTCCCAGATCACCACATGAGTCGGTCAGTATGGTTGCAGGCATAGCTCTTTTGTGCTCTGTGTTGACAAAATGGACTCCAGGGCTGAAGCATATTACATATTCTGTGAAGGATATGATAATATTTTATACTGTGATGGTTTGAATATACTTGGCCCATGGGAAATGGCACTATCAGGAGATGTTGGAGTAAGTGTGGCCTTGTTGAAAGAAGTGTGTAACTGTGTAGATGGGCTTTGAGGTTTTCTAGGTCTCAAGTTCTTCCCAGTGTAGAAGAGAGCCTTCTCCTGGCTGCCTGCAGAAGCCAGTCTGTTTCTGGATGCCTTTGGGTCAAGATGTAGAAAGATGTAGAAGTCTCACCTCTTCCAGCCATGTCTTCACACATGCTGCCACACCTCCAACCATGATGATAATGGACTATACCTCTGAAAGTTTAAGTCAGGCCCAGTTAAATGCTTTTATAAGAGTTGCCTTGGTCATGGTACCTCTTTACCGCAATGAAACCTTAACTAAAACATGTACCACAATGCCTTTGCAGGTTGCTAAACCCTTTAATAGGCAGACTGCTACTGGAAGTGGGAGATAAGGTTTGAACAGGCACACAGTTGGTCTGAAAGGACTCTATCTTAGGTACCCTGAGGGAGCTAAGGTACACCCATAGACAGTGTAACACAGCAAAGCACTCCCTTTCTGTTGGATGTTGTATATAACAATCCTCAATTGTGCTCTGAGTAGTTTCACAAGTGAACCCCAGAACTCTCTAAGTCTTTACAGGGTCGAAGAAGCTGGATGGCCTTTTGATTCAGAGCACAAGCCCAGGAGTCCCATGCTCCTGACCAGATCCCCAGATCTGTCTGTAGATTGTAGAGTTATTGAGACTGGAGGCAAGTCTCACGCTCTTGGTGGCTCAGCTCCTTTCCCCAATAGATGGAAATGATTAAGATACTAGAAGTTGTATAATTTTTGTGAGATTAGATAAGCACTATGATAGAGGATAGACAGACAGACAAATAGATAGAATATGTCTTGGGATAAGATGTATCTTTCCAAATTGTACCTCGGTGAGCCACTTGCTCCAAGTAGATACCTAGTAGACTATTCAGGGAGGAGATTAGAACCCTCATGCTTTAAGCAGCTCTCAATGTCCATCACTCTACTTTTGTTTACTCTGTCCTCTATTAATGTTATGAAAACATATGCTTAATTATGAAAAGGACAATTTAGCAGTCAGGTAATTCATGCTTTGCTGGGGGGACCCAGAGGCCTTTCCTGAAGTTGTGAGATGAGTGCTGTGTTTGAATTAAGATGATCACAAAGATTCATTCATTTACATTCAGTCTATTGAAAGATCTAAGAGTTATGATAAAGGTATTTAGGAATTAACATTACTCTTTAAAGCTTTTCAATCCTCATGGCTTAGAATCCCTGGACCTGGGGAATGACACTGTAGAGAATGTTTTTATTTTATGGAATACCATTTTGAATGAACATTTAACAATCAAACATATGCATGGGACACAGCATGGTAACTTCATACATGAATGAGATATGTAATGATTAAACCGAAGTACTGGTATTTCCCCTTCCTTGAATGCTGTTCACTTTGTTAAGGTAGGGAACTTTGAACAACTCTCTTTTAGTTCTTTCTAAAATATATTATTCATATAAAATGTATATATGAATAGTACATTATTAGATGGGCATTTTTGTAATGTAAGAGACTGATTTGAATTTGTGTTATTGCCTCTTCTCTTCTAACCCTATTGGAAACAGTCTCAGATTTTGGAGAGCAACAGATGTTTCCCTAAAATCCTGGCCTGTTGCCCCTGTCCATCCAAGAGAGAGGCTATGAACGTGCGAGTCTAAACCTCAGATCATCTGAGTTTCAATCCAGCTCTGCTCTTCCTGGCTATGTTTTTTTTTGGCAAATAGTCATTATAGAATAGAATGACAATATATTCTATATCTGCGGATAAAAATAAATATAATCAGTAATATTGACATTAAAATTGGTCCTAATTTTGCCTTGAAAGAATGAAAGACGTGGCTTTAAAGATACTGAGGCATGATGATGTATCTGTAATCTCAAACTGGAGTTTGAGGTAAGAGGAATCCAAGTTTGAGGTCAGTCTAAGTTACATAGTGAAAACTCTCAAAAGAAAAAAAGCAAAATCACAACTCAAACCAAAACCAAACACAGGTTTCTGAGCCCAGGAGAATTGTAGTTATTTAGCCTTTTAATATCATATAGAATTTGCAGTGGACACTCTTTGACCTTGAGGAAGAAAGCCATACACCAAGAAAGACAAGTTGCTCTTTGGTCTCCACACGAGGGTTGTGGTATACATGAAACTCCCCTCCTACTTGCATTTACCAGGGGTACCCAAGAAACAAACTCTGTGGAGCAATTTTAATGATATACAAGTAGAGAGACTGGTAGGACTTGGTAGCCTTCAGCCTTTACCTGTGGCTGCCTGCCTGAGTGTAGAACTCACCCTCTCTCTACTGACTGTGTGATTATTGGTTAATATAGTAGAATTCCTAGCTGAACTATCTAATGAGGCAGGGACATAGATGAACAATTCTAGGAAGAGGTTACCTTTCCCACTTTTATTGTGATATTTAGCCTGGTGGGTATAAAGCATATTCCTTTGTAGCCACTGACAGGACCATGGCCACTCTGCTGAGGTTCCTGTTCCAGTCAGTACCACGTTTCCCTCAGCTGTGCTTCCCACGGCTCACTGTCAGGTCCCCAGTCGGCTCCAGAGTTACACTGCTCTGTGTATTGAGCATGTCCGAGTACTCCTGCTGCAACACGACCCTGCTTTATTTTTTTTTTAAAGAAAAATTGTAGTTTCTGTTTTGAAACCACACAATGCAAAGGCCTTTCTTTCTTTCTTTCTTTCTTTCTTTCTTTCTTTCTTTCTTTCTTTCTCTCTCTCTCTCTCTCTCTCTCTCTCTCTCTCTCTCTCTCTCTCTCTCTCCCTCCCTCCCTCTCTCTCTTTCTTTCTTTCTTTCTCTCCATCTTTATTAACTTGGGTATTTCTTATTTACATTTCAATTGCTATTCCCTTTCCCGGTTTCCAGGCCAACATCCCCCTAACCACTCCCCCTCCCCTTCTCTATGGGTGTTCCCCTCCCCATCCTCCCCCCATTACCGCCCTCCCCCCAACAATCATGTTCACTTGGGGTTCAGTCTTGGCAGGACCCAGGGCTTCCCCTTCCACTGGTGCTCTTACTAGGATATTCATTGCTACCTATGAGGTTGGAGCCCAGGGTCAGTCCATGTATAGTCCTTAGGTAGTGGCTTAGTCCCTGGAAGCTCTGGTTGCTTGGCATTGTTGTTCTTATGGGGTCTCAAGCCACTTCAGCTCTTTCAGTCCTTTGTCTGATTCCTTCAACGGGGGTCCTGTTCTCAGTTCAGTGGTTTGCTGCTGGCATTTGCCTCTGTATTTACCATATTCTGGCTGTGTCTCTCAGGAGAGATCTACATCCGGTTCCTGTCAGCCTGCACCTCTTTGCTTCATCTATCTTATCTAGTTTGGTGGCTGTATGTGTATGGGCCACATATGGGGCAGGCTCTGAATGGGTGTTCCGTCTGCCTCTGTTCTAAACTTTGCATCCCTATTCCCTCCCAAGGGTATTCTTGTTCCCCGCAAAGGCTTTTCTTAAAGTCCATTTCTTCTTTGCTTATGCGGCAACAGTACTGTGCTGTGTGGCGTCTGTTGGTTTCATTTATTATTTTGGAAGTGGTCTCCTTCTGGTAAGGAGGCACATTAATCTTTTGTGGGCGAAGCTTTTAGTATCTGGACATCTTCAGCTCTTTAATCATTTAATCAAATGGTTAGAAAGAATTGATTATTCTGTCTAGTTTGGATAAAATCAGGAACTACGTGGCTTGTGTGTGTGTGTGTGTGTGTGTGTGTGTGTGTGTGTGTGCATTTCTCTTAGAATCGGCTCTTGTATTTTTCATATTTTCATTGTGTGCTATGCTGTTTCTAGTTTTTAAATTTTACAAACTTTATTGTAAAAATAATAAAATCAATATCATATACTAAGTTAATTATACTCAAAGTCTATACAAAGTCTAACTGTAAGGAAAATTGTTGATATCTTCTTTAGATATTGTTGATATCTGCCTTACTTTAAAGGCAGACAGATATATATTTTATTAGAATAAAACGTGACTAAAATAGCCAAATTTCCAGTTTCGAACTCTGTTTTCCATACAGTTTATTAATATTTTCCAGTACTTGTTGCGTTTATTACTATTTCCTTTGTAACAAGATCTCAAACACATAGCTCTACCTGTTGGGAACTTGCTCTGTAGATGACGTTGGTTTCAAACTTGCAACAATGCTTTTGCCTCAGCCTCCTCAGAGCTGGTATTACAGCACTGGCTAAAGCAGATCTTATAAAAATAGCTGTTGCTAAGACTTTAGGCTGCTCTCCACAAACTGATGGTAACACCATATGATCAAAGATAGCACCTACATAATTCACTGAGCATGAGAAGCCAAGCTGGTGCTTATCTACCACCTTCAGCTCTAGTGATTATGATGCTGGGAAGAACTCTGCATGCCCCCAAAGGAGAAAGCCAAACCCCAACCTAGATACAATCCCTTCAAGCTACAATGGTGAACTGTGAGCAAGATATATTGGTACAAGAATGGTACAGATCTCCTGAGACTAATCAATACTTGATTGGATTTAAGGCTTTCCCCATCTTGGACCCTGCTTGGGTAGTCAAGAGCCTGAGGTAAGGTAGGGCAGGGATATAGGGAAAATCAAATACTACTGTTCTGCCAAAGGAACACAGCCACAAAAGAGCTCACGATGACATTCTGCTAGACTCATAGATCAGTGCCTCACTCAGCCATCACCAGAGAAGCTTCCTCCTGAAGTTGATGGAAATAAATACAGAAACCCACAGCTGATCCTTGTGTAGAGTGAGAGACCTTGGAACAGTCAGCTCTAAATGGGAAGCCTCCAACAGTTCTCATCAAGAGCCAGAAGGGATGGGGGTCATAAAGGAAGGAAGGCCTTCTAAACACAGCAGGGCCAGTGCACACACGAACTCACAGGAACTGTGGCAGCATGCACAGGTCCTGCGCAGGTCCAGACTTGATAGGGTCCAAGCAGTGAGAGAAAAGTTGGATACAAGGCCACATCCCTAATGAGAAGCTATCTCCAATTGACAACTGATCACAAATGAAAAATTAGTTTTCTCTAATGGTGTCTCATCGGGTATGTAGTGGCCAAGAACAAAATAAACTCACTGCTATTTTTGGAGTATTTCTTGCCTTTTTAAAATTGGGTATTTTTTATTTACATTTCAAATGTTATCTCCTTTCCCTGTTTTCCATCCATAAACAAACCCCGTATCCCATCCCCCTCTTCCTGTTTCTATGAGGCTGTTTCCCACCTACCCTGCCAACCCCTTCCTGCCTCCCCATCCTGACATTCCCCTACACCGGGGCATCGAACCTTGACAGGACCAAGGGCTTCTCCTCCCATTGGTGCCCAACAAGGCCATCTTCTGCTACATAAGCAGCTGGAACCATGGGTCTGTCCATGTGTACTCTATGGATAGTGGTTTAGTCCCTAGGAGCTCTGGTTGGTTGGTATTGTTCTTATGGGGTTGCAACCCCCTTCAGTTCCTTCAATCCTGTCTCTAACCCCTCCAATGGGGACCCCATTCTTAGTTCAGTGGTTGGCTGCAAGTGTCTTCCTCTGTATTTGTCATGGTCTGGCAGCACCTCTCAGGAGACAGGTATATCAGGCTCCTGTCAGCTTGCACTTCTTGGCATCAGCAATATTGTCTGGGTTTGGTGGCTGTACGTATATGAGCTGAATCCACAGGTAGGGTAGTCTCTGGATCACCTTTCCTTCAAAGAAAAAAGCCACAGGATCATCTCATTAGATGCCGAGAAAGCATTTAACAAAATTCACCACCCCTTCATGTTAAAAGTCTTGGAAATATCAGGAATTCAAGGCCCATATCTAAGTATAGTAAAAGCAATATATGGCAAACCAGTAGCCAATATCAAACTGAATAGAGAGAAACTTGAAGCAATCCCACTAAAATCAGGATCTAGACAAGGCTACCCATTCTCTCCCTACTTATTCAATTCGAAGTCCTAGCCAGACCAATCAGACAACAAAAGGAAGTCAAACGGATACAAATAGGAAAGGAAGAAGTCAAAATATCACTATTTGCAGATAATATGATAGTATACTTAAGTGACCCCAAAAGTTCCACCAGAGTACTCCTAAACAAATAAACAACTTCAGCAAAGTTGCTGGACAAAAATTTAACTCAAACAAATCAGTAGCCTTCCTCTACTCAAAGGATAAACAGACTGAGAAAAAAATTAGTTCACAGTAGTCACAAATAGTATAAAATACCTTGGTGTAACTCTAACCAAGCAAGTGGAAGATCTATATGATAAGAACTTCAAGTCTCTGAAGAAAGAAATTGAAGATCTCAGAAGATGTAAAGATCTCCCATGCTCATAGATTGGCAGGATTAGTACAGTAAAAATGGCCATTTTGCCAAAAGCAATCTATAGATTCAATGCAATCCCCATCCTACTCAATTCTTTATAGAGATAGAAAGGTCAATTTGCAAATTCATTTGGAATAACAAAAAACACAGGATAGCAAAAACTATACTCAACAATAAAAGAACTTCTGGGGGAATCACCATCCCTGACCTCAAGCAGTATTACAGAGCAATAGTGATAAAAGCTGCATGATATTGGTACAGAGACAGGCAGATAGATCAGTGGAACAGAATTGAAGACCCAGAAATGAACCCACACACCTATGGTCACTTGATCTTTGACAAAGGAGATAAAACCATCCAGTGGAAAAAAAGATAGCATTTTCAACAAATGATGCTGATTTAACTGGAGGTCAGCATGTAGAAGAATGCAAATTGACCCATTCTTTTTTTTTTTTTTATTAAATTGAGTATTTCTTTTTTTTAATTTTTTAAATTTTTTTTATTATTAACTTGAGTATTTCTTATATACATTTCGAGTGTTATTCCCTTTCCCAGTTTCCGGGCAAACATCCCCCTCCCCCCTCCCCTTTCTTATCGGTGTTCCCCTCCCCACCCTCCCCCCATTGTCCCCCTCCCCCCAACAGTCTAGTTCACTGGGGGTTCAGTCTTAGCAGGACCCAGGGCTTCCCCTTCCACTGGTGCTCTTACTAGGATATTCATTGCTACCTATGAGGTCAGAGTCCAGGGTCAGTCCATGTATGGTCTTTAGGTAGTGGCTTAGTCCCTGGAAGCTCTGGTTGCTTGGCATTGTTGTACATATGGGGTCTCGAGCCCCTTCAAGCTCTTCCAGTTCTTTCTCTGATTCCTTCAACGGGGGTCCTATTCTCAGTTCAGTGGTTTGCTGCTGGTATTCGCCTCTGTATTTGCTGTATTCTGGCTGTGTCTCTCAGGAGCGATCTACATCCGGCTCCTGTCGGTCTGCACTTCTTTGCTTCATCCATCTTGTCTAATTGGATGGCTGTATATGCATGGGCCACATGTGGGGCAGACTCTGAATGGGTGTTCCTTCAGTCTCTGTTTTAATCTTTGCCTCTCTCTTCCCTGCCAAGGGTATTCTTGTTCCCCTTTTAAAGAAGGAGTGAACCATTCACATTTTGATCATCTGTCTTGAGTTTCATTTGTTCTAGGCATTTAGGGTAATTAAAGCATTTGGGCTAATAGCCATTTATCAGTGAGTGCATACCATGTATGTCTTTCTGTGTTTGGGTTAGCTCACTCAGGATGATATTTTCCAGTTCCAGCCATTTGCCTACGAATTTCATAAAGTCGTTGTTTTTGATAGCTGAGTAATATTCCATTGTGTCGATGTACCACATTTTCTGTATCCATTCCTCTGTTGAAGGGCATCTGGGTTCTTTCCAGCTTCTGGCTATTATAAATAAGGCTGCGATGAACATAGTGGAGCACGTGTCTTTTTTATATGTTGGGGCATCTTTTGGGTATATGCCCAAGAGAGGTATAGCTGGATCCTCAGGCAGTTCAATGTCCAATTTTCTGAGGATCCTCCAGACTGATTTCCAGAATGGTTGTACCAGTTTGCAATCCCACCAACAATGGAGGAGTGTTCCTCTTTCTCCACATCCTCGCCAGCATCTGTTGTCCCCTGAGTTTTTGATCTTAGCCATTCTCACTGGTGTGAGGTGAAATCTCAGGGTTGTTTTGATTTGCATTTCCCTTATGACTAAAGATGTTGAACATTTCTTTAGGTGTTTCTCAGCCATTTGGCATTCCTCAGCTGTGAATTCTTTGTTTAGCTCTGAGCCCCATTTTTTAATAGGGTTATTTGTTTCCCTGCGGTCTAACTTCTTGAGTTCTTTGTATATTTTGGATATAAGGCCTCTATCTGTTGTAGGATTGGTAAAGATCTTTTCCCAATCTGTTGGTTGCCGTTTTGTCCTAACCACAGTGTCCTTTGCCTTACAGAAGCTTTGCAGTTTTATGAGATCCCATTTGTCAATTCTTGATCTTAGAGCGTAAGCCATTGGTGTTTTGTTCAGGAAATTTTTTCCAGTGCCCATGTGTTCCAGATGCTTCCCTAGTTTTTCTTCTATTAGTTTGAGTGTGTCTGGTTTGATGTGGAGGTCCTTAATCCACTTGGACTTAAGCTTTGTACAGGGTGATAAGCATGGATCGATCTGGATTCTTCTACATGTTGACCTCCAGTTGAACCAGCACCATTTGCTGAAAATGCTATCTTTTTTCCATTGGATGGTTTTGGCTCCTTTGTCAAAAATCAAGTGACCATATGTGTGTGGGTTCATTTCTGGGTCTTCAATTCTATTCCATTGGTCTATCTGTCTGTCTCTGTACCAATACCATGCAGTTTTTATCACTATTGCTCTGTAATACTGCTTGAGTTCAGGGATAGTGATTCCCCCTGAAGTCCTTTCATTGTTGAGGATAGCTTTAGCTATCCTGGGTTTTTTGTTATTCCAGATGAATTTGCAAATTGTTCTGTCTAACTCTTTGAAGAATTGGATTGGTATTTTGATGGGGATTGCATTGAATCTGTAGATTGCTTTTGGTAAAATGGCCATTTTTACTATATTAATCCTGCCAATCCATGAGCATGGGAGATCTTTCCATCTTCTGAGGTCTTCTTCAATTTCCTTCTTAAGTGTCTTGAAGTTCTTATTGTACAGATCTTTTACTTGCTTTGTTAAAGTCACTCCGAGGTACTTTATATTATTTGGGTCTATTATGAAGGGTGTCGTTTCCCTAATTTCTTTCTCGGCTTGTTTCTCTTTTGTATAGAGGAAGGCAACTGATTTATTTGAGTTAATTTTATACCCAGCCACTTTGCTGAAGTTGTTTATCAGCTTTAGTAGTTCTCTGGTGGAATTTTTGGGATCACTTAAATATACTATCATATCATCTGCAAATAGTGATATTTTGACTTCTTCTTTTCCGATCTGTATCCCCTTGACCTCCTTTTGTTGTCTGATTGCTCTGGCTAGAACTTCAAGAACTATATTGAATAAGTAGGGAGAGAGTGGGCAGCCTTGTCTAGTCCCTGATTTTAGTGGGATTGCTTCGAGTTTCTCTCCATTTAGTTTAATGTTAGCAACTGGTTTGCTGTATATGGCTTTTACCATGTTCAGGTATGGGCCTTGAATTCCTACTCTTTCCAGGACTTTTATAATGAAGGGGTGTTGAATTTTGTCAAATGCTTTCTCAGCATCTAATGAAATGATCATGTGGTTTTGTTCTTTCAGTTTGTTTATATAATGGATCACGTTGGTGGTTTTCCGTATATTAAACCATCCCTGCATGCCTGGGATGAAGCCTACCTGATCATGGTGGATGATTGTTTTGATGTGCTCTTGGATTCGGTTTGCCAGAATTTTGTTGAGTATTTTTGCGTCGATATTCATATAGAAATTGGTCTGAAGTTCTCTTTCTTTGTTGTGTCTTTGTGTGGTTTAGGTATAAGAGTAATTGTGGCTTCGTAGAAGGTATTCGGTAGTGATCCATCTGTTTCAATTTTGTGGAATAGTTTGGATAATATTGGTATGAGGTCTTCTATGAAGGTTTGATAGTATTCTGCACTAAACCCGTCTGGACCTGGGCTCTTTTTGGTTGGGAGACCTTTAATGACTGCTTCTATTTCCTTAGGAGTTATGGGGTTGTTTAACTGGTTTATCTGTTCCTGATTTAACTTCGGTACCTGGTATCTGTCTAGGAAATTGTCCATTTCCTGAAGATTTTCAAGTTTTGTTGAATATAGGTTTTTGTAGTTAGATCTGATGATTTTTTGAATTTCCTCTGAATCTGTTGTTATGTCTCCCTTTTCATTTCTGATTTTGTTAATTTGGACGCACTCTCTGTGTCCTCTCGTTAGTCTGGCTAAGGGTTTATCTATCTTGTTGATTTTCTCAAAGAACCAACTTTTGGTTCTGTTGATTCTTTCTATGGTCCTTTTTGTTTCTACTTGGCTGATTTCAGCTCTGAGTTTGATTATTTCCTGCCTTCTACTCCTCCTGGGTGTATTTGCTTCTTTTTGTTCTAGAGCTTTTAGGTGTGCTGTCAAGCTGCTGACATATGCTCTTTGCTGTTTCTTTCTGCAGGCACTCAGCGCTATGAGTTTTCCTCTTAGCACAGCTTTCATTGTGTCTCATAAGTTTGGGTATGTTGTACCTTCATTTTCATTAAATTCTAAAAAGTTTTTAATTTCTTTCTTTATTTCTTCCTTGACCAGGTTATCATTGAGTAGAGCACTGTTCAATTTCCAAGTATATGTGGGCATTCTTCCTTGATTGTTATTGAAGACCAGTTTTAGGCCGTGGTGGTCCGATAGCACGCATGGGATTATTTCTATCTTTCTGTACCTGTTGAGGCCCGTTTTTTGACAAATTATATGGTCAATTTTGGAGAAAGTACCATGAGGAGCTGAGAAGAAGGTATATCCTTTTGCTTTAGGATAGAATGTTCTATAAATATCCGTTAGGTCCATTTGGCTCATGACTTCTCTTAGTCTGTCTACATCTCTGTTTAATTTCTGTTTCCATGATCTGTCCATTGATGAGAGTGGGGTGTTGAAGTCTCCCACTATTATTGTGTGAGGTGCAATGTGTGCTTTGAGCTTTAGTAAGGTTTCTTTTACATATGTAGGTGCCCTTGTATTTGGGGCATAGATATTTAGGATTGAGATTTCATCTTGATGGATTTTTCCTTTGATGAATATGAAGTGTCCTTCCTTATCTTTTTTGATGACTTTTAGTTGGAAATTGATTTTATTTGATATTAGAATGGCTACTCCAGCTTGCTTCTTCTGACCATTTGCTTGGAAAGTTGTTTTCCAGCCTTTCACTCTGAGTAATGTCTGTCTTTGTCTCTGAGGTGTGTTTCCTGTAGGCAGCAGAATGCAGGGTCCTCGTTGCGTATCCAGTTTGTTAATCTATGTCTTTTTATTGGGGAGTTGAGGCCATTGATGTTGAGAGATATTAAGGAATAGTGATTATTGCTTCCCGTTATATTCATATTTGGATGTGAGGTTATATTTGTGTGCTTTCATTCTCTTTGTTTTGTTGCCAAGACGATTAGCTTCTTGCTTCTTCTAGGGTATAGCTTGCCTCCTTATGTTGGGGTTTACCATTTATTATCCTTTGTAGTGCTGGATTTGTAGAAAGATATTGTGTAAATTTGGTTTTGTCATGGAATATCTTGGTTTCTCCATCTATGTTAATTGAGAGTTTTGCAGGATACAGTAACCTGGGCTGGCATTTGTGTTCTCTTAGGGTCTGTATGACATCAGTCCAGGATCTTCTGGCCTTCATAGTTTCTGGCGAGAAGTCTGGTGTGATTCTGATAGGTCTGCCTTTATATGTTACTTCACCTTTTTCCCTTACTGCTTTTAATATTCTTTCTTTATTTTGTGCATTTGGTGTTTTGACTATTATGTGATGGGAGGTGTTTCTTTTCTGGTCCAATCTATTTGGAGTTCTGTAGGCTTCTTGTATGCCTATGGGTATCTCTTTTTTTTAGGTTAGGGAAGTTTTCTTCCATGATTTTGTTGAAGATATTTACTGGTCCTTTGAGCTGGGAGTCTTCACTCTCTTCTATACCTATTATCCTTAGGTTTGATCTTCTCATTGAGTCCTGGATTTCTTGTATGTTTTGGACCAGTAGCTTTTTCCGCTTTACATTATCTTTGACAGTTGAGTCAATGATTTCTATGGAATCTTCTGCTCCTGAGATTCTCTCTTCCATCTTTTGTATTCTGTTGGTGAAGCTTGTATCTACAGCTCCTTGTCTCTTCTTTTGGTTTTCTATATCTAGGGTTGTTTCCATGTGTTCTTTCTTGATCGCTTCTATTTTCATTTTTAATTCGTTCAACTGTTTGATTGTGTTTTCCTGGCATTCTTTCAGGGATTTTTGTGTCTCCTCTCTATGGGCTTCTACTTGTTTATTTATGTTTTCCTGGAATTCTTTCAGGGATTTTTGCGATTCCTTTCTGTAGGCTTCTACTTGTTTATTAATGTTTTCTTGTTTCTCTAACGGAGTTCTTCACGTCTTTCTTGAAGTCCTCCAGCATCATGGTCAAATATGATTTTGAAACTAGACCTTGCTTTTCTGGTGTGTTTGGATATTCCATGTTTGTTTTGGTGGGAGAATTGGGCTCCGATGATTCCATGTAGTCTTGGTTTCTGTTGCTTGGGTTCCTGCGCTTGCCTCTCGCCATCAGATTATCTCTAGTGTTACTTTGTTCTGCTATTTCTGACAGTGGCTAGACTGTCCTATAAGTCTGTGTGTCAGGGGTGCTGTAGACCTGTTTTCCTCTCTTTCGGTCAGTTATGGGGACAGAGTGTTCTTTCGGGCGTGTAGTTTTTCCTCTCTACAGGTCTTCAGCTGTTCCTGTGGGCCTGTGTCTTGAGTTCACCAGGCAGGTCACTTGCAGCAGAAAAGTTGGTCTTACCTGTGGTCCTGAGGCTCAAGTTCGCTGGCGGGGTGCTGTCCTCCGGCTCCCTGTGGCGGCAGCAACCAGGAAGATCTGTGCCGCCCCCTCCCGGAGCCTCAGTGCATCAGGGTTCCAGATGGCTTTTGGTGTTTTTCTCTGGCGTCCGAGATGTATGTGCAGAGAGCAGTCTCTTCTGGTTTCCCAGTCTTGTCTGCCTCTCTGAAGGTTTAGCTCTCCCTCCCATGGGATTTGGGTGCAGAGAACTGTTTATCCGGTCTGTTTCCTTCAGGTTCCGGTGGTGTCTCAGGCAGGGGTCCTGCCGCTCCTCGGCCCTCCCCCACGGGAGCCCAGAGGCCTTATACAGTTTCCTCTTGGGCCAGGGATGTGGGCAGGGGTGGGCATTTTTGGTGGTCTCTTCCGCTCTGCAGCCTCAGGAGTGCCCACCTGACCAGGCGGTGAGGTCTCTCTCTCTCTCACGGGGTCTGGGCTGAAGTGCCCTTCCTTATACTGTTTGATAATTTTTGGTTGAAAGTTGATTTTTTTCTTTATTAGAATGGCTGCTTCAGTTTGTTTCTTGGAACATTTGCTTGGAAAAATGTTTTCCAGCCTTCTACTCTGAGTGTCTGAATTTTGTTACTGACGTGTTTTTCCTGTATGCAGCAAAATGCTGGGTTCTCTTTTTTCTATCCAGTATGTTAGTCCATGTCTTTTTATTGGGGAATTGAGTCCTTTTATATTGAGAGATATTAGGGACCAATGGTCATTGTTTCTTGTTATTTCTCTTGTTAGAGGTAGAATTATATTTATGTGACTATCTTCTTTTCAGTTAGTTGAAAGAAGATTACTTTCTTGCTTTTTCTAGGGTTTAGTTTCCCTCCTGTTGGAGTTTTCCATCTATTATCCTTTGTAGGGTTGGATTTGTGGAAAGATAGTGTGTAAATTTGGTTTTGTCATGTCGATGTTTTCTATGTTATCTTCTGCCCCTGAGATTCTCTCTTCTATCTCTTGTACTCTGTGGATGATGCCTGAGTCTATGACTCCTAATCTCCTTCCCTGGTTTTCTATCTCCATGGTTGTCTCCCTTTGTGTTTTCTTTATTTTTTCTATTTCTATTTTTAAATCCTGGATGATTTTGTTCAATTTCTTCACCTGTTTGGTTAATTTCTGTGTTTTTTTTCTTTAAGGGCTTTTACTTGTTTACCTGTGTTGTCCTGCATTTCTTTAAGGGAGTTATTTATGTTCTTCTTAAAGTACTCTAATATCATCATGAGTTGTGATTTTAAATACAAATCTTGCTTTTCTGGCGTGTTGGTGTATCTAGGACTTGCTGTACTAGGGAAACTGGGTTCTGATGATGCCAAGTGGCCTTGGCTTCTGTTGCTTAGGTTTTTCCCTTGCCTCTCACCATTTGTTTATCTCTGGTGTTAGCTGGTCTCTTACAGTGGCTTGATCTTCCTGTAAGCCTGTGTGTCTTCACTAGTAGGTACCAGCTCCTGGGAGATCTGGATATAGAGAGCTATGGCACAGGGTCAGCTCATGGCACAGGCAGAAACTGGAAGGATCCTGTCCTAGACTGCTCCCCAGCTCCTGTGTCCTGAGGGCTCCTCTTGAGCCAGGAATGTGAGCAGAAATGGTGGTCTAACATGTGCTGTCAGGTGTGTCAGCACTTCTGAGTATCCAGCTGTTTTTCAGTGGGATCTGGGTATAGACAGCTGTGACAGGGTCAGCTCAGGGTGCAGACAGGAACTGGAAGTATCCTGTTCCAGACTCCTCCTCAATTCCTATGTGCTGAGGGTTCCAAATAGGTCCCTCAGAGCCAAAGTGGTGGTCGTACCTTGCTCTCAGGAATGTCAGCACTTTTAGGAGACCAGCTCTCTCCTATGGGATCTGAGTACAGAGAGCTGTGGCACAGGCAGATACCAGGAAGAATCCTGTCCTAGACAGCTCCTCAGTTCCTGTGTTCAGAGGGCTCTGTGAAGTTTCCTCTTGGACCAGGAATATGAGCAGAAATGGTGGTCTCACCTATGCTCTATGGTGTGTCAGCACTTCTGGGAGACCAGCTTTCTTCTTGCGTGATCTGGGTACCACAGCTTTTTTTTTAAAAAAAATATTATTTTAGTTTGTATAGTTCTGAGCTTCAAAATTTGTCTATCAAGATATGTGTTCATGTTGAAAATATATTGTATTTTATGTACTGCTTCATACATACATTTTACTAAACTAGGCTAGTTTTTTATGTTTAAATACAATTAAATCATAATTTTTATGGACTTTACAATAACCACATTGTTATTATACAGTTATTATTTCTTTACCAAGTCCCCAATGTTGTGAAATAGATAATTTTGTTTTTTGCTTCTGTTTCCAGTTGCTGAACACACATTTCCATGTATGTTTCATTTCTCTAAATCACAAGGGTTTTGATAAAGATTGACAAGTTTTTTCAGAATGTTTGTATCACCTAACTATCCTGTCTGTGAACTCCAGACCTCCCCACCCCTAGAATTTGTAGCTAGTGTATCTTTGACTATAATTAATTGGCAACTAAATGGTGCTACTTTTCTTAAATTTGATTTTGCTACCCACTACTTATATGGTGGAGGACAGCTCTCCAAGTTTTCTGGCTTCCATTACATTACCTCAGAGTAACACCTACCTCCTAGAGTTATTCTGAGAGCAAATGAGATGCTATATCCAATGCATTTAGAATCATCCTCAGTCCACAAGATGCATTAAACAAACAGTTCCTACTTTATTATGTATAGAATTAAAGAAGTATGATGATACATTAATCTGACATTGCTATCTTGATTGCCTGTGTATTACGTCTTAATTCAGTCATAGGCAAATATTTTTGTTTGATTCTTTTAAAATATTTTAAAAATATTGAGATTATATTATAGTTACATTTCTCTCTTCCTTTTTCTCCCTCTAAATCCTCTTACACATCCCTCCTTTTTCTCTTTCAAATTCATTACCTCTATTTCCATTTTTATTTCACACACACACACACACACACACACACACACACATACACACACACACAGTACTAAATATAACGTTCTCAGTCTGTATTAAGTTATTTGTATGTTTTCAGGACTGACCATTTAGGTTTGAATAACCAACTGGTGTGCTGTTCACTGGTGGAGACTCTCTCTCTCTGTCTCTCTCTGTCTCTCTCTGTCTCTCTCTCTCTATTTTTCTCTGTCCCCATCTCTGTCTCTGTCTCTGTCTCTGTTTTTCTCTGTCCCCATCTCTGTCTCTGTCTCTCTATCTCTGTCTCTCTGTTATCATTTTATAGTTTACTGTAGTTCTTTATATAGGTTGAGGTCTCACGGGCTTTCCCCACACATTTTGACACGTGAGTTCGTGTCCTCTTTGTCCAGGTCATGTTCAGGCAATCAGACTTTATGGGTCTGATGTTACTAGGAGACACTCTCACAGCAAAATTCCTGATCCTGTGTGCTCTTGCAGTCTTTCTACCCTCATTTTTATAGTGTTCCCCAAGCCTTAGGTGCAGGAGTGTTTTGTAGATATATTCACTGGGTTTTACCTCCACGACTCTACATTTTGATTGGTTGTAGTTTTCTGTAGTGGTCTCCATCTGTTGCAAAGAAAAGTTTCTGTGATGAAGGGTAAAGAGTACACTTATATGTGGGTATAAGGACAGATGTTTAAATTGTTAGTGATCATGATGGTTTAGTCAACTGGTGGTTGTAGGTTCTCCTCCAAGATCTATGAGTTCTCTAGCCCTGGGTAGTTGCTAGGTTTCATTACCTGACATGATTTCCTTTTGGTTGAATGGGGTTGTTTGACTCTTATAGGCTTACAAAAATGTAGTAATTGATTTTATCTTTTTAGTTTTGTAACAGGTCTGAGCAGTCCAATGTTGACCTAACATATGAAATGTAACAGCTCCATAAGGATTATGTGGTGTACCTTGTAGACTGAGCTCCTGAGATTAAACATCTTTAGGAACGCTAATTAATTCCAGAAAAAAAAAGAGCAGATGGAGAGTTTTTTCATCTAAGAAAGCTTACATAGCCACAATAATATTTAATTTACAGAGCATAGCTATAAACTCTAGGATCTCTGTGAAAGGAAATGAACGAGGCACAGAAATTGGAGCAGGTGGGGTGATTGTTTCTCCAGCAAGGCAGAACTGGGTCTCCAGCTGAGAATTTCATAAAAGAAATGAAGATTATACAGATGTGTGCGATACTATTCTAAGTGGGCCATGAATGCAGGGATGCTGAGGAATTTGAATGCAATCTGTTATCACAATAAACTCAGATATATTGACATCTTTTCTTTCCTGTCTTCCTCCCTCCTTCTCTTCTTCCTTCCATCCCTCTTCCTTTCTTACCTGAGGCATAGAGAAAATTTAATTTAGTAATGATACAATGCCTACTGAATCCAATACAATGAACGGTTTCATACCCCAGCAGAACCTGTCAGGTTAGCACTGGGGTAGGTGGGTGAATTAGTTGCCAATTCTTCCTGAGCATATATAACTTAGAATGATAAAGTATCATTGGCCATCATTCCTGAGAGGGCTTATTTTGGGGATTTCTTGGACTTGATTGAGACTACTTATGTAGCCAGTGAGGTATGGACTGCTCTCCATTTGTTGGTAGGCACTGGGCTTGTATTGCTACTGCTGAAGGGCAAAGGCAGGTGGTTTGGCATTTGAGAGGAAAGAATGATTGGCTTGCCTCAGGTGTGTGTGTGTGTGTGTGTGTGTGTGTGTGTGTGTGTGTGTGTGTGTGTGTAGGGGTTTCTGAGGGAGATTAACCTTTGAGTTAGTGGACTGATTGGGGAAGAGGTGCCCTCCATGTGAGTGGGCACCATGTAATCAGCTGGGGACAAATGGGGCAAAGGCAGAGATGGACAGATTCATGCTCTCATAGACTACCTTCTCTCCCTGGCCTGGGGACCTTACAACTCCAGATTCTCTATTACTTGGCTCTGTAACTCATACTAGTGTCCTCCTAAGCTTTGGGCATCTTCATCCTTGTTCTGAAAACTCTATCATGCGCGTGTCCCTGATTCCCAGATATTTGGAATTCACCTAAGGCATGCTTTCAGCTGTGTTAATCTCTAGCCTTTCAGATTAAGCCTCTATGACCAAGGGGATCAAAGCTCTTAATAAACCCTTTTCTCTTTTTATGCACAACCCACGGCTTCCATTTTATGGTGAAACCTGACAATACTAATTCCGTACTATTAGCATATTCAGGTGCCCAAAGAAAAGGCTGGGTCTCAGAGTGCTTCCATGTAACTAGGTAAGCCCATCATCAGACAATGGGCAGTCTAATGGAGAACCAGAGCGAGGGAAGAGAAAGCTGGTGATGATCACACAGATGACAAAAAATGGGTGGGAGTGGTGGTGTGAGAGCAATTATATAATAGTGACCATAACACATCTTATTCCTGAAAATGTAAGGGATCGCTTTTTATATGTCATGGTAGGACTAGGGAACTTTTCTGAAAGTCATATGTTCTGGAAAAGATTTCCAGTTTCCTTTCAAGCAGAAAAGCTACTTCTGACAAAACTCAGTCCTAGGTTTTATCTGATAAGAATCAGTTCCGTCTCTCTTCTTGTGAATCTGATGCACTCCCCTGAAGGGCATACGTGTCATAGCTTGGAGAGAGAGAGAGAGAGAGAGAGAGAGAGAGAGAGAGAGAGAGAGAGAGAGAGAGAGAGAGGGAGGGAGGGAGGGAGGGAGGGGGAGAGGGAGAGGGAGAGGGAGAGGGAGAGGGAGAGGGAGAGGGAGAGGGAGAGGGAGAGGGAGTTCTGATATGTAGAACTTTGTTGCCTGAAAACCAAACAATTAGAGCTTCACTCAGTTTCAACACCTTTTTCCTTTCTTTGGTCACAGACTCAACAGAGGAGGCCAGCTAATTATACCCTTGACATCTTGATCCCTGAAGAGGCTGCTGAGTTGCCTTTGTTTTCCCCTCAAATTCACCCTTTCTTCCTTCTTGCTTCATCTCTCCTGGGCAATCTACTCTTCCAGCACTAATCATGCTCAGAATGTTAGCTGCTCCCAGCAGTATTAAATACCCTGGCCACAGAAGAATTTAGTATTCAGAAACAGATGCTGGTGCAACATCTAAAAGACACAGTATTGGCTTTGTCAGTGAGAAACTGAGATTGGGGGCTGGAGAAGGAAGATCAGTCAATACCATTGTGAAACATTGGTAACAGGGATGCTGGCTTCAGTTTGCAAGGCAGGTATGTCTAATGAGTTGATTACTCCAGAGAAAGGGGCTGGGAAATAGAATGTTACTTTTGTGTATTGGTAAATTGGGTATCCCTCTCAAGGTACTATGAGAGAAATGAAATTTGGAATGTAAGCAGAAATAGAAGAGACAACAGAGACACAGGTATGCCAAATATAATATTAAGTTCCTTTAAGTAAATTGCGCTTGGTTCTTTTTTTTGTTGTTGTTTTGTTTTTTATATAAATCCTATGACATTTTCAAGGTAAAAAAGGGGGAACTGGAGAGATGGCTTGGTCAATTAAAAGACTGCTGTATCACATGAAATTTAGATTCTCAGGACACATAAACTATAGATGCAAGGGAACTGGGTAGAAGAGGGGATAGGGAGGGAAGCGGGTTGGGGGTGTAAGATCATATGTAGAGAGAGCAGGGAAGAAAGAATGAAGATCAGTGGTGGGAAGGGCAATGTCTAGGACATGCCAGAGGTCTGGGATGGGGGAGACCCCAGAGGATCTAAGGGGGCAACTCTAGCTCAGACTCCAAGTAGTGGGGGATATGATCCTGAAGGGACTATGCCCTGTAGCCAGGTAAGACTCCCAGTGAAGGGATAAGGACAGCAACACCAAAAACCTTTGACTCAAAGTATGTTCTGTCTATAAGATGTTCAGGGACAAAGATAGAGCAGAGTCTGAGGAAATGGCCAACCAATGACTGCCCCAAATTGAGACCCATCTCATGGGCAAGAACTAATTAGCATTCTGACACTAATTAACCATACTCTGTTATATTTGCAAAATGAGTCTAGCATAACCGTCTTTTGAGAGGCTTTGTTCAGCAGTCAATGAAAAGATGATACAGAGATTCACACCCAAACATGGAAGCTCGGGGAGACTTATGGAAGAGTTGGGAGAAGGATTGAGGAACCTGAAGAGGACAAGGATTCCATAGGAAGACTAATAGAGTCAACTAACCTGGACCGTTGGGGGCTATCAGAGACTGAATTACCAGCCAAAGAGCTAGCATAGGCTAGACCTGGCCTCCCCCACCTCCACCACCCACATATATGTAGCAGATGAGCAGATTTGTCTTCATAGATGTCCTCCAACAACTGGAACAGGGGCTGTCCCTGAAACTTTGCCTGCCTTCCTGTGGATCCTGCACCCCTAAATGGACAGCTTTGTCTGACCTCAATGGGAGAGGATGTCCCTAGTCCTGCAGTGACTTGATATGCATGCATATGTGAGTGACACCCAGAGGGAGGCTAGAGAAGGAAAAGGTAGAGTGGGGGAGGATTTGAGTGAGGGGGTACTGTGAGGAGAGGAAAAGCTAATATTGGGTTGTAAAGAATAAATAAATTAAAAAAAGAAAAAATCTGGGTGCAGTGGTCTGCATCTGTAACTCCAGAGCCAAGGGATCATAGGCAGATCCCTGGAGTTCACTGGTGATCTAGTCTAGCTAAATTGGTGAACTGTAAATCAGGAAGAGAGCCTTTCTCAAAAAATCAGGTGAAACATGATTGAGAATCCACCAACTGGCCTTTACATGTACATTTACACACATAGGTGCACCTTCTTGTATAATCGGTGGCTTACACACATGCACATCCCCATAGAAATACCACCGACCTCCACCTTCACACTCATATACACAAAAGAAAACTAAAATACTTAGTAGTAAAAAAATTTCTTCAAGATCAACTATTAAGTGGGAGAACTTGGAGCTTAAGTCATGCTATATAAGCTTCAACATTTACCCTCCTGGTATATTCTGATTAATTTCAGAATTTATTGAGAACTCTGGCACCCAGACTACAGTATTCTGCTCTATCACTAAAACCTGGTCTCAGTTTTTTGAATACTCGTATGTTGGCAGAAGCTTTTCAGTGTGTCTATTTTTGTGCTATTACAGCTTCTGTGCTTTTTATTCTTGTCATCCCCCAAATCTTTGCCCAGACCAGTGTTGGAGAGCATTTCTCTATATTTTTATGTTGGCTTTGTAATTTTAGGTTTTACATTTAATGAGTTGTTTACATTTTAATACTGTACTGTGCAGAAAGGTGGGTGCAGTAAACACTGAATCATAAAGTGGCCAGAAGGGAGGATTTTTGGATGTTCTCAAGAATCAGTAAAAGTTTGAGATGGTGGGCAACTCAAATATCATGGGTGACTGATGTCACCTAATGTATGGATCCATCAAACTGTACTCAACGAAGGTGTATGCTTATTTTTTATCAATAAAAACACAGGAACAGTTTATTAAACTACCTTAGACAGTCTCCCTCCCCTCCCTTACTAACCTTCTTCTTGCTTCCATTTGAGACAGGGTCTTGCTATGTAACTCAGGCTGGTTGTAAACTCACTGTGTGGTCCAAGTTGGCCTCAAACTTGAAAGTCTCCTGCCTCTGGGCTTAAGTGCTGGGATTACAGGACTTTGTCACCATAACTTGCTCTACCTGCCATTATTTAGACAGCAAATTTACCTCCATCCACATCATCTCTGCATCTTATTTACAAGACACGTTTTGGATCTGTATCAACCCTTTTCTACCCTTGAATACAATTTAACAATCAGAATTCCTATGTGCAAACACAAAAATTGTCCTTCCTGCAAATATTTTACTCCCCATATCTTTGCTCTGTTCTATTCTTTCCTTTTTATCATCTGTGCCTGACTTCTTTACACTTAAAAAAAAAAGTCAATCTGTAATGTATTCTGTGCCCCAAATAACTTGAATTGCTCTCTTTCCAGCAATATTAATTCATTGACCCTCTGTTCTATACTGTGTCTTCCTGTCAAACTTATAGCGATGGACCCAAACCACATTTACTTACTATACTCATACACTGAGAAAATTGAATAACTGTGCCCATTTGGATGATGTACTTTAGTTATATCAGTTGTTAAAGTGTGATCTCTTGGCTGTAAACTGCCCTTGCATTTTCTGCTTTGTGATTCTTGTCAGAGATGCTTAAAGGGACTGCATTCCTCTTGTCCTGCAGTAGAACCAGTGCGAGCATAATGGAACATAGGCATTTTGTACTTTTTAAACATCTCAACATCTTTTCTGGCTGTATATACATAATCTCATAGTTTCATTCTATTATTTATCAAACATATCAAGAGTACTGGTATGAAATAAAAAGCATCTTTCTTATTTTATATAAAATAGTAAACATCACTATTAAAGACCTATAATCTCAATGCAGTATATTCAATTGTATTTAGATATATTTAACAAGAACTGTTCACTATATACTAAATTGATTATAGCATGACTTTAATAAAAAACATGACTTTTATATTTTGTTTGAAAAATATTAAATTCTAAGCTAATTTTTTTTACAGATTTGAACCCATTTCAAGTGTTTAGAGAAGTCTTGAGAATGGAATGAAGTACCCTTCCTCCTTACCTAAACAGTAAGATGCAGACATAGTATTTGTCATGCTTGTAGCAATCCAGTTCCTCATATCCTCACACAGTATACTTTGATATGATTGCATAACTACCGTCAAGCCAGGAGCGTGAGATTGGCTTATTTCAGCACCACTCGTTGAAGTGTTGGGTTTTGTTTTCTTGATCTTTTTTTGTCAGGGTATTTCAGAGCTAGCATTTGAGATTTCAGCCTATTGACAATGGAGCTAACACCAAGGCTTAGTGGAGCCATGATCCCTGGGGCCTTATCAGATGTTCTATAAAGAAAATTCCCCCAAAGATCCATCTCAGCCAGATGTGTTAGAAAAGACCTTCACAATTTGGCCCTTAATTTCCGTATTAAGTTACCTTCCACTCTATCAGCAGGTTGGTCCTAGGCTTGGGACAGAATTAGGGCTATCAGAGGTGCCTCTTCTCTTTTCTATCATCTATCTATCTATCTATCTATCTATCTATCTATCTATCTATCTATCTATCTATCTATCTATCATCTATCTATCTATCTATCTATCTATCTATCTATCATCTTTCTCTCTCTCTTTCTTTCTTTCTCTTCCTTCCTTTTTCTTTCCTTTCTTTCCTTAGTTCTTTCTTCCTCTTCCTCTTCCTCTTTCTCCTCATCTTCTCTTCTCTCCTCCTCCCCTTACTGCTCTTCCCACTCCTCTTTTTTCTTGAGACAATGTGCTTCTGTATAGCCCTAGTTGTTCTGTAACTCACTTTGTAGATCAGTCTGGGCTTAAATTCAGAGGTTCACCTTTCTCTGCTTGGATTAAGGTGTGTACCATCACATCTGGCTGCTATCATTATTTTTGAAGGGAGGTTGGCAGGCAAACTGAGATATTTCATAAAGATATTCTGTGCTTTAAAGAACAAGCCTTAAGATGAGTTGGGATAATAGAACATATGTGTTTTGGAATTGGAGGGAAGCACTACTCAAGGTGGAAAAGATTAAACATGAGTAGGGGTTGAGGGAAAGGAGAGGCTGGAGGTATGGTTAACTGAAGTTAAGGATGTGTGAAACTTTGTAAGGTATGTAAATATAAGTAAAAATAAGAGTTTGCTGGATGTGCCTGCATAGGTGGATTATGCTGCTCCCAGGAGAAGTAAACAAAAAAAAATCAGTGCCAGGTATGAGATATCTTCCAATGAGCTGTCGTCTGAGGAAATTCCAGAGTTTCCCTAAAACAATACAGAGTATGCCGTTTCTCTATGTAATTGACAGAACTCGGTGGTAAAACCCTAATCGCATAGGACAGGGAGGATGATGATTGAAATAATCTGGGAACTTACTGCTGCCTAGCTCTTACTGGGCCAGAAGTTGTTAGGCCAGTAGGCAGCTGGGGAGAAATGTCATCAAAAGTCTTACCTAGCTGTGTTCTTTGTGTGACATAATATTAGCCACCCAGGCAAGGCATGCTACTGGCATAGTAATGACATGGTTATTATAGAAGTAACCAACTGTGCTGATCAGATCTGAGGCCTGCCACAAAAGAGGGTGCTCATTCTTGATACTGTGGACCTAGGCAAACGTTCACAGCTAGGGAGGTCGAAGGCAGTGGTGCACCTATTACTTCCATTTTGCTTAACAGACACATTAACTATGTTCATTTATATACACCTATAAACTAATGCTGTCCTGAACCTTGGTCAGCGAAGTTTTTGTTTTCAGTAAATGGCATTTTATGGCTGGTCAAGATGTGAATAATAAGCGTGTGTTACAAGTTCTACCCTCAGTGGGACATCCTTATTACTCTTCCCAAGGCTCAGAGAAAACTGCAAATGGGAGGATGGAAGGAATGTAAGAGCTGGAGGGTAGGAAGAAAGATCCTGAGACACTGTCTTTTAAGCATGATGTGTCATTGTGCTTATGAACTCGTAGTACCCATGGTTGCCTACCCAGGTACCCTATAGAACTGGCCTGTCAATATTTAGTCATGGAAGGAGAGGGGCTCAGGGGCCTGGCTCACTGGCAGTTGATGGATGCCATAGGGCATAGTCATTGCCTTTAGTGTGTACCCACTTGTGAGTTACTCATGGTTACATAGCAATGACCATGTGGGTAGCTCTGGCTAAATTCATTGGTCATTGTCCCCCTCTCCAAATACAAAAACAAAACCTATAGACAGGGTAGTGGGAGAGGAACTTGTTGAGAGAGTGAGAGATGAGAGCTTGGTAGGTAATATGGATAAGAAGTTTTGTGGGTGGGGATGAGAGAGAGTGGGGTGAAAAGTGTGTAAAAAATGTACTGTTTATATGGATGAAATCGTCAAAGAGTAGACTAATTTTAAGAAAGAAGAAAAAGAAGAGACATTGGCCTTAGGGGATATCAGAGCAAAGCAAGAAATGTGTGGCTTAGCTGTACCTGTGGTTCTGGCTGGATTTTGATGGGATTCTTCTGAGAATACTACAGTGGGGGAATGAATCTGACAGAGTTGATTTAGTGATAAATCTTACATTATTCTCCCTTGTTGCCAATATTATGGAGCAGGCTACCCTCAGAGGCTAGACTACAACTTCTGGGATGTATTTCCATAGTTATAGGTTTTTTCTTTTGGTGTTAGGATCTATTCCAAATGCGCCATCAGTAATATAAAAGGAATACATGTAGCTTGAATGTATATAAATTGTACTTTTATACTTTTGTACCAAAGAAGCACAAATGAGTCTTAAATATTCTCATGGCTTGAGAAGCCTGAGATCTTGGATATGACAACATTTTGAAAGAATGTTTGGTTCAAATGTAATAATTAGGGTAGATAATTAGATTTCTTAGTTTTTAGAAATTTGCCATAAAAGAAAACCTTGTTATTTTATTTTTAGTATCAAGTAAATATATAGATGAATTGATTAAAAAAACAGGAGATTAACATTCTTTCCTTACTACCCTTCAATCTATAAATCACATAGCTGAATAATGAGCTCTACCAATAATATCTTTTTTGAAAGATTCAATCTGGAATCAATCATATGATTTTGTCTCTTCAGTGTTGTAAGCCACTCTGTCTTTTCATGATTTCTTTAGTCTAGGCATCTTTGACAGTTATGGATCAATTATGCAGAATGCCTCTGTTGAGTGCTGCTCCTTTAACATAACATAACATAACATAACATAACATAACATAACATATCATATCATATCATAACATAACATAACATAACATAACATAACATAACATAATGTATTCAGTCTCCATTTTGCTCATAAGGTGAAATTAAGTTCAGATTCTCAGACTCTGCTTTCCAGAAGGAATTATCCATAGGTGACACTGGAAATTTCTCCTAGAAGGTCATAACATGAGTGTGGTTGTAATACTCATGCTCTGTTATCTCAATCCTCCAAAACTCCCCTGTTCACCAGCCATTCACCACCCCTCTTACCTCACTCAGGACCTATCAGCGTAAGGTTAGCAGATAATACTTTGTATAGTTAGCCCAAACGTAATACTGTCTCTATCCTTGCCTTCTGAAATTCTGAACTTGTTTTTTTTTCCTATAAATATTCTGCCCTAAGAACTGACTTGTACCACAATTAGTCCTGAGTCCTTTTCTGTGGTCCTGAACATTCAGTCTTGTGGTATGCATTCTATAATCTATTCTTGCTTAACTGAGATCAGTGTTCATATGTGTGGTGATTCCTGAACCCCAACAGTCTCAAGGTGGCTCCTTTTCCTCAGGTCTTGATTCAGGCTGTGATGTGACTGCACTATCTCAGCAATGATGATCTTTTTTTCAAGGTGGTCAGCCAAGTGACATATGTGTTACAACAATTCCACCACTAGCCTTGATCCAAGCTTGCTAATTGTAAAGCACCTTGTTTCCCCTTTGTATTCTGTAAGCATTTCATGCAGGAATATATGGGAACCTTGAAATGGACTCTGACTACCTCCAGGCCATCCACTCACTATTTTTTACCCTTTGTGATGCTTCCTATTTTAATCAATAGTACATGAACTTCCAGCTCTGCCTGTCTTTATGCATGTCTTAGTCGCATTTCTCATCTAAGGAATAAACATTTGCTTGTTGTGGTATAAGGATCCACAAATCACTGAAGAATGACATTCTAGACTCAAATAGCATGCAAAATCAAAGTGTGTTTATTTTGCAGAGATTCAGCATACGGGGATCTATCATTCATCAAAATGGAGACCTGGCGGGGAGCTTACAGGCTCAATTTAAAGCTGATTAGGGGAATTTCAGGGAAGGGTAGGTGACCTTTATCCTGATTGGTTGGCTTTATCTCTAGAATTGGTTATGCATATCTCTGGAATCGGCTAGGGCTCTGGGGACTTTCCAGAACCCTTGGTGGGGGTCTGGACACTTTTCACCATTGCTGACTATTCTTGGCATGAGCCAGATGGCGGGGCAGTTTCTGATTGGCTGTCTGCAGGCTATGGTTTTTCCTCATACTTAGCTTTGGAAAACAGAAACTTAGGATTAGTCCTCTGAACTGGCATTTTGCAGCCTGTCATGGAGTCAGCCTGGCCTGATCCTCTCAGTGTAATATGAACTCATAGATGCTTACCTTATTAAATGGGCTGTATGTCCTCATAATTAATTTTAGTTTTTGACCCTATAGCCTCAAGCTTAATAGTCAAGCACTCCAATAGAGCAACATATGTTGCTTGCCTGATGTTTATTCAAATTACCACAGAGTCGATCAGTGGAAGCTCTTTTAAGCTCACATACACTAGCATTCAGCCACGGCCCTACCACTATCTCTTCCTGTCCTAAGGCATTTTCTAGAATTGCTCACTCTCACATGGCCTTTGACAGTAAGGAAGGGATAGGTGGTATATTTTAATTGTTTGGTCACATTAATTGGAGTAATGTAACTTTTTAGAAAATCAACATTTGGAGTTCTTTTACTTTGTACTTTTAGTAAAAAGTAATTGCTTTATTTTGTATTTTGTATTTTATTCTCTTGTGCTATGAAAAAAAAATATTTGTCACATTCTATATGTGTGGACAGCCTATTTCCAAAAGAATTAAAGGGCAAAAATGTACTATAACTATTCAGCAGGGTTCTCTAAAGGAACAGAGCTGACAGATATTGCAAGGGATTTATTAGAGTGGCTTGCAGGCTGCAATCTAGGTTTTTTTTTAACAATGGCTGTCTGCAATAGAAAAGAAAAGAATCCCGTAATTATTCAGTGAGTGAGCCTGGATGTCCCAGCAGTCCCAGCTTGGTGCTAGAGTCTAAAAGAATTCCTAGAGAGCTTCCAGTCTTCAGTCTGTGTTGGAGTCCTGAAGAAGCAGGTTCTAATACCAGTGAAGGAATGCCTCAGCATCAGGTAGATGAAGTTGCCAGCAGGAGTGAGGGCAAGCAGGCAAAGAGCAAATGTTTCCTTCCTCCATATCCTTTTACGTGAGCTGCAGGAAGAAGGTGTAGCTTGGATTTAGGGTGAATCTTCCTACCTCAAGTGATTCAATCAAGAAAACCTCTCATGAATGTGCCTAGATACCTAGGTTTTAGCTGATTTCAGATATCGTCAAGTTAACATCAGAAGTGAGCCATCACAATAATCACTAATATATGTCATCTCCTTTATTTTTGAAGGTGCTGTTTGAGAGTTGATAGTGGCCAGCTATCAACACGTACATATATGCAACATTAAATTGACACAGTATATAGCTTCTCGGCTTTTTGGCTAAGGTCAAGTATAGTATCTGTTTTTATCAGTTTAATATCTGATATGTCCTCTATCTGAGGACAATATATTAATTACCAAGGATGAAGGAACTACTGGACTTAGGTCCTCAGGTACCGTCAGTTGTCCCATCTACATGGATGGAAACTCTGAGATAGTGCAGAATGGGCTTCTCATTGTTTCTACAGAATGTGGCCACATCATCTGTAGCCAGTGCTTCCGTGATTCCTTTAAGAATGCTAACATTTGCCCAACTTGTAGGAAAAAGATCAAACATAAATGGTACCATCCCATTTATATATGAAATGTTCACAACTGCTCAGGATAGACCAAAGGACAGACAACCTGGCTGTCTTTTCTGCATGGTATCTGCCTCCAGTTTCCTGAGCTCAAAAAGACTTTAAAAAATGAATGCCTGATGTAAACTGGTCTTTTGTTTTCCAATCCCTTAGATCTTTTTGTTACCTCCAGTTTGATGCTATGGAGCATGATCCAGGGATCCTCCCAGATCAGCTCAGCGTTTCTGCCCCTCTGGGTGGTCTGAGCCCAGAATAGGAAAAAAGGAGTCATGAATATTGGAGTTGAGCATCATGGCTCCAGTCTCTTTATGGAGCTTACATGTTGGCCAAGAAGTTTCCCTGTTGGGAAAGTTTGCCCCAGTTCTCGTGGGTGCAGAACCTTCTCAAGGCACCTGCCAGTTAGCTATTCTGTCTGCCAAACAGTGACCTGGCCAGACAGTTCATCTAGTCCAAGAATACCAGTACCTAAACTGCCCATGAAAAAGCCTAGCTGGCAGACTTAGTTTTCCTTCCCATGAGAGCAGAGGTGACCTTGATTATGCCTGAAACTTATCATTGATGTGCAGTGTTTTCTGCAAATCAAGAGACTCTGCAGGGCAACCTGTTTCCTAAGAATGAGAAAGTGCAATAAAGCCCGTTCTTCACTTGCTCTTCAGCAATCTGGAAGATGTAGCACTGCTAGTATCCTCAGCCCAGTGCTGCCTGTGGGAGCAGTGCCCAGCCCACCCCATCTCTATTCACCAACTGTTCTCAGGAACCCTACCCAAGCTCCAAAGTTCTTTGCCTGGTACAGCACATTCAAGGCTAATTGGACAAGCAAGTACTTGAATGTCCTTTCTTTTCTGCTAAGATGTGCCCTGTGCTGCCTACTATTCCCTCCAACCCTCAGTTTTTCAGTTCCCACTGCCTAATGTCTGCCCAAGCATAGATACCAGGAGGTGGTAGCAGTAACAATGGCCTTATCAGCTGTTCATTTACATGCTTTTGCCCAAGTCACTGTTGCCCATGTGTCAGAGGGGTTTCCCTACTCAACCTACCACTGCCCTGGCTTTCCCACATCCCTTGAATAGATAGATATTTCCAAAGCTGCTCTTCTGGCCAGTTGAGCTTTGATCCTCTGGACTTTTTTTTTTTTGGAGCTGGGGACTGAACCCAGGGCCTTGCGTTTGCTAGACAAGCGCTCTACCACTGAGCTAAATCCCCAACCCCATGATCCTCTGGACTTTTGACTGCTCAGTAGGTTTTGGTCAGCAAAGTCTCTTCCTCCAAGTGGGACCACATAACAATCTCTGCTCTGGTGCTCTCAGAGATAGCAAAGGTGGTCAGTTGCCCCTGGGGACACTAGGACAGGGTGGCTCATAGAGGATAGTATAGGCTTTGAATGCCAGCCTGCCTCCACCTCCACCCTACTTTCTCAGAGGGCTTCAAGTCAAACCAACAGCCTTTTTGTGTGGCACATCTTTGAGGTGGAAAAGGGACCACTGGGGCTTTGCTAGCAATAACTGACTTTCAGTTTACTGTTCTGAAGGAGCAGGGACTCAGTACAGAATTCACTTTAAATGGAGCTGAAGGGGTGTCCCTCCTCTCTGTGAAAAGAAAATAGTTTTATTCTTCCTTCTGACCTTTTAACTGTTTGACTTCAGTTAGTTTGAATGAGAGTAATAAGTTTGTTTCTTAACATGGACTCAGAGGGTAAGAGCATTAACTCTCATCATTGTGATGCACGGTATGTGTGCTCCCCTTGGAAGTCAAAGCCATTGAGTTCCCTGCAGGCCTCATGGACTTGGTCTTGTTAGTTCTAGTGATAGCCAGACTTCAAGGAGACAAGGCAACCATGCAACCAGTTCACTGGTAAATATGGTGACACCCACTTAAAAATTAGTTTTCTTCTTAAAGACAGTTTATGAAGTAGATCATAAAAGTTCTATTATTTCATCCTAAATTAAATTGAGAAAGAGACGTGTTTAGTTCCTCTAATCAGAAACTGCATTAATAGGAAAAGATTGGTATAGAAAAGATTTTCTTTCCTTTTTACTTAATGTATATAGTTTAACTCTTTTCTTTGTTACATTTAAACCATGCTCACGGATATCAATCTGCTTTGGACTAGTATTAAAGATGGAAATAAAACCATTTGAACAAAAAAAAGAGACACAGTATGATCTATCTATCTATCTATCTATCTATCTATCTATCTATCTATCTATCTATAATTTAATGATAACCACGAGGAAGATGATGAATCTATGAGGAAGTGGAGAAGGCAAGGAGGATTTGAACAGGGAGGGATAGAAATGGTATAAATACAGTGTACTCATGCTGTGAAATGCTTGAAAAATTTTATTTAAAACAGCAGAAAGAAAAGGTCCTGTTGTTCATTAGGAGCTTATGGACTTTGAATGGATGGGGCAGCATGCACACTGTGCTTTGGTACTTGTGCTTGTAGAGTAGAAGATGGTGGCTTTCACAGTAACCGGCTATTTAATGATTATTTAATTTCAAATGAAAAAGACTTTTTAATTCTACCCAGTGAGATAGTAAATCTGTGCTGTTATATAGGTGAAAGACAAGATTCCAGACCTTTTTGAAAAAGAGCCTGTTGAAACTTGTGTTGGTATCATGACCAGAAAGTAGAAGCATTAGTAAAACAGGAAAACTCAGAGCCCAGCTCAAAACCTCAGCGTAAAACTCAGCAAAACCAACCACAGGATGCAAAGATGGTGGGTAAAAAACAGCTGTTGGGCACTGGTGAGATGGCTCAGTGGGATGCATACTTCCTGCTCTTCTGGTACCTACAGGTACCTGCAAACATGTGTATCACACACAGAGACACACAATTAAACATAATAAACACTTGAGTCTGAAGTGTCAGCCATAGGTTCACGATCTTGCTTCCAAGCAAATGTGTGACTAGGGGTGACTATGGAGTCATGAGGTAACTAGGGACGAGGCTTTGAAGGGTATAACCACCCTTGGTTCTAGCTCTGCTCTGTTTACTTCCTGTTCTCTGCCTGTGAGCAGTCACTGCCTCATCTTCTACGGCCTCACATGGAGTTCCCATCATCACGCCTGCCCTTGGCAGACTGAAACCCCTCTGAAATCATCCTCCAAAGCAAACTCTTTCTTCCTTTAGTTCTAACTGTCAGGCATTTTGGTCACAGTGATGTGAACCAATATGGTAGCTCATTACAAAGAGAATCGTATGGACATAATTATTTTTAGGAAAATAAACTCATTAAAAAGGCATAAAACAAATTTCCTACTACAATGACTAAAGACTGGAGAAGTGGCTTTGTTGGTAAAGTACTTTTCTCATATATCAGAAGCACTGGGTTTAAGTCACAGAACCATATGAACATGAAACGAAATGAAATGAAATGAATGAAAACTCCTGGGCACACAGCTAAATTTGAATCCCATATAAGTGACAATGGTGTAGGCATTTCTCTTTATGAAATAGTACATTTTCGAGCCTTATATTTGTTAATATGGCAACTTAATTGTTGAAGTCCCTAAGAAGTATTATAAGTATTGCACAGGATGCCCTTACGCTGAGACATCATTTCTTTTTCTTCTGACGCTCAAATTTTGCCATATGCTTCACATTTTATTTGGCAACTCTCAACATCAAATAGCTGATGGGATGTTTGGTTAATTAAAACATTACTTTTGTTTGGACCCAGTATAAAACCATAAAATCTACGCAAATCAGCAGGGTAGCATTTTGATACACACATACATTAAATAACTTTTGGCATATGTTAATTGTACCAAGTAGCAGCTTTATAATGACATGTCTATGTGTGTGTATATTTTGTTTTTTTTACCCTTTTTACCCTTTTTGTTCCTGTCCTCCCTTCCCTCTTCCACATCCCTAGGAAGCCTTTTACTTTAGTGTTCCTCCATCCTAAGTCTCACACATGACAGAGTACTTGTCTTCCAGAGGATGGCTTTATTTCACTTAAAATTCTATCTTCAGTTCCACCCAGGGTCTTGCGAATGACATGATTTTATTCTTCTTTAGAGCAGAATAATACTTCATTACATAATTCATCAAATATTCTATCTATTCATTGGTGAGTTGCCATACTGATCCCGTAGTTTGGATATTGAGAATAGTATAATAAACATGGGTAAGCAGTTATCGCCATAGGAAACTAACACTGATTCTTCTTGGTGAGCACCCTGCGATCGCATAGCTGGATCTTACTATGATTTTAATGTTTTGGACATCCTTTTCAGTAAAATTACGTAGTAGCTACGCTAGTTGATATACTTATCAGCTGTGTATAGGTTTCCTGTGTTTTTGACTTCTTATCCTTGCCACCATTTGTTGTCTTTTGCTTCTTAATGGTAGCCTGGCTGGGTCAGAATTAAATCTCCATATAATTTTTGTTTGCAGATCTATGATAGCTAAATACATTGGACATTTTCTTTCATGTGTTTGTTGGTTGTTTGTATTTATTTACTTGTGATGGTTCTGTTGTCATTTGCCCTTCACTACTGGATTGTTTGCTTTTTTTGGTGTTTCATATTTGAGTCTTTCTATACACTGTATATTAACTCCCTGTTGGCTGAATAGTTGGCAATGATTTTCTACTATTCTTTAGGCTGTCTCTTCACTTGGGGTGATTATCATTTTCTTCTCTGCTCAGAAGCATCTTGCAATCCTGCCAATTTTTTTCTAAAAGGAGATTCACTTATATCTATTTCGTGCATATGTGAGTATCTGCATTTATGTAGGTGCGGGATGTATATGTCTTGTGCCTGCAGAGCCCAGAGATTGTATTGGATCCTCTAGAACCAGAGTTACAGGTAGTTGCAGCCATCAGGTGAGCGTCATGAACCAAACTTGGCTCCTATGCAAAAGCAGCCACAACTTTACCCACTGGGCATCCCTCCAAGCTCCAAGGGTAACGTTTTACAGTCAGCTCTCACCTTTGTACTCTGAGACCTTGTCTGTCTTTTTTTTTTTTTATTATTAACTTGAGTATTTCTTATTTACATTTCAAGTGTTATTCCCTTTCCCGGTTTCCGGGCCAACATCCCCTTAACCCCTCCCTGTCTCCTTCTTTATGGTTGTTCCCCTCCCCATCCTCCCCCCATTGCTGCCCTCCCCCCAACAATCATGTTCACTGGGGGTTCAGTCTTAGCAGGACCCAGGGCTTCCCCTTACACTGGTGATCTTACTAGGATATTCAATGCTACCTATGAGGTCAGAATCCAGGGACAGTCCATGTATAGTCTTTAGGTAGTGGCTTAGTCTCTGGAAGCTCTGGTTGCTTGGCATTGTTGTTCATATGGGGTCTCGAGCCCCTTCAAGCTCTTCCAGTTCTTTCTCTGATTCCTTCAACGGGGGCCCTGTTTTCAGTTCAGTGGTTTGCTGCTGGCATTCGCCTCTGTATTTGCTGTATTCTGGCTGTGTCTCTCAGGAGCGATCTACATCCGGCTCCTGTCGGTCTGCACTTCTTTGCTTCATCCATCTTGTCTAATTGGGTGGCTGTATATGTATGGGCCACATGTGGGGCAGGCTCTGAATGGGTGTTCCTTCTGCCTCTGTTTTAATCTTTGCCTCTCTATTCCCTCAAAAGGGTATTCTTGTTCCCCTTTTAAAGAAGGAGTGAAGCATTCACATTTTGATCATCCGTCTTGAGTTTCATGTGTTCTAGGCATCTAGGGTAATTCAAGCATTTGGGCTAATAGCCACTTATCAATGAGTGCATACCATGTGTGTGTTTCTGTGATTGGGTTACCTCACTCAGGATGATATTTTCCAGTTCCAACCATTTGTCTATGAATTTCATAAAGGCATTGTTTTTGATAGCTGAGTAATATTCCATTGTGTAGATGTACCACATTTTCTGTATCCATTCCTCTGTTGAAGGGCATCTGGGTTCTTTCCAGCTTCTGGCTATTATAAATAAGGCTGCGATGAACATAGTGGAGCACGTGTCTTTTTTTATATGTTGGGGCATCTTTTGGGTATATGCCCAAGAGAGGTATAGCTGGATCCTCAGGCAGTTCAATGTCCAATTTTCTGAGGAACCTCCAGACTGATTTCCAGAATGGTTGTACCAGTCTGCAATCCCACCAACAATGGAGGAGTACCAAAGTTAAATCAGGAACAGATAAACCATTTAAACAACCCCATAAGTCCTAATGAAATAGAAGCAGTCATTAAAGGTCTCCCTTCAACTGTTTGATTGTGTTTTCCTGGAATTCTTTCGGGATTTTTGCGATTCCTCTCTGTAGGCTTCTACTTGTTTATATATGTTTTCATGTGTTTCTCTAAGGGAGTTCTTCATGTCTTTCTTGAAGTCCTCCAGCATCAAGATCAAATATGATTTTGAAACTAGATCTTGCTTTTCTGGTGTGTTTGGATATTCCGTGTTTGCTTTGGTGGGAGAATTGGGCTCTGGTGATGCCATGTAGTCTTGGTTTCTGTTGCTTGGGTTCCTGTGCTTGCCTCTCACCATCAGATTATCTCTAGTGTTATTTCTGACAGTGGTTAGACTGTCCTATAAGCTTGTGTGTCAGGAGTGCTGTAGACCTGCTTTCCTGTTTTCTTTCAGCCAGTTATGGGAACAGAGTGTTCTGCTTTCGGGCGTGCAGTTTTTCCTATCTACAGGTCTTCAGCTGTTCCTGTGGGCCTGTGTCTTGAGTTCACCAGGCAGGTTGTTTGGTGTTTTCCTCTGGAGTCAGAGATGTGGGCAAAGTGTAGTCTCTTCTGTTTTCCCAGGCGTGTCTGCCTCTCTTAAGGTTTAGCTCTCTCTCCCACGGGATTTGGGTGCAGAGAACTGTTTATCCAGTCTGTCCTTTCAGGTTCCAGCAGTGTCTCAGAAGTAGGGGACCTGCTGCTGCTGTGCCCTTATCCAAGGGAACCTAAAGGTCATATACAGTTTCCTCTTGGGCCAGGGATGTGGGCAGGGGTGGGCAGTGTTGGTGGTCTCTTCCGCTCTGCAGTCTCAGGAGTGCCCACCAGTCCCGGCAGTGAGCTCTCTCTCCCACGAGGTTTGGGAGCAGTGAGCTGGAGGCAGGGAGCACGAGATTGGGACTTCCGCTAAAAACTGGAAGTGTCCAGTCCTAGAGGAATTTTGCCTCTGTGTGTCCCGAGGCCCCCAATCAGGTCGCTTGCAGCAGAAAAGTTGGTCTTACCTGTCGTCCGGAGGCTCAAGTTTGCTTGTGGCGTGTTGCTTATGAGCTCTCCTCGGCGGCAGCAACCAGGAAGATCTGGGCCGCCATTTCTGGGAGCTTCTGTGCACCAGGGTTCCAGATGGCGTTTGGTGTTTTCCTCTGGAGTCAGAGATGTGTGCAGAGTGCAGTCTCTTCTGGTTTCCCAGGCATGTCTGCCTCTCTGAAGGTTTAGCTCTCCCTCCCACGGGATTTGGGTGCAGAGAACTGTTTATCTGGTCGGTCCCTTCAGGTTCCGGTGGTGTCTCAGATGCAGCGGACTTGCTGCTCCTGTGCCCTTCGTCTGTCTTATTGCTGCAATGATGCTACTTCAGGGTAGTTGGCCTTCGAGCTTCCAGGCAATTCTCCTCACATCTTGTCACAGGAGTACTGATATCGCAGATCTGTGCTACTGCACCTAGTGCTTATGGGAGTTCAAGGGATTGAACTCAGGTTACCAGGCTTTGTGGCAAGTGCCTTTACCCACTGAGCCATCTCTTCAGCCCTTTAACCCTCTCTATTATTACATCTGGAGCTGAGGGAAAGTCATCCCCTGAATCTCGAAGTGCTTGCTCTCGTCTGTGTTACTCCAGCAGTTTCAGTGGCAGGCCCGTCGTTATGTTTGATCCGCTCTGAGTGACTCTTTGTACGAAGCGAAGGGTAGAGTCACAGTTTTTGTCTTCATATGTGAGGAATAGGTCATCTTTGAGAGGTTTTTATGGGTCAGGCCTACAAGCTGCAACACAAGTTTTGGTTATATTGCCGTGGCAATGAACCATTCATGTTACAGTTTCATCTAGACTAAAAGGAATGGAAGGCAAGTGAATGCTTATCAACATTGACTTAACACCATGGAAAGGTTGGACAAACCATTTTCCATGCCTTACTCTCTCT
The DNA here is from genome assembly GCF_021556685.1 of Rattus norvegicus. Taxonomy (NCBI): domain Eukaryota; kingdom Metazoa; phylum Chordata; class Mammalia; order Rodentia; family Muridae; genus Rattus; species Rattus norvegicus. The sequence goes on along the minus strand of NC_141539.1, from coordinate 82,837,447 downwards.
GCCTCAGTACACCTGGAGCTATCACATGACAATTTGCAGGTGAGTTGAAATGTGTATGTAGAGGTGACAGAAAATATGGAGTCTAGCACTTTGTCAAGTCCCTAACTATGTAGTTTTGGCAAGTTACTTTTCGTCTCTGAGACTGATTCCTCGCGATCAAATGGAGGTAATAATAAGTGACCTCCTTAGAGGTGGGTTTGTTTTTCTGACAGGGCTTTATGTATTCCATGCTAGCCTTGAACTAGGTATGTACCTGAGGCTGTCCTTGAACTTCTGAATCTTCTACCTCTACCTGCTGAGTGCTGGGACTATATGTACCATGGTGCCTGAGCCTGCACTTGATGCATTTATCAACTGAACTCCATCTGCAGGCCCTCAGGGAGGTTTTAAGCAGACACAATCAGGTAATTCACATGTGATACTTTGCACTGCATCTGGAAGCACAGAAACATAGACACTTCAATGGGTTACAAAATAGAAATGTTTTCCTATGTCCCAGTTTATTTGATTTGAGCACTTTTCGTTTTTTTAAATGTGTTCTAATGGCTAAAAGAAAGTAAGCATTATTTAAACACTGACAGCAGAACTGGTAAGTCTGGCATTTTAGGTATTCATTTTGTGACCTGTCACCCCCAAACCCAATTATAACAAATACGCAATGGTGGTAAATGCGTATGTGTTCTGTGTTAGTAATAATCAAAAACTGGGGAGATTTTAAATATCTATTTGGTAAAGAAATACTTTTAGGACAAGAAAACAATTAAAGATGATGAATATGCCTTACCTTTATCAGTAGTAAATATTTACTTGGTAGCTTGTACACACACACACACACACACACACACACACACACACACACACACCACACTATTCTGACTTTTCACAGAACTTTTTCTGAGCATGATCAGTGTTTGTAGTCCGAAAGAAGTCCCTCTTCAGAATGATGGGTCTTATGAAGACTTAGCCATCAAGTAGCCAGTGGTGCTATGAGAGGCTGTTCAGGTTTTTTTCTCTTCTGGCTTTAATTTACTTTCAGGAGAGAGATAGCTGGCAAGGTTTAAGCAAGCATGATAAAGACTAATTAAAGAGTTGTTCCCCAAATCTCCTTGAAATTAGAGGGTGAGTCGCTGAAATAATTCATATTTCATAATGCGAGATAAGCAAAACTTTGAATCTTAGCAAGAAAATTGAAGAGCTATACGGATTACTCAATTCTTTGCTGTAGAATTGGAAAATTGCATTTGGAATATAATAGAATTTGTGTCTTCAATAAAACCAACTCAGAACAGCTTCGCATCACAGAACTGAATTAGTCCATAACTCCCTCTAATTAGTTTGGATAGTAGTATTTTTAGTCTTTAATCACATCTTTTAGTGAAGAACTCTGAAGTCTTTTAGAAAAATGTCTATTGTCCTTCATCCTCTGGGGCAATGCTGGAGAGAGTAAAGTTACCAGACAATGACAAGCAGATGATCTGCAAAGCATTTTAAAACTGTGTGGCTTATGGATTTTCTAAAACAGAAACGTTGGGAATGTGAATCCCATAACTGCTCACACATGTTCTGAACATATATTGAATTCACATTTCACTTCATTAAATGAATGTATGTTGCTAGTGCAGGGCTGCATAGGCATCTTCAACTCCCACTGCCCTGGATACAGTCTACCTTCTAGACAGGGAAAGGGCCACGTGCCATGGACATCCCTGAGCTTTCCTTATGGCTTCTTGGAAAGTAAGGAGGATGTGTCTGCATGGTGTGGTAGCTGGAACATCCTTGAGGAGATACTCAAACCAAAGAGAAGGAAAGTGGGAGAGAGATTGTTCTTTGGTTTCTGATGAATTTAAATAGGAAGACAGGCTCCTGGTTTGCAAGCTGTTTACTTTGAAGCTAAAGGCCTGCCTAGAGACATGTGTAAGTCTCATCTGTGACATTTTCATCAATGACATTAAGAATTTATTGAAAGTCTGATGGGCACACGAGAGCAAAGGAAGTAAAAGGAAAGGGGATGTGTGTAATGGGGCTGATAACCAGTGTGGAGGGGTAAGGTCAAGGTGCTCAGAGGGGTAACAGCGCTCCACACATGGGTGCTCAGAGAGGTGACAGTGCTCTACACATGGGTGCCCAGAGGGGTGACAGTGCTCCACACATGTGTGCTCAGAGGGGTGATGGTGCTCCACACATGGGTGCTCAGAGGGGTGACGGTGCTCCACACATGGGTGCTCAGAGGGATGATGGTGCTCCACACATGTGTGCTCAGAGGGATGATGGTGCGCCACACATGGGTGCTCAGAAAGGTGACAGTGCTCCACACATGGGTGCTCAGAGGGGTGACAGCGCTCCACATATGGGTGCTCAGAGGGGTGACAGCGCTCTACACATGGGTGCTCAGAGGGGTGACTGCTCCACACATGTGTGCTCAGAGGGGTGACGGTGCTCCACACATGTGTGCTCAGAGGGGTGACGGTGCTCCACACATGGGTGCTCAGAGGGGTGACAGCGCTCTACACATGGGTGCTCAGAGGGGTGACTGCTCCACACATGGGTGCTCAGAGGGGTGACGGTGCTCCACACATGTGTGCTCAGAGGGGTGACAGCGCTCCACATATGGGTGCTCAGAGGGGTGACTGCTCCACACATGGGTGCTCAGAGGGGTGACAGCTCCACATATGGGTGCTCAGAGGGGTGATGGTGCTTTACATATGGGTGCTCAGAGGGGTGACAGTGCTTTACATATGGTGCTCAGAGGGGTGACAGTGCTCCACACATGGGTGCTCAGAGAGGTGACAGAGCTCTACACTGGTTTATGCAGGAAGGAAAGGCAGACAACTAACATGGCAGGGTCACTTTAACCCATTTCCTTGGATGAATTTTCTGTTTCAAACATATTTAAAAAGTAAGAATGCACGCTGAGAAATGCGGAGTCCTGGTTAAGTATGATGTTTGATCTTTTCTATTTTGTTGTCATCAAAAAGTTAAGTCACAGATTCGTGGCAAACTATTTTAGTATGATTAAAAACATTCATTACCCTTTTCTCCCAAAAGCCATTCCCCTAAAGCATGGAAAATGTTAAAAACATATTCATATTAAAATCTAGTTCTGTTTCTAAATTGGAAAGCTTGAAAGCACATTAAATGTTTTCCCAGTGCACAGTCATTAGAGTAATAAGGGGCTCCCTGTGATGGATGTTCAGGGAGAGCCCGATCCTAAAGCATCTTTTGGTTTTCTTCTCCTAGAAACATTTTGGAGGTAATCAAATCACAATCGAGATAGAAAGTTTACAGAAAGTAAAATTCATGAGCATTGAGGTTGTCTTGACCTTGGAAAAATAATTCCACAGTCCCATAGTACATGAAATAGAGGAAAAAATTAGCTTTGAGAGTCTGATTGCTTGGACCTTTCCTGTGAGCTAACGGCTTTGCCTCTGTCGTGGCCAATCTTCTATTCTTTCTGTATCTTTTCATTTCTTGGCAACACCTTTGGCATAAATCACTCAGAAGATAAGATGTAAACGAGCCTATTTTCTTAGGTGTTGAGAGTTCTGATTTAAGTTTTTATGTGGGAAAAGGTTGAAGCTCTTTGCTACTCTAAACCTTTGATCTTTCCCTGGGATATTCCTAGCTGTCATTAATACCCCATCATCATTTATAAATTATTATTTGGAAGGCATGATGTATTTTGTTAATAACAAAATTAAGTAAGATATGGGTTGTTAACTTCAGTATGGTCCAGCTAGGACCGTACTAAGAAATGCTGATACTATTTCTTAAAATGGTATCATCTAGTAAGAGACAAACCTCTGAAACCAGTGGGTTAACACAATTCAAAATTTTCATTCAGTCACTTGAAGTTCATAGTATCTTCTGTGATAAGTTGAAAAATCCCTTCCCCCAGTTCCCAGGACCTTTAAAGGCTTGCTTTACATGGCATGAGAGACACTGGGGCTTTTTATTAAGTTAAAGGGCTTGATTGTCCTGGGTTATCTGGGTAGGACATTATAGTCATAAGGACACAAGACTGACACAAAGACCTGTGAGGACAAAGGAGTGGATAGAGAGAGTGGGCCATGCAATGCTGCTGGCTTTGAGGAAAGAAAATTGCTTCATGAGTCCAGAAATGTAAATGAACCCTAGAACTAGAAAAGAGACATAGACTCTCAACCACTCCATAGGAGCACAGCTCTGATTGACCCATTTTATCACTTTTCCCTATAGAATGGCAAAAGAATAAACTAGTAGTTGGAGTCGTTTGTTGCAAGGATAATAGGAAATCAATCTATCTTCTGTGTGCTCATTCTGTGTGTTCTGCCTTGAAACTTCTACCGAGTTTTAAATTCGTCATTTCCTCCAACACCATGGCCACTGACTTCATTCACACACATCAAAGTTGTGCTTCTGGGAAGAAGGCATGGCCTGATGATGAGCAGGTCCTGTCTTGGCAAAACCAGTTGAGAGACTGAGCTGAGAAATGAGATGGTGGATATCATCACTCCTCAATGCTGACACACAAAGTTGACTTTTAAGGAACGTTATTCCGTTTTTTCAAATGCTAACTGTTGTAAGGTAAATCTAAGATGTTTTCCTCCTTTTCAAAGGGAAGCAGCAGGTCTATAATTATCCCAAGGTTTTTTGAGATGAAGGCAAAATAAATGAATAAACAAAACCACAAATGTGTATTTCCTGGTAAAGGAAATTAGCTGACATATGAAAACTCAAACGATTGAGGACCATAATGACCCATGTCGACTCTTGCTCTTCATGGGAATAAGTTTGCCTTAATTTCACATTACTATTTGGAAGCTATGTGGGTCTCTGGGCACCAGTCTTCTAGTTTTCTTCAGTGTGTATAAGGTTAACACCATGAGGAACATGAGATAATGTTAAACTTTGAAATACTGCTTTGCTACGTGTTGACAGATGAGTTAGTTGCAAATCCCAGATGGTGTTACCTCATTCATATTTTTGCCAATATGAAATGGTTTTATTCTTAAAGAATAAATAGGTGTTATATTGGTTCCGGAAAGATGCAAAAATTGTTATATTTTGCTGATAGCTTGCCTTGTCTTGTTCCATTTCAGTTATTACATTATATGCCTATGTCTTAAAATTCTTTCTATTTCTATGCTGCAAAGTAATGAGCATTTGCATTAAAACATTGGGAAATACAGACAATATCACCTTATAGAATTAGCACTTATGAACTACCAGGTTCATATCCTTTCTACAGAAGCATTGATCTATTCTTCCCGAAGTGTCAGGTTGAAAACTCACTCACCCGTACCAAAGAAGCCATATTGAAAGAAAGGTTTTCTGCACATGTTAAGATGTTTCAAGCACATGTGTTTCTCTGTCTCATTACAGTACACTCCTGTCTATCAACTGCTCATGCTTGACGCCCAGTTGTCATTTTCAGTACCCTCCTCTCCTCTCACTTCTATAAACTTGCTGTTCTAACAATTCTAACAAATTTCCACCCACTTAAAAAAACTCCACTGTTGCTAGCTTATTACTGCTCTCTGCCCTGTGTTGCTTTTATCACCTTCTTGATTGCTGATTGTGGTTGGCTTTTATTTTTGAACTTTCATTTTTTAAAGGAAGCCTCTTCTGGTGATACTATATCCATGAGGTTCACTTGTCTCTGTATACTTTCTTAGGACCATGTGGTTGTCTTTAGAAATCATGTGTCACCTCTCTAATGTGTCCTGTTACTTGTCTGTATTCCAGATTAAGTCCCCATGCTTAGGACACCATCTGCCCTTCACAGGTTGCTTAGTGGATTGATGAGCTATAGCAGGAAAGTGTGTTCATAGGATTAATATCAGTCATTGAGATTGTGTTGACGTTTTAATCTTCTATTTTTGTCGAGATGCGTTAATTATACATATCAATGGAATCAATTATGGTATTTCTACAAATCTGTATGGCATGTACTGATCAAATTCAACCATTCGTTTTCTACTTTTCACTTGCTACACTCTTCTCAATTTACTAATTTCTACTTTTGGCTGACTTCTTTTTTAAAGTTTAATTTGCTTAGCTTGATGTATTCTGTTTCCTTTCATTTTTACTGCAAATGGCAGTTCATTCTTCTTTAAGGTTGAATAACATTCTGTCACACATGAGTATTTTATTCATTTACTCATCTGTTGACATACACCAGAGATGCTTTCACAGCTCAGTTATTATGAATAATGTCAATATAATCAACAATGAACAGATATCTCTTTAACATGCTTAGTTCATTGGCTTTGGATCAGACTCAATGGTACTCAAGCTGTGGGTCACAACCCCATTTGGAGGTCTCATATCAGATATCCTGCACATCAGAAAGTTACATTATGATTTATAACATAAATTGCAGTTATGAAGTGGCAACAAAACAATCTTATGGTAGGGGGCTCACATGAGGAACGGAATGAATTAAAGGGTCCCAGCATTAGGAAGGCTGAGAACCACTGGATTAGATCATATTGTGTGGTAGAATCATGTGGTAGGTTATAAGGTAGTTCTTTGGGTGACTTATACACTGAAATTGATAAGTGGTAAGTCAATTTATATTCACACCACTACACAAGAACAGTACAAGACTAGACCTGTCAACATTTCATTATGGAAGGGGAAATGCCCCACCCCCTCCTGGCTGCTAAGAATAGGAAGGTACACATATTAGAACCTTATATAAGGAAACAAAGACACTTGCTGCTGGTCACTTTGTAGCTAAGTGATGCAAAAAAAAAATAAAATAAAAAAGGATCAGCACTGCAGCACAGAGGCCCTGCTTAAGTTTCTCATCATCTGATTCCATCACCCTCGCTTCTCAGCTGCTTTTGCTTTTATAGTCCAGGCTAGCCTGAAACTTGCTAGATAGCTAAGAATGACGCTCAACTCCTGATCTTTCTGTGCCCAAATTCTGGGATTACAGATGTGTTCCAGTCTTTTTACTTTTTAATGTTAAAATTACGAGAGAGAAAGAGAGAGAGAGACAGACAGAGAGAGAGAGAGAGACAGAGAGACAGAGACAGAGAGACAGAGAGACAGAGACAGAGAAAGAGAGAGAATGGTGCACTAGTAACAAACAGTTAGGGGCCTGTTCTCTCCTACCATGCGGTTCCTGGGAATCGAACTCAGGTCGCCAGGCTTGGCGGCAAGCCCCTTTACCCACTGGACCATTTTCCTGACCCCTCTTTTTGTTTCTGAGACAAGGTCTCTGTGAGTTGTGCGGGGAGGCCTCAGCTTGTCTCAGTATCCCGAGTGGTTGGGATAGGCCTGGGATTCGAGGCTTGACCATCATGTTCACTTCACAAGGCCAGAGCCAGTGATGGCGAGAATAAATGCACGAAGAAGTGGGGAGGCAGCTCCAGGTCCCATAGCCTTGTTCGAGCAGATAATAGGGACAGCTTGGAAGCTGGGGCAGGTCTTCTCTTCAGTAGGACACATTTTCACCACAAGCACTGCCCTCTTCTTTCCACTCACGATGCATCCTGATCAGCTCAATGCCAACTCACTTGCCCTTTGTACATCCCCATCCCCCGGCCTCCAGTGTGACCCAACCTGTAGGATACACTCTTATACAGAGAGAAGCCCTGGAATGTGTCCCTCAGTCTAACCCTGCCTGTCACTGCTAAGGGGAGAGAGAAGGGTCAGAAGATGAATACCCAGGCAGACAATGCACCATCAAGCATTCCATAAATATTTAGCTACAAACTATTTCCAACATGATCTCTGGGACAGGGTTTCTGTGTAGCCCTGGCTGTCCTTGAACTTGCTCTGTAGACCAGGCTAGCTTTGACAGAGACGTGCCTGTCCCTGGCTCCTGAGTGCTAGGATTAAAGGTGTGTATCACCATGGTCCCAGCTCTCCCCCCCTACCCCCACACACCTCTTTTTTATTTTTATTTTTTTGAAACACAGAGTCAGTTGAGACTGGCACACAGCTTAGGATGACCTTGAGCTCCTGATCTTCCTGCCTCCACTTAATTGCCTCAGCACCTGTCATGTTCTGCCATCTCATGGCCCTTAGAGTGCTTGGTCCAAACTGTACTCTGACACTAACTTATTCAGCAGCAAGGGGAACTCAGGCCTGGTGGGTAAATGATCTCACCAAGTGGTAGACCAGAGAGAGAGAGAGAGAGAGAGAGAGAGAGAGAGAGAGAGAGAGAGAGAGAGAGAGAGAATATGAATTAGGTTCAACATCTCACCAGGTTGGTCCAGCAAGAGACCATAAACTCAAGGAAGCCAGAGTATACTTCAATCATAGCCACAGATCCTCAAAGGTTTGGGACAGAGTGGGCAAAGACCTTAGGAGACACTGGCTCAGTAAATCACTGACAGAGAATATAAGACCGAATCCAGTTCTGTTTTGTTTTCCATATGTATGTGGGCAGTGTGTGTCTGATTATTAAAGAAGACTTAAAAGCGTAGGGTTTCACCCCAAACTTAAGCCCCCAATTCCCAGGAAGCTGGCTCCTTAGAGGCTACAGCCCCACCTTGAGGAACATCATGGAAGGAGGAGGTGCCAAGGATGCCCAGTGAAAGGGATAACCAAGGGGACTCTGAGAGAAACTTGAAGCAATCGCACTCTCTCCCTACTTATTCAATATAGTTCTTGAAGTTCTAGTCAGAGCAATCAGACAACAAAAAGAGATCAAAGGGATACAGATTGGAAAGGAAGGAGTCAAAATATCACTATTTGCAGATGATATGATAGTATATTTAAGTGATCCCAAAAGTTCCACCAGAGAACTACTAAAGCTGATAAACAACTTCAGCAAAGTGGCTGGGTATAAAATTAACTCAAATAAATCAGTAGCCTTCCTCTATACAAAAGAGAAACAAGCCGAGAAAGAAATTAAGTAAACGACACCCTTCATAATAGTCCCAAATAATATAAAGTACCTCGGTGTGACTTTAACCAAGCAAGTAAAAGTTCTGTACAATAAGAACTTCAAGACACTGAAGAAAGAAATTGAAGAAGACCTCAGAAGATGGAAAGATCTCCCATGCTCATGGATTGGCAGGATTAATATAGTAAAAAATGGCCATTTTACCAAAAGCAATCTACAGATTCAATGCAATCCCCATCAAAATACCAATCCAATTCTTCAAAGAGTTAGACAGAACAATTTGCAAATTCATCTGGAATAACAAAAAACCCAGGATAGCTAAAACTATCCTCAACAATAAAAGGACTTCAGGGGGAATCACTATCCCTGAACTCAAGCAGTATTACAGAGCAATAGTGATAAAAACTGCATGGTATTGGTACAGAGACAGACAGATAGACCAATGGAACAGAATTGAAGACCCAGAAATGAACCCACACACCTATGGTCATTTGATTTTTGACAAAGGAGCCAAAACCATTCAATGGAAAAAAGATAGCATTTTCAGCAAATGGTGCTGGTTCAACTGGAGGTCAACATGTAGAAGAATGCAGATCGATTCATTCTTATCACCCTGTACAAAGTTTAAGTCCAAGTGGATCAAGGACCTCCACATCAAACCAGATACACTCAAACTAATAGAAGAAAAATGCGGAAGCATCTTGAACACATGGGCACTGGAGAAAATTTCCTGAACAAAACACCAATGGCTTATGCTCTAAGATCAAGACTCGACAAATGGGATCTCATAAAACTGCAAAGCTTCTGTAAGGCAAAGGACACTGTGGTTAGGACAAAACGGCAACCAACAGATTGGGAAAAGATCTTTACCAATCCTACAACAGATAGAGGCCTTATATCCAAAATATACAAAGAACTCAAGAAGTTAGACTGCAGGGAGACAAATAACCCTATTAATAATGGGGTTCAGAGCTAAACAAAGAATTCACAGCTGAGGAATGCCGAATGACTGAGAAACACCTAAAGAAATGTTCAACATCTTTAGTCATAAGGGAAATGCAAATCAAAACAACCCTGAGATTCCACCTCATACCAGTGAGAATGGCTAAGATCAAAAACTCAGGTGACAACAGATGCTGGCGAGGATGTGGAGAAAGAGGAACACTCTTCCATTGTTGGTGGGACTGCAGACTGGTACAACCATTGTGGAAATCAGTTTGGAGTTTCCTCAGAAAATTGGATGTCCCACTACCTGAGGACCCAGTTATACCTCTCTTGGGCATATACCCAAAAGATGCCCCAACATATAAAAAAGACATGTGCTCCACTATGTTCATAGCAGCCTTATTTATAATAGCCAGAAGATGGAAAGAACCCAGATGCCCTTCAACAGAGGAATGGATACAGAAAATATGGTACATCTACACAGTGGAATATTACTCAGCTATCAAAAACAATGACTTTATGAAATTCATAGGCAAATGGATGGAACTGGAAAATATCATCCTGAGTGAGGTAACTCAATCACAGAAAAACACACATGGTATGCACTCATTGATAAGTGGCTATTACCCCAAATACTTGAATTGCCCTAGATGCACAGAACACATGAAACTCAAGACAGATGATCAAAATGTGAATGCTTCACTCCTTCTTTAAAAGGGGAACAAGAATACCCTTGGCAGGGAATAGGGAGGCAAAGTTTAGAACAGAGGCTGAAGGAACGCCCATTCAGAATCTGCCACATGTGTGGCCCATACATATACAGCCACCAAAGTAGATAAGATGTATGAGGCAAAGAAGTGCAGGCTGATAGGAACTGGATGTAGATCATTCCTGAGAGACACAGCCAGAATATGGCAAATACATAGGTGAATGCTAGCAGGAAACCACTGAATTGAGAACGGGACCCCCATTGAAGGAATAGAGCTTGAAGGGGCTTGAGACCCCATATGAACAACAATGCCAACCAACCAGAGCTTCATTGGACTAAGCCAGTACCCAGGACTGACCCTGGGCTCCAACTGCATGGGTAGCAATGAATAGCCTAGTAGAGCACCAGTGGAAGGGGAAGCCTTTGGTCCTGCCAAGACTGAACCCCCGGTGAATGGGGGGAGGGTGGTAATGGGGGGAGGATGGGGAGGGGAACACCCATCTAGAAGGGGAGTGGGGGGTTAGGGGGATGTTGGCCGGGAGACAGGGAAAGGAAATAACAATTAAAATGTAAATAAGAAATACCCAAGTTAATAAAGGTTGAGGAAAAAAAAAAAAAGAGGAGAAAAAAAGCCTTTCCCATCTTTGGTAAGTGGCCCAGAGTGACAATCCTGAAAGACAAAGATGCTGGTTACAGACTGAAATGATACTTTGCAGCAGCTGGAAGAACAAAAGAGTTCTTTCCCACTACCTGCTTTTTAGTCAAGGTTCACCTGCTGAATTTTCTGACTTTTTTCTTGGGCTGAATTCCTAAGGTGGCAGGGAGGCCTCTGACAGCCCATCTAGAGAGCTCATCTGATTGTACTTATTTTCCAGGGCTGCTCTTCAGTCTCCCCAGTTTGCATTTGAACATGGCCTAGTTACAGTTGTAATGAACAGAACAACAGATACTCAATCTGCTGCAGAAAGCTGGAGAACAGAGCTAGAAGGTTAATGCCTGGTGTTTACAAACACTGAGGAGACACTCTGCAAACAGCATGTGGGCTTGTCTGTGGGTCACAAGATGGATCATAATGTAAGCTACTATACCATCAGAAAGCTGATGGCATGTTGAACAAAAAGGAGAAAAAGGCATCAGCACAGGCTCTTGATGACTGAGTGAAGGCTGAAATTTTATTGCTGTGTTCAAGGTACGGTGTGAATGCATAGAGAGATGCTGCCTTGAACAAGGCTGTTAAGGTGTAGCCCTCTGGAAAAGTAAAGTAAAAATACAAGAGTAACTATCATATAAGTTGCTTAGTTAGCTAAAGTTGTGGGTAACAAGTCAACCCAAGAAGAATCAATGTGACAGATATTTTATTATAAGGAGCAGAAATGTGCCAGCAGGCTGAGAAGAGGAGCTGGAGACATGGGAAAGTCACCAAGGTCATCATGTCCATTGTTTTTTCCTGGTGTCCTTCTACTGACTTAGTTTCTGAGGGCTCCAGAATACCCAGGTTGGCATGTGGCTAATGGACTGCTTCATTGTAACTCCAATTCTGTTTGGAATGAGCACATACGTGTGTGTGTGTGTGTGTGTGATGTATGTATATGTGTGATGTATGTATGTGTGTGTGTCTGATATGTGTGTGCATTCATGCTCTTGAGTAATGCATGTGGATATCTATTTGTCATTTTTCTGTTGCTGTGATGAAACCCCACAACCAAGAAAACTTATGAAACAAATGTTTTTTTCAAGTACTTTTTATTGGTTATTTTATTTATTTACATTTCAAATGTTATCTCCCTTCCCAGTTTCCCCTCTGCAAACCCCTTATTATCCTCTCCCCCTCCCCCTGCTTCTATGGGGGTGCTCTCCCACCCACCCACCCACTCTCACCGCCTACTCTGGGTCATTGAGCCTCCATAGGACCGAGGGCTCCTCTCCCATTGATAAGGCAATTCTTTGCTACATATGCAGCTGGAGCCATGGGTCTTTCCTGTGAACTCTTTGGTTGGTGGTTTAGTCCCTGGGAGTTCTGGGGTTCGTGTTGGTTGATATTGTTGTTTTTCCTATAGGGTTGTGAAAATGTTTAATCAGGATTAACGTTCTAGAAGGTCAGAATTTATAATGTTAAATGAAGGCATGGCAGCAGGAACAGCTGAGAGTTCATATCTGGATTCACAAGCAAGAGTTGGAGAACACATTGGGAATGGCACCTCAAAGTCAGTGCCACACCTCTTACAACAAGGCCAAACCTTCTAATTCTCCTCAAACAGTCACACCAACTAGGGACCAAGTATTCAAACATATGAGCCTATATTTGGCTTGCCAGTGTAACTAGATGGCTATAGGAACCCTATGCTTCTACTTCTTGAGTGCTGGGATTATAGATAAGCCATGTGTGTGTTAGAAATCTGAACTCTAGTCTTTATGCTTGTATGGATAGTATTTTACCAACTGAATTTTTCTCCAACCTTTAATTCTAACACAAAGAAACCTGATTATGCTAACCATGTTAAACATATATCTTTGTTGTGGAAGGTCATACATTCCACAGTCAGGTAATACAATAATGCTCTCAGGGCTCAGAGAATCTGGTGTTAGTGAGAAAGGATATGTTCAAATACAATTATTTTGTTCAGGGGTATCTATCCATATTCCATCACCATTAGGAATGGCTGAATCACTCAGATACCAGTAGGATAACAGTTTCCTGGGCTGTAAAAAATAATGAAGAGTCATCACAATGACACTATGATTTGATCAGAATTTCCATTTGATGCTATAGAGTTTTCCTATTAAATGGATATTTGCACATACGTTAATCACAGCTGGGTTGAAATGCCACTCTGCCATCTGTCACATTAGTCAATAGGCACTTTTCTTTCCTAGATTTCAGTTTCCTTTTGGAGAAAGCCTTTGTGGGATTGCACAGAATGAAGTCTGTTAGTAAATTAACTCCCCCGAGATACAGCAGAGGAAAATTCATCATTGAGGTCAGCTCTGTAAATGTGCAGTAGAAACCTAAAATTATGTTTTGATGTGTACTCAATCTCCCAAATGATGAAATTATCATTTTCCCCTTTACTTAGTCTATTTCAAAATGCTGAGCTTGGCAAGACAAACCCGAATGCTGTGGTTCTTGCACAGCATCTCTTTAACCAACCTTAGGAAGATAAAGTTAGGCTGTGCCATTTGCCTACAGAGGAAGTGGAACTGCACAGCACAGGGCTCCAGGTGAGCTCTGTGACAGGATCTTGGATGGCTTTAAACTGAGCATAAAATTATGCCTTCTGGACATAATTTTGGTCAGGAGGTAATGTATATAGTACAGTGGCATTTGTTTACGTTGGCTTTGCAGAAGAGTGATTAGGAGGTCCTGTGAGGAGCACAGTGTGGTCATGTAAGGCCTTTAGACTGTACTCATTGTACAGTATTTGCCTCAAAATAAAATAAGTTAAAATTAGAGCACATCTGATGTATTTTCGAAACATCTTCAAAAGAATAATTTTAGAAACTTTCATTAGGGAATCTACAATAGGAATGGCTTTATGTTCAGAAACAAAGACACACACACTGCTCATCTTTAAATAAAAATTTCAAACTGGTGAAAAGTTGTTAATTATAGGATCTGAATGTAGTTGGAGAATATCTTTTCTCTCCTTACTCTCTGGGCATGCACACTGTTTCTGTAGAGCATGAGAATTCTTTCATAGCTGAAGGGGCTTGAGACCCCATATAAACAACAACGCTAACCAACCAGGGCTTCCAGGGATTAAGCCACTACCCAAAGACTATACATGGACTGACCCTGGGCTCCAACCTCATAGGCTGAATAGCCTAGTAAGAGCACCAGTGGAAGGGGAAGCCCTGGGTCCTGTTAAGACTGAATCCCTAGTGAACGTGATTGTTGTGGGGAGGGCGGTAATGGGGGGAGGATGGGGAGGGGAACACCCATATAGAAGGGGAAGGGGAGGGGTTAGGGGGATGTTTGCCTGGAAACCAGGAAAGGGAATAACAATTGCAATGTAAATAAGAAATCTTGTGAATGAAGCTGATGGAAGGCATTGAGAAATGGTGATGTCAGAATGGTACCATCTGATGTGGGATATGGTAGTCCCTTTGTTTTCTGCAACTGATGATGATGATGTCAAACCTTTGACTTGTGACCATCTTACTTTTCAGATCAATGAGAACTGAAGGAGCTGGTAGAGTGGTTTGTGATTTTACTTACTGAGGGAATCAATGTCTAGTGCCTGAGGCCCACAGTGCACAGTATCTTTGTACTATCATGGGGATACTTGCTGATAGCATCCTTCATCCACACACAATCTTTTTATTAAGAATGTAGCCTTGGCTGAGCACATATAATGTCAGACTTATTGGATGTGCATTGATTTAGAATTCAGATATGGTAGATTTAATCACAACAAAAGCTGTCTAAAACTAAGGCAATGAGAAAAGTAGATGCACAAGGCTTTTAAGTCTCAACAGTTCATTGCTATGCTGCCTAGAAGCCAGAGTTTATGTGCAACTCTGCCATTAGCTTGTCTTCTTAGCTCACACAAGGGCGTTGCCTCAGTGGACTACTTTGTAAACAACAATTTTATTTTTAAAAGATTTGAAGTGTACTTATGCTTGAGTTTAGCCCAAGTATTGTGTATATACTGTACATAGAATATTTCATTAAATTTTCTGTATATAAAATATATTTGATGTAAGGTATATTTCTTGAAAGAGGTTTTGGTATAATACAGAATTTGAGATATTTAAAAATAATACCTGGAAGAATCACACACACACACACACATATACACACACATCACACACACACACATATACACACACATCACACACACACACACACACACACACCACACCACACACACACACACACACACACACACACACACACACACACACACACACACAGGAGAATTAAGTTTAGCTATGTGAATTTATAGTTTCACGTAACAAAGCTGTTCAAAATGCCATGCTTTCACATGACTTAAATGTTTCTTGGATGCATTACCTATATATAACCTGTTAACAGAGCTGGGGTATACACACACAGGCATGTATTTACGCCAGTGGCAAATGCAAATACTTCTCTGTCCTACGCCTTGAGAGAGGTTGTGTGTGATGGAGGGGAAGCCAGAAATTATTCTCTGTCTTATCCTTTCTGTGTCATCCTGGGCTTATCATCAGATGTCTCTGGGCATTGAAAGTTGAAGGTGGAGATTTCTCTCCCAGGAAATGGATTGTTCTCTAGCTCCAATGATTGACATGAAGAACACATTTTTGGAAGTGATAAAGTTACACACAGTAGCTCTAAGGAATTATTTGTCTTTGATTTAAAATATGTTATCCAATTCTTATGTGGACAATTCAAGTATTATGAAGACTAGTTGCTTTATGATGATGAAATGTTCTGCTTTGCTTTGTACAAATTAAAAAGGCATAAGTGTTTTTAATTGCTCTTAATTCTCCATGGCCTACTCATTCTCACTCTTAATGACTCCACATGGATGAAGTTAATTTGCTTCCTATCCAATGTCATAGCATGTGGCCTCTTTGATATACTTTCAGAAATTTCTTGACAAAGCTTAAGATGTACAGAGATTTTTCTTACATGCATATTAATAACTAATTATAAACATGACCCAAATTTTAGGATCTTTATACTCTGGCTCATGCCCCAAAGTATAATCGTATGTAGTTTTTAAATAATGGCTAAGATATCAGGCTCACTTGAAACAAAATTAATTTTTATAAATAAAGAGATTTATTAGTTTTAGGTCAAGGACAACTCCTTAATAACGCTTACTTAATGTACAGATTTGGCTGAGTGAAAAGTTCCCCCACGAATTGAGGACACGATCACCTCCATCTTTGGCATTCTTTGTACTACACTCCATCTTTCCCGACTGAATGGATGGGAAGACCTAACAGTATCAGTAGACTTTCTTGTGGGCTCTATTTTAAAAATTTTACATATTTATTATACTTTTAGATTCTTTAAAGAAAAAATTAATTTCTTCCTTTGTGATCCCCCAGAGATTTAACAAGATGGTGGAGGCCTGGGAAATGAAGCCAGATGTCAGCTGGGAGAGTAATAATTAGGTCAACTAGTAGTTGAGTGGGTGTGAAGTCTCCTTCTGGACCTCAGCCTTGAGATGGTGATAAAACACTCCCGGGTAAAGTGCTGCTGTCTAATTAACACAGAGACCCACAACTGGTCAATGTTCAGAGAATAAGTGACTTGGAGTACTCACCCATAATTGGATGTCTGTCACACCCTGCCTCCCCTCAAGGCTCAGAGGGGGTGGAAAGACAGAAGAGTCAGAAGTGGTGGATGGCCTCCAGAAACAGTGTTTGTCAGACATCATAGGGCAGATGCACACAGGAACTCATGAGATGCATAAGACTTATTAAAACCAAAGCCAAACAAAATCCCAGCATAGAGGAAGGGAGATCAGAAGTTAGTCCCATCCCTAGTTGAGGAGTTAGCATTTTGTTGCTGCCAGGAAAGACAAGCTTAAGTTTGTTTGCTTATTTATTTTTGCTTTGTTTAATATATATGGCAGGTCTCATGCCCAGGAGTACTCAGCCTACACAATTTGGCCTTAGTGGGAGGGAGGTAAGGACAAAATATGAAGTTGGGTGAGTAGGGAGGTAGATGATATGGGAGGAATTGGATGGGTATGACATTTTCAAAGAATAAAAACATGAAACCAGAAGAATGCTATTGCATTTGTTGTGTTCTGGAATGAATTGAAATCATAGTTCCTTAAGAGGGGCTAGTTTAAAAAAGGGATAATTGGTTCATAGCAGTACATTGTTAAGAAAGCAATCCCTGTCTTTAATCAGAAGGACAAACTATAGCAGATTAGAAGAGATAGCTAATGAAGACAGAGAATTTTCAGAAGTGAGTTTATGGAGTAAAAATTATTAATTTTCCTCTAAAGAGGAAGCTTTCAAATTTTTTTCAACAATGAGATTCATTTTTCCCTATTTAAATTTCTGGGGACATTTGATCCCTCACTATCTCCTAAATTAATAAAGACCGAGTAGTTGAAGTTTGGAGTGAGGCTGAGGGAAGTCCCATCTTATTGCCACCTCTGTGATGGCCTTTCATGTCACATTTTGGAGCATGAGATGGTCACAAGTCTTAAAAACAGTACTCCATGTTATAAAGGAAAAAAAATGCTTAGATTGACAAAGCTGTACTAGCTTAGAGCTAAATCTATATGTATCTTGGTGTCAACTTGTCTTTTAAGTTTTCTTTAACATGAAAAGTCTGTTTTTGAGTACAAATAAAATGTTAAAATATATGCTTATTAGACTAGGGAATAACATGAATTAAGTTTAGCTTTCATTATTTATAGTTGAGGCAATCCTGCTGATCTGTTTAAAATAGGCATAAATGGAGCATTGCTGTTTGCCATAAGATTTTAGAAAATGTCCCTTATGGTACTTGGCATTACATAGTTCCTTCTTACAGCATCTATTTGCATTAGTACAATATCTTATATACTGTAAATATATTGTTGTCTTAGTCAGTGTTCTATTCATGTGAAGAAACCGTGACAACTTTTATTTTTAAAAAAAGCATTTAATTGGTGCTTGGTTACGGCTTTAGAGATTTAGTGGATTATTATCATGGCAGGGAGCATGGCAGCATGCAGGCAGACGTGGTGCTGGAGGAGTAGCCGAGAGCTCTACATATCAGTTAGCAAGGAGAGAAGAGACAGAGGGCCTGGTTTGAGTTTTTAAAGCCATCAAAGCCCACTAACAATGATATACTTCCTTTAACAAGGCCATACTATTCCAACAAGGTCACACCTCCTAATCCTTCTCAAGTAGTGCCAGTCCTGGGTGACTAAGCATTCAACTATATGAGCCTATGGGAGTGAGTTTTATTGAAACCACTACAACTGTCTTAGAATTTTTATTACCATGTTTAAAAAAACTATAGTCAAAAGGATCTTGGGAAGAAAAAGGTTTATTTTTGCTTACAGCTTATAGCTCATGATCTAGGGAAGTCAGAGTAGGAACTTAAGGCAGGAACTTGGAGGCAAGAACTGAAGTAGAAGCCACAGAGTAGTGCTGTTATTAGTTTGCTCCTCAGGACTTCTTAGCCTGCTTACTTATAAATAAGAACATGCGCTACAGACTTGACTACAAACAAATTTCATGTAGGCGTTTTCTAAACTGAGAGTCTCTCTTTCCAAATAACTCTAACGTATGTCAAGTTGATAATAAACTAGCCAGCTCATATACCATAAATTATTTCTTATAAACTTTAAAACAATAGTCAGAACATGTTATGAAGTATCTCTCCCAGAAGTTCATGTGTTGAAAGCGTCGGAGCCAGATGATGCTACAGAAAGATTACTGGATTGTGAACATGGATCATCCACTGAAGAGTTCATAGCTGAATGGATTATTAGGATCCAGAGCCTGGTTGTAGAAATCAGGTCACTGGGGACACGTCTTTGAAGTTTATGTCTTGTCCATGGCTATTTCCTGTTTCCTCTCTGTTTTCTGGCCATCATGAGAACCACCTTGCTCTAACACATGCTCCCACCAGGATCTTATCCTTCAAAAGGTGCCCACAGTGACGGGGATATGTAATCATGGATAAAAACCCTGAAAGCATGGAGCCCACTGAGTCTTTCTGCCTTCAAGTGTTTGTTTTTTTCTTTTTTAAATCAGATATCCTGTCACTGTTACAAAGAGCCTACTAACAACAGGGTGCACTATCAATGAATTTGTGTGTACACTACAGTGTTCTTTAACTGAGCTTCTCAGCAGGTCTTCAGCGCTTACTCATCTTGCTTAATGAAACTTTGTTTCTGGTTTCCTCCTCTTACAGCCTCTTTACCATGAAAGAAAATGCAATCCTTTAATTATAACAACATTAAAATGAACAAATCCTCCAAAGTCTGACAAGGTCCAGAATAGGCATTTGATTCCTTTGATGTAAATTTAAAGATAACTGTGACTGGAATGAAGTGGATCCTAGGAATGTGATTCCAGTCCTCAGTGAGGGCAATTGATGATCTTATCCTCCGTGTTATTTCTTCTGCCTCAAACATATGTGTTTTTAAGTGTAGCAAAGTCGATGATGAAGATTAACCATTACATTTAGCACAATGGCAGGATTTTCTGCTTTTAAAAAAGTCGGAATAGCATTTAATTACATGAGTGTATGATATATCTCATTCATCTGTCCTAAATCATGTTGCTTCTATACCCCTGTGTCACCTGCTGTAGGGTGACCACCCACAATGCGCTAGGTCCTCCCACATCACCAACTAAGAACTTATGCTGCTTCTATCTCTGCACTACATTGACTACAGAAGGGCTTGTAATCTCTTTGAGATCATGATTTCAGTTCTTTTAGATAATCATGCAGGAGTGGGATTTCTGGGTAATGTACTAGTTCTGGGTTTAATTATTTTTACAAAATCAGTACTAACCTTCACACTTACTAACTTCAAGCTGATTTAGTTCTGGCTTAGTTTAATCAAGGATGGATTTGAACACCTAATGAAATCACCAGGTATATGAGCGTGTTCTCAGCTTTACATTTTGCTTCTATGCCATCGACTCAAACAAAAGCCAATAACAATGTTCTTCCTGGATAGAGCTGGGCATCATGACATGAGATTATTATGGGCTGTGCTGACTTCTTTAGGCCTAAACCGCATGGCCATTACCAAACTAATAATTATGGTAGAGCTTGCTTGTCCATTTGTTAACTCACTTACACCTATCAAGATTAAGACGAGGCATCTGTCTTAGTTATTTTTCTAGTTCTGTGATAAGATATGTGGTCAAGGGAGCATGTACAAAAAGGGTTTATTGGGGATAACTCTAGCTTAGAGATCTAGAGAGTTAATCTCCATCATGACTGGGAGCATGGCAGCAGGCTTGCAGCCATTGTATTAGAATAGTATCTGAGAGCTTACATCTGATCTAACAGCATGAGGCAGAGGGAGAAAGAGACATTTGGAAAAAACATGGGGTTTTGAAAACTCAAAGCCCACTGCCAGTGACACATCTATTCCACAAGGCTATTCTTCCTAATCCCTTCCAAATAGATTCAATGACTAGAGACCATGTATTCCAACACAAGAGCCTATAAGAGCTATTCTCATTCAAACCACATAGCATTCTTTAGTCTATATATTCTTAAAATAGAGTGGGACAAATGTTTCCCTCTTTTCTGTAATTAGAAATTAGGGATTCTTTTAGGAGTGAAAAAAATGAGATTATGTACTGCCTGGTAACCAATATTTTCTTTTTGAATGCTTAAGAAAAAGTTATGTTAACTATTAACTGAAAAATAGTGTTATTGTTTTGATTAATAAATCTAATTTCTATGTAGCCATTTAAAAATAACCAGTTAAGCATTATAAATATAAATTCTTCTGCTAGTTTACTTGATTTACTACAAATATAACCATGTTCTAATGTATACAAAAATATAAACATCTAATAATTTGCAGTAAGCTTGGTTTAGTTGTTGAAATAATAGATGAGTTTTGATGCCTAAGATACCATTCTAAATTTATTTAAAAGTGAAATTCAGGAAGAATACTATATTTCTGGTTGATGCTTGTGTCTTTTCACTTTTAAGCTCAATTAGGTGAAATTCTTGTATCAATTATTCCAAATAGATTTGGAACACTCTCTTCCAATCTTTCCTGGTTCTCTGCTGGGTGACAGTCAGTGGTTTATTACTTGTAGAAGGATATTTTTTTTTCTAACATTTAGCATATGGGCTCTGTGCATTTTCCAGAAAAGGGGAGTGAAGGCTTTATTCACCGTATGGATAAGGACTTTGATCACTCCATGTGTCTTTTTTAAATTCCAATGTTTTATACAGTTTTGCTGATTACATTCTTCCGTGTGTGTGTGTGTGTGTGTGTGTGTGTGTGTGTGTGTCTGTCTGTCTGTTTGTCTGTGTGTGTGTGTGTGTGTGTGTGTGCGTGTGTGATCTCAAACACATGAGCCAAGCTGAACATCATTTTCCCCTTTCTCCAGATGTGCTGTTTATAATCTTTTCTTGACTTAATAAAATGTCACATTTACCCTCTCTTTTAGAAGTCTCCCTGTGCTTGTTCTCTCGAATATCTCACAGCCCTTCTACTTTGTCATTAGTTTGTCTGTTCCACATCCTCAGCACATCCTCCCAGAAAGGTGGAGTGAAGACTTTATTCCCTCTGTGGATGAGGACTTTCATCACCAGCCCACATGTCTTTTCTAAACCTCAGTGTTTTATACAATTTCTGATTGCATACTTCTCTGTGTGTATGCATCATATATGATGTATACGTATACATTCTCTTTATATATTATGTGTAATATTATATGTGTGTAATATATATTATATAATTAGTATATGTACATAAAAGACTCACCACAGTATTTGGCTGCTTAAAGATTCAATGACTTAATATTGCCCATGCTACAAAGTTGATTCATTAAAACCTGTTTTTCAAGGTCTTCCATGTCCAGATTCTTATTGCTTAATTGGTTATCCTCTCCCTGCTATAATGTTTCATACCTCTGCACCTTTGGTTATGCTTCTCTTCTGGAACGTCTTATCCCCTCATTTTTACCTCTTTATATTTCAAGTGTATGTATATTATAATGTCTGAGAAGTTATATTTTAGAGACAAGTTGACCTGCAGTCCAGATCTGGTTCCCTAATTAAGTATATAGTTTGATCAACCCATTTCTAGAATCTCAATTTTCTTCTTTATAAATTGGGAATAATATCATCTACTTCATATAGTATTTGTGAAGATTCAACGAAAGGAACTACTGGACTCACAGTGCCTAAAACCATGTTTGAGACATTGTAATTACACAATCAATACTAGTGTCATTGGCTCAATTTAAATTCATATATCTAAACATTTTAACATCTCTCCCCCTTAACTGGAATACATCATTTTGGGTTCATTATTGGGCCATTCTCTTTTTCCTCCATCTCTTTTCTTATTTTGGTAGCTGCTCTGTGGCTTGGACTATGCTAATCATACCTCTGCTTGTTCAGTGCCTCTCAGTTACAATGTGCCGGTGGTTGTGCTGGCTTTGAACTTTTTTTGGTTGGGCTTACATAAATGTAAATGTCTTAATTTTGTCAGGAGCACCCCTGACTCTCTTTACCCTGAGAATTGCACTTGATCCAGTGATGCAATGAAATTGCTTTGAGTTTCTTTCTTTCTTTTTGTTTTTCTTTTATTGGATATTTTTATTTACATTTCAAATGCTATCCCCTTTCCTGGTTTCCTGTTCATAAACCCCTTATTCCATCCCCCTCCCCCCTTCTTCTATGAGGGTGTTCCCCCACCCATCCACCCACCCCTTCTGCCTCCCTGCCCTGACATTCCCCTACACTGGGTGGTCTAGCCTTGGCAGGACCAAGGGCTTCTTTTTCCATTGGCGCCCAACAAGGTCATCCTCTGCTACATATGAGGCTGGAGCCATGGGTCTATCCATGTGTACTCTTTGGATGGTGGTTTAGTCCCTGGGAACTCTGGTTGGTTGGTATTGTTGCAAACCCCTTCATTCCCTTAATCCTCTCTTTAACTCCTCCAGTGGGGACCCCATTCTTAGTTCAATGGTTGGTTGTGAGAGTCTGCCTCTGTATTTGTCATGCTCTGCAGGAGACATGCTCTCAGGAGGCAGCTATATCAGGCTCCTGTCAGCATGCTCCTCTTGGCATCCCCAACAGTGACTGGGTTTGGTGGCTGTATCTATATGGGCTGGACCCTCATGTGGGGCAGTATCAGGCTGGCCTTTCCTTCAGTCTCTGTTCCAAACTTTGTCTCCATATCTCCTCCTATGAATATTTTTGTTCCCCCTTTTAAGAAGGTCCTTCTTGAACTTCATATGGTCTGTGGATTGTATCTTGGGTAATCTGAGATTTTTTTTTTTTTTTTGTAATTGGGTTACCTCACTCAGGATGATATTTTCTAGTACCATCCATTTGCCTATATGAGTTTCTTTAGTACAGGTAGGGTAGGGCCTGTCCAATTCCTGCAGTCACCACAGGTATGAGTCTTTCAGACCCCACTTCAAAGACTGAGTTCTAAAAATGCAAGATGCTACTTCCACCCTTTAAAAATTGCATAGTCTCAGCCTCTTTTGCTCTGTTAATTCTAGGGGAGAAAGTGTTTTCCTCTAATTGATATCAGTGTGACACCTTAAGATTTTCTCTTTACCTTTTCAGCTATCTAGCATACAATTGACTGTTATGTATCTTAAAATTTGTCTAATAAAATGAGTGATTGTCATTCAGCAATTGGACCCTGAATGGTGTTAGAACTGGTCTGTGGTGTTTCTCTCCTTTGCTAATGACTTTGGTCTTTGGGTCTCAGGTGATTTCATAATAAGTGATGTAAGGCAAGAGGCCCTAGTCAGAGCAGACTGCTGACTCACTCAGTATTTCACATTTTGTACTCATTACTCATTACTGCATCTGTATTCTCTCCTCTCCCTGTATTTGTTAGCTGTATCAGTGAGTGCTTCTGAGTGAATTGAAAGCAGATTGCTCTAAACTTGATCTATACAGCAAGTCAACTAATGTGAACATGCAAGGTTTGCCAAGATTTGTGTACATCAAGTTATTGTCATAAGTGGAACAGCATTTTGTTTTGAGGATGTAGTAACATAATTCATTTTAGAATATAAATCTTTAACCATCAGTAGCCAGAGAGGTACACAGAATTGGTAGGTCCAAATGATGTATCTTTAATTTCCCACACATTTGTACAACTCATTGGCCTTTTCCTGTCTCCACTAATAAAACAGTTATAATAATTGATATAATGATGTCAGAGGTCTTTAATTCATAAATAAATGCACACAATTAGATCATACACACACACACACACATATGTATGTAAGTTATTAGGATTAAAAGAAACTGATGACCAAACATAATGGTTAGCATACTTTTTTCAGCTATAAAGGAATCATAAGCTATGTGGAAAATCTTAGATTGTTTAAAGAACATGAAATAATTCAGTAGGTCTCACCAAAAAAGTAATATTAATGAAAGAATGGGTGAATTTGGACTACATGGCAAGTTATATAACGTAAAGCGTTTTGCTATGTTTAAAGCATTTATTTATTTATTTTTTGGTTTGGAAGAATGAGGTAGCAGTAGTACTCATGCAGAATTTGGGTTGGCTTATGGAGAATTATTTTATTCCTAACACTGAGTGGCTGAGGGAGCTTTTCAGGTGATGAATTTCAAATTATTTCAGTTTTCATGTTAGATCAATGTCTCCTCTCACTGAAATTTTTCACGAGTAATTTTGGTTTTGAGAAAATTAGAATTGATTTATTTGTAATATAGAATTCATAATTGAAACAAGTAGAAACTATGCTGAATATAAACTAAAATATGGATTTCTTGTCCAAATGCTTCAAGCACAGTGCTTTTGAAAGAAAAAAAAAGAACCATGGCTGACCTAGTTTCTTATCTGAGGGGCTATGAATGATATATAGAGTGGATGTTATCTAAGGTATAGCAAGAAAAACTAGGTGTCCACATGTGCCAGATAGAATTACAGATTCCAGTAAGACTCCAGTGGAATGCCAGATAAGTCTACCTTTTAGATATACATAGCATTAAAACAGCATCAAAGGAATTCAATTCTAGATTCAGGCAGCCAGTTATTCTTATTGGAAAAACAGATAAAAAAATTAAATAAATAAATGTGTTTTCCAAGCATATGGGAAGTTGAGTGTCAGTAATTGAACTACTTTCTCATTCAATTTAAGTATGGAATAGAGAAAACTTATAGGGAACTTCATAAGATAATGAAACTACACCTGAAGTGGACTGGAGTGGCTCTTTTAGGTCATCAGATGCTTGATTCTCTCTATAGTAGATTTTCAGCATAGCTGCTTATGAGTTTTCATTTGTGGAGTTGAAGATTTCAAATGTATGAAGATTTCTAGAAATATATATTTCATCCTCTGCAACGCTTTTATCTATAAATGAATGTCAGTCAACTGACAAGTATTTATGAAACTGACTGTATTCTGAAAAGCTTCCCAGGTCTTGACATGGGGCTAGAGCTAGAAGTAATAGGGTGCGGGAGGTACCTTGATCCCATTGTATTTGCAATGAAGCATGAGAAGTCTGGTCACCATCCCATTCATTTTGTCTCCCATCACAGCATGGCCAGAGCTATAATATCTAACCAATTCAGGGGTTAGACGACACAAACAGTGACAAGATAGGTGCTCACCTATTCTGTTTTCTTATTCAACTCATGTTTTAGAAGCAGTGAAGCCTGCTTCTGGGAGCTCAGACGTGGTTAATGTTAAGCAGTTCTAACCATGTGGAGGAGTGCACAGCAGCTCTGAAATCACTGAGATTGCATGGCATTTGAAACAGAAGTCATTTTATGCTGGGGTGTACTTCATTTTGTTTGTATGATCTGTGCAAAGAAATAAAGAAGAAAGCAGAGGGCAATATTCGAGTTCAGTACAAGCCCTCCAGGAACCTTTTATTCAGTTAGTTACAGCCTAGTTTTGAACTTTCTCTTGAGGAGAAAATAAACCAGCAGCAAAGAGTAGATACAATGAACACTGGCTCCCTTCTTAGTTTGGGCTTCTGTAGTAAAGTAACAACAGACACGGTGGCTTTTGAAGAACAGAAATTGATTCCTCATAGCTTTGAAGTTTGTGAGACTGAGGGAAGGCTGCCAGTACGTTTTGACTACAGCAACACCTCTCCAGTGCAGACTATCATTTTTGTACACTCACAGCTAGACTGCTCTCTCGGTTTTTCTTTAAGAGAATTAATTCTATTCAATAGTGTTCTACTTTTAGGACCTAAAGTTGCCAAAGACCCCCTTCCCTCTAAAGTCACTTCTTTTGAAGTTATAATTTCAACAAACAAATTTGGTGAAGAAGATATAAACATTTAGTCCATAAAATCCTTGATCCTCTGAGAACCCTGGATCTAGCAAAGAGGAACTTATTTGCAGAATCACACATGCTTACTACAGAATGGCTTCTGGCCAGTTGTTTTCTATGTGTTTACTTATTATGTGTTTTGACCAAATTGAACACTCATCATGCTTTTGACAGGCGAAAGTATTAGATGAGTTGGCTATGTAGACAGCGTCTTTCCCCTTTATTTATCCATCTGGACCAATACCATAGATGATTAGGGTCAGCCAGAACACCCTCCCCCAAACCCCACCCTAGATCGAAAGCAAAGAGAAGAGGCTGCCTGGGTTCTGTTTTCATTGTCTCTCACCTTACAAGTTTCAACCAAGTGGATATTAGAGGAGAAAGAGTCAGAGATAATTTGAGGGAGATGTTTAATGAAGGCACCCTATTCTATTCCTACACACACACACACACACACACACACACACACACACACACACTTATGCTAACTCCTCACCTGTCCTTCTACTGTGAGGGCTAAAGTTATGTTTTGAGTTTTAATTACTGTGCTTTAGAGATCTATGAAACAAAGCCTCTAACCTGTAAGCCCCACCTGCCTTGTTAATCCTACTGGATGAGTGTAAGACCACTACCACAATTTTGAGTCAAAATTGAAGCAAGACTGACTTTTTTGTAACTATTGATTGTGAATTTCACACCATGTACCAGCAAATCCCATTCATTGCCCTATTCCTTCACATTCATCCTTTGCCCTGGCAACTTGCCCCGCCCCCCAAAACTCCAACTTATCAACTGAACCAAAATTTATCTCACTGTGGAAACTGTAGTGTGTCCCACAGTATATCCTTTTGTCCAAACATATTTAATTGCAAATATTTATTACAATTGGTCATTGGTCTGGTGTGAGGCCTCTGGCTTCTCTATACTATCAATACAAGGTCCTCCCTGGGATTCCTCTTGGATATTCTGTTGTTATCATGGTGATCCTGCATCTTTGCATTTGTAGGATTCTTCCTGAGCCCCAGCAGTTCACCGTTGAGGTGGGCCAACTCAAAGCCCTGGATCTGGGCCTGGGAGGTAGCTGAATTGGTCAGACCACCAACTCTCCTGCATTCACACCACCAAGGTGAGCCCTCTAGCACTGCTCTGATTAGTTCACCCAATGCCACAGCCAGCAAGGGGCAGGGACAGCTCTCCTGTTCTCATGCTGTCAGGGCAGGCTTACCTTTGCCCATGCCACCAGGGCCAGCTCTATTACTCTGCCCAGGCAAGGTGCAGAGCCCACTCTCCCAAGTGCTGTAGCTGAGGAGAGGCTAGGGCAGCATCCCTGCTCTGGAGAATCCAGAGATAGCTTACTTGCCTGTTGCAGGTAGTGAGGGGTGAAGAGTAAAGAGCATCTCTCTCTCACCCACACCAATGCACAGCAGACAAGGGGCAGGGCGATTTCCTGATCACCCATGCCCTAGCTACCCGGGTCAGTTAGTTCTACTGTGCTGCCTAGGAGAGGTACAGGGCCTGCTCTCCAGGGTGCTGTAGTCAGTGAGGGACATGGCCAGCTATTCCTCTTTCATGACCTCAGGGCCAGCTTTCTTGTTTGCCCTAGGCAAGGGATGGGGGGAGCATTGCCCAGTAAGTGAGGAGCAGGGCCAGCTCTCTCTCTCTCATGCCCTCAGGGCCAGCTCACCATGCCCCCACATTCCAGGGCCAACGTTACTGTGTTATACAGGTGTGGTTGCAGGGCCTGCTCTTCTGAGTGCAGCAGCAAGTTACAGAGTGGGGCCAGCCAGCTTGATTTTGGTTGAGGTGCACCCAAGAGCTGGCTAGCAACTGCCTCCTAAGTCGGGTTAAACAGAGTAGTTTGAGTCCATTTCTTGGGGCTCTTTTAAGGGATAAAATCACAGGTAGCTGTGGAACAGGTTCATAGAAGATAGATAATGGAGCAATAAGGAGTATAGAACAATCTCAGAAAATAGCATGTGGTCACTATGTGTTTAGGGAGGGTGATTAGGAAGGGTTAAGAAGGGTTAGGAAGGGTTAGGGTGTTATTAAAAGCAAATCAATGTCGTGGGTTGAAGCAGCAACTCAGCTCTTGCCATAAATGGAAACTTCTTTTAACCAACACAGCATAATGACGTCTGCCTTCAAAATGGAGTCAGGCAGTTATCTTAGCCTAAGGACAGATAAACCTGTAAGCCCTACTTGCCTGAGGACAGATAACTTCTTTGATTGCTGGGAACTGTTTATGTAAGATAAGAAACTGTGTGTTTTCACTTCTGTAAACAAGGTTGGATGCCCCAACTACACAGCATGTACTTGACCACATGTAGGCAGGAGGTATGCAGGCAGGAAGTACATCAGGATGTATGCTTGTCCCTGATTGGACAAAGGCAGGAAGTACTTAGCCTATTGGGGTTTGCCTGTATAAGCACTGGACAAACATAATTTGTGGCTATTTTCTGGGAGTCCTGAGTATGGATCTGGCCAGTGTCCATTGTCCTGGCCAGTATTTAATAAAGCTTGCTGGAAATTTTATCTAAAGATAGTGATAGAGGTCTTATTCTCACCTTGTGGGATCAATAATACATTGATACACATGAGTTTCAGGTGGGGTAGATGAATTTATATCTTGTTGATTCTTTAAGACAAAGAGGCAAATTATTTGAGGAGATGGGGTCTAGTTTTCAAAACTTTATTTTTGTTATTTTGTTTATCAGGTCAATGCTATCTATCATTAGAGTCATAGAACATTAATTTGTCTTTTACTTCTCTTCAAAAATAAGTAACATTAGCAGTATGTGTCAAACATAGACAGACCCTTCTTTTCTTTTCTCACCTTAAAGATGAGATCATTATCAACAGTTTTGAAGACATTCCTCTTAACCTTGTATATTAGTTAATTGTCATATTATTGAGGTGAATTATTTGGCAGAAGCAACTTAAGGGAGGAAAACGTTTATTACAGTTTCTGAGGTAGTGGTCCATCACAGTGGGGAAGCTATGGCTGAGTGACTCAGTTTATGCTGTGGGACCTTGTCTTTTTATTCCTTGTATCCAATACATTGCCTAGAACATGGTAGTAGGGTTTAATAAATATTTGGTGAAGGAGTGGATACTTAAAAAGAATCAATAGTTATAGTGGTGGAATTTCCTTGTATAATTTTTGTTTGAAGTCCAATTTCAAACAATTCATTTTTCTTATCATTTTTCTTATCTGAATGAGCTAATGTCATTTTATAATCTTTTGATTAAATCAAATGTACCAGTCTTTCTTTTCAAATATATCATCGCATTATTCTGCAGTTCAGACATCTCGTTCTAAGTGATAAGGAACTCTGAACTCTAAATGACAGAACCCTCTTGGCAATTCCAATGTGTCACACTCAAGGTAAAGTCTGTTTTTAGGTCAAAATTGTGCTTCATAAAAAAAAAATTCTGGGGAGTCCCAATCTCGAGCTCCCTGCCTCCAGCTCACTGCTCCCAAACCCCGTGGGAGAGAGAGAGCTCACTGCCGCGACAGGTGGGCACTCCTGAGACTGCAGAGTGGTAGAGACCACCAACACTGCCCACCCCTGCCCACATCCCTGGCCCAAGAGGAAACTGTATATGGCCTCTGGGTTCCCTTGGATAAGGGCACAGGAGCAGCAGGTCTGCTGTGTCTGAGACACCGTCGGAACCTGAAGGGACGACCAGATAAACAGTTCTCTGCACCCAAATCCCGTGGGAGGGAGAGCTAAACCTTCAGAGAGGCAGACACGCCTGGGAAACCAGAAGAGACTACACTCTGCCCACATTACTGATTCCAGAGGAAAACACCAAATGCCATCTGGAACCCTGGTGCACGGAAGCTGCCAGAAAGGGTGTCGCAGATCTTCTTGGTTGCTGACCCCGCAGAGAGCTCATAAGCAACACCCCACGAGCAAACCTGAGCCTCGGGACCACAGGTAAGACAAACCTTCCTGCTCCAAGGGACCTGCCTGGTGAACTCAAGACACAGGCCCATAGGAACAGCTGAAGACCTGTAGATAGGAAAAACTACATGTGAGAAAGCAGAACACTCTGTTCTCATAACAGGAAAACAGGTCTACAGCACTCCTGACACACAGGCTTATAGGACAGTCTAGCCACTGACAGAAATAGCAGAACAAAGTAACACTAGAGATAATCTGATGGCGAGAGGCAAGCACAGGAACCCAAGCAACAGAAACCAAGACTACATGGCATCATCGGAGCCCAATTCTCCCACCAAAGCAAATATGGAATATCCAAACACACCAGAAAAGCAAGATCTAGTTTCAAAATCATATTTGATCATGATGCTGGAGGACTTCAAGAAAGACATGAAGATCTCCCTTAGAGAAACACAGGAAAACATAAATAAACAAGTAGAAGCCTACAGAGAGGAATCACAAAAATCCCTGAAAGAATTCCAGGAAAACACAATCAAACAGTTGAAGGAATTAAAAATGGAAATAGAAGCAATCAAGAAAGAAAACATGGAAACAACCCTGGATATAGAAAACCAAAGGAAGAGACAAGGAGCCGTAGATACAAGCTTCACCAACAGAATACAAGAGATAGAAGAGAGAATCTGAGGAGCAGAAGATTCCATAGAAATCATTGATTCAACTGTCAAAGATAATGTAAAGCAGAAAAAGCTACTGGTCTAAAACATACAGGAAATCCAGGACTCAATGAGAAGATCAAACCTAAGGATAATAGGTATAGAAGAGAGTGAAGATTCCCAGCTCAAAGGACCAGTAAATATCTTCAACAAAATCATAGAAGAAAACTTCCCTAACCTAAAAAAAGAGATACCCATAGGCATACAAGAAGCCTACAGAACTCCAAATAGATTGGACCAGAAAAGTAAACACCTCCTGACACATAATAGACAAAACACTAAATGCACAAAATAAAGAAAGAATATTAAAAGCAGTAAGGGAAAGAGGTCAAGTAACATATAAAGGGAGACCTATCAGAATCACACCAGAATATTCGCCAGAGACTAAGAAAGCCAGAAGATCCTGGACAGATGTCATACAAACCCTAAGAGAACACAAATGCCAGCCCAGGTTACTGTATCCTGCAAAACTCTCAATTAACATAGATGGAGAAACCAAGATATTCCATGACAAAACCAAATTTACACAATATCTTTCTACAAATCCAGCACTACAAAGGATAATAAATGGTAAAGCCCAACATAAGGAGGCAAGCTATACCCTACAAGAAGCAAGAAACTAATCGTCTTGACAACAAAACAAAGAGAAGAAAAACACACAAACATAACCTCACATCCAAATATGAATATGACAGGAAACAATAATCACTATTCCTTAATATCTCTCAGCATCAATGGCCTCAACTCCCCAATAAAAAGACATAGATTAACAAACTGGATACGCAATGAGGACCCTGCATTCTGCTGCCTACAGGAAACACACCTCAGAGACAAAGACAGACAGTACCTCAGAGTGAAAGGCTGGAAAACAACTTTCCAAGCAAATGGTCGGAAGAAGAAAGCTGGAGTAGCCATTCTAATATCAAATAAAATCGATTTTCAACTAAAAGTCATCAAAAGAGATAAGGAAGGACACTTCATATTCATCAAAGGAAAAATCCACCAAGATGAACTCTCAATCCTAAATATCTATGCCCCAAATACAAGGGCACCTACATACGTAAAAGAAACCTTACTAAAGCTCAAAACACACATTGCACCTCACACAATAATAGTGGGAGATTTCAACACCCCACTCTCATCAATGGACAGATCATGGAAACAGAAATTAAACAGAGAAGTAGAGAGATTAAGAGAAGTCATGAGCCAAATGGACTTAATGGATATTTATAGAACATTCTATCCTAAAGCAAAAGGATATACCTTCTTCTCAACTCCTCATGGTACTTTCTCCAAAATTGACCATATAATTGGTCAAAAAACGGGCCTCAACAGGTACAGAAAGATAGAAATAATCCCATGTGTGCTATCAGACCACCATGGCCTAAAGCTGGCCTTCAATAACAATAAGGGAAGAAAGCCCACATATACACGGAAGTTAAACAATGCTCTGCTCAACGATAACCTGGTCAAGGAAGAAATAAAGAAATTAAAGACTTCTTAGAATTTAATGAAAATGAAGGTACAACATACCCAAACTTATGGGACACAATGAAAGCTGTGCTAAGAGGAAAACTCATAGCGCTGAGTGCCTGCAGAAAGAAACAGGAAAGAGCATATGTCAGCAGCTTGACAGCACACCTAAAAGCTCTAGAACAAAAAGAAGCAAATACACCCAGGAGGAGTAGAAGGCAGGAAATAATCAAACTCAGAGCTGAAATCAGCCAAGTAGAAACAAAAAGGACCATAGAAAGAATCAACAGAACCAAAAGTTGGTTCTTTGAGAAAATCAACAAGATAGATAAACCCTTAGCCAGACTAACGAGAGGACACAGAGAGTGTGTCCAAATTAACAAAATCAGAAATGAAAGGGGAGACATAACTACAGATTCAGAGGAAATTCAAAAAATCATCAGATCTTACTATAAAAGTCTATATTCAACAAAACTTGAAAATCTGCAGGAAACGGACAATTTCCTAGACAGATACCAGGTACCGAAGTTAAATCAGGAACAGATAAACCAGTTAAACAACCCCATAACTCCTAAGGAAATAGAAGCAGTCATTAAAGGTCTCCCAACCAAAAAGAGCCCAGGTCCAGACGGGCTTAGTGCAGAATTCTATCAGATCTTCATAGAAGACCTCATACCAATATTATCCAAACTATTCCAAAAAATTGAAACAGATGGATCACTACTGAATTCCTTCCATGAAGCCACAATTACTCTTTTTTTTTTTTTGATTTTTTTTTTTTATTAACTTGAGTATTTCTTATATACATTTCGAGTGTTATTCCCTTTCCCGGTTTCCGGGCAAACATCCCCCTCCCCCCTCCCCTTCCTTATGGGTGTTCCCCTCCCAACCCTCCCCCCATTGCCGCCCTCCCCCCATAGACTAGTTCACTGGGGGTTCAGTCTTAGCAGGACCCAGGGCTTCCCCTTCCACTGGTGCTCTTACTAGGATATTCATTGCTACCTATGGGGTCAGAGTCCAGGGTCAGTCCATGTATAGTCTTTAGGTAGTGGCTTAGTCCCTGGAAGCTCTGGTTGCTTGGCATTGTTGTACTTTTGGGGTCTCGAGCCCCTTCAAGCTCTTCCAGTTCTTTCTCTGATTCCTTCAATAGGGGACCTATTCTCAGTTCAGTGGTTTGCTGCTGGCATTCACCTCTATATTTGCTGTATTCTGGCTGTGTCTCTCAGGAGCGATCTACATCCGGCTCCTGTCGGTCTGCACTTCTTTGCTTCATCCATCTTGTCTAATTGGGTGGCTGTATATGTATGGGCCACATGTGGGGCAGGCTCTGAATGGGTGTTCCTTCAGTCTCTGTTTTAATCTTTGCCTCTCCCTTCCCACAATTACTCTTATAACTAAACCACACAAAGACCCAACAAAGAAAGAGAACTTCAGACCAATTTCCCTTATGAATATCGATGCAAAAATACTCAATAAAATTCTGGCAAACCGAATTCAAGAGCACATCAAAACAATCATCCACCATGATCAAGTAGGCTTCATCCCAGGCATGCAGGGATGGTTTAATATACAGAAAACCATCAACGTGATCCATTATATAAACAAACTGAAAGCACATGATCATTTCATTAGATGCTGAGAAAGCATTTGACAAAATTCAACACCCCTTCATGATAAAAGTCCTGGAAAGAATAGGAATTCAAGGCCCATACCTAAACATAGTAAAAGCCATATACAGCAAACCAGTTGCTAACTTAAACTAAATGGAAAGAAACTTGAAGCAATCCCTCTAAAATCAGGGACAAAACAAGGCTGCACACTCCCTCCCTACTTATTCAATATGGTTCTTGAAGTTCTAGCCAGAGCAATCAGACAACAAAAGGAGGTCAAGGGGATACAGATCGGAAAAGAAGAAGTCGAAATATCACTATTTGCAGATGATATAATAGTACATTTAAGTGATCCCAAAAGTTCCACCAGAGAACTACTAAAGCTGATAAACAACTTCAGCAAAGTGGTTGGGTATAAAATTAGCTCAAATAAATCAGTAGCCTTCCTCTACACAACAAAGAAACAAGCCGAGAAAGAAATTAGGAAAACAACACCCTTCAAAATAGACCCAAATTATATAAAATACCTCGGTGTGACTTTAACCAAGCAAGTAAAAGATCTGTACAATAAGAACTTCAAGACTCTGAAGAAAGAAATTGAAGAAGACCTCAGAAGATGGAAAGATCTCCCATGCTCATGAATTGGCAGGATTAATATAGTAAAAATGGCCATTTTACCAAAAGCGATCTACAGATTCAATGCAATCCCCACCAAATTACCAATCCAATTCTTCAAAGAGTTAGACAGAACAATTTGCAAATTCATCTGGAATAACAAAAAACCCAGGATAGCTAAAACTATCCTCAACAATAAAAGGACTTCAGGGGGAATCACTATCCCTGAACTCAAGCAGTATTACAGAGTAATAGTGAT
This sequence comes from Rattus norvegicus, assembly GCF_021556685.1. Taxonomy (NCBI): domain Eukaryota; kingdom Metazoa; phylum Chordata; class Mammalia; order Rodentia; family Muridae; genus Rattus; species Rattus norvegicus. The sequence continues at coordinate 82,802,434 of NC_141539.1, read as the reverse complement.
AAAAACTGCATAGTATTGGCACAGAGACAGACAGATAGACCAATGGAACAGAATTGAAGACCCAGAAATGAACCCACACACCTATGGGCACTTGATTTTTGACAGAGGAGCCAAAACCATCCAATGGAAAAAAGATAGCATTTTCAGCAAATGGTGGTGGTTCAACTGTAGGTCAACATGTAGAAGAATGCAGATTGATCCATGCTTATCACCCTGTACAAAGTTTATGTCCAAGTGGATCAAAGACCTCCACATCAAACCAGATATACTCAAACTAATAGAAGAAAAACTAGGGCAGCTTCTCGAACACATGGGCACTGGAGAAAATTTCCTGAACAAAACACCAATGGCTTATGCTCTAAGATCAAGAATCGACAAATGGGATCTCATAAAACTGCAAAGCTTCTTTAAGGCAAAGGACACTGTGGTTAGGACAAAACGGCAACCAACAGATTGGGAAAAGATCTTTACCAATCCTACAACAGATAGAGGCCTTATATCCAAAATATACAAAGAACTCAAGAAGTTAGACCGCATGGACACAAATAACCCTATTAAAAAATGGGGTTCAGAGCTAAACAAAGATTTCACAGCTGAGGAATGCTGAATGGCTGAGAAACACCTAAAGAAATGTTCAACATCTTTAGTCATAAGGGAAATGCAAATCAAAGCAACCCTGAGATTTCACCTCACACCAGTGAGAATGGCTAAGATCAAAAACTTAGGGGACAGCAAATGCTGGCCAGGATGCGGAGAAAGAGGAACACTCCTCCATTGTTGGTGGGATTGCAGACTGGTTCAACCATTCTGGAAATCAGTCTGGAGGTTCCTCAGAAAATTGGACATTGAACTGCCTGAGGATCCAGCTATACCTCTCTTGGGCATATACCCAAAAGATGCCCCATCATGTAAAAAAGACATATGCTCCACTATGTTCATAGCAGCTTTATTTATAATAGCTGGAAGCTGGAACGAACCCAAATGGCCTTCTACAGAGGAATGGATACAGAAAATGTTGTACATCTACACAATGGAATATTACTCAGCTATCAAAAACAACGGCTTTATGAAATTCATAGGCAAATGGTTGGAACTGGAAAATATCATCCTGAGTGTGGTAACCCAATTACAGAAAAACACACATGTATGCACTCATTGATAATGCCTATTAGCCCAAATGCTTGAATTACCCTAGATGCATAGAACACATGAAACTCAAGACGGATGATCAAAATGTGAATGCTTCACTCCTTCTTTAAAAGGGGAACAAGAATACCGTTGGCAGGGAATAGATAGGCAAAGATTAAAACAGACCCAGAAGGAATACCCATTCAGAGCCTGCCCCACATGTGGCCCATACATATACAGCCACCCAATTAGACAAGATGGATGAAGCAAAGAAGTGCATGTAGACAGGAGCCGGATGTAGATCTCTCCTGAGAGACACAGCCAGAATACAGCAAATACAGAGGCGAATGCCAGCAGCAAACCACTGAACTGAGAATAAGACCCTGGTTGAAGCAATCAGAGAAAGAACTGGAAGAGCTTGAAGGGTCTCGAGACCCCATATGAACAACAATGCCAAGCAACCAGAGCTTCCAGAGACTAAGCCACTACCTAAAGACTATACATGGACTGACCCTGGTCTCTGACCTCATAGGTAGCAATGAATATCCTAGTAAGATCAGCAGTGGAAGGGGAAGCCCTTGGTCCTGCTAAGACTGAACCCCCAGTGACTGTGTTTGTTGGGGGGAGGGCGGCAATGGGGGGAGAATGGGGAGGGGAACACCCATAAAGAAGGGGAGGGGGAGGGATTAGCGGGATGTTTGCCCGGAAACTGGAAAGGGACTAACATTTGAAATGTAAATAAGAAATACTCAATTTAATAAAAAAAATACAAAAAAATAAGGAAAAAAATCCAAGTGGAAAGTTAACATTATAACTCATAATAGACTGTGTGTTCCCATCACAACTCTTTGAATACTGTTTTATTTGTGACCAATTTTAAACACAAACATGAATTAAATGACATCTTCTCTGAATGAGTATTGCACAGGAGGAAGTAATGAGGCATGCATGACGAGTTAACATAGACAAAAAGGAATCATTATGCTACTGATGCTGTCACCATAACCCTGCCAGCATCATGATCTGAGGTGAGTTATTAATATTAATGGTGATTAGTTGCTTAGAACCTACTAACAAGAGCATGGTGAGTCACCATTGCTGATGTGTGTTCCCTTGGGTGAACTTTGTTTTAATGGCCAGTGATATATGATGCATTTTGAAGTGGTTGCTCATAAGAACTGGAAGAATTTGTCCTTTGTGAAATTTGTAATAATACACATTTCAGATGACCTTAATGGGAAAACCAAGTTAGTTTATGTAATGTATTATATCCTAAATAAACTTCTGTGTCTAAATGCTTATTAGATATGACCTAGGGCCTCACTAATGAAGTTATACTCAGATTAAAAGTTATTCATGATCTTAAAATACACTCTTCCGATCAGATAATCTGTGGATGTGTTTCAGGAATGTTTATGTCTTTTAAACTATTTCTCAAGACTCAGTGGATGTACTAGTTTGCAATCCTACCAGCAATGTAGGATTGGTCCTCTTTCTCCACATCCTCAACAGCATATACCATTGGTTGAGTTTTTGATCTTAGCCATTCTACTTGGTGTGAGGTGGAATCTCAGGGTCTTTTTGATTTGCATTTTCCTGATGATTAAGGATGCTGAACATTTCTTTAGGTGCTTCTTGACCATTCAAGATTCCTCTGCAGAGAATTCTCTGTGTAGCTCTGTGTCCCATTTTTTAATTGGGTTATTTGGTTCTTTGGAGTCAAACTTCTGGAGTTCTTTGTATATTTTGTATATTAGCCCTCTATTGGATGTAGGGTTAGTAAAGATCTTTTGCCAGTCTCTAGGTCAACATTTCAGTTCCTTAGAAAATTGAAAATAGCTCTGAAGACCCAGCTATATCACTCCTGGGCATATACCCAAAAGGTGCTCCACTGTACCACAAAGACACATGCTCTACTATGTTCATAGCAGCCTTATTTATAATAGCCAAAAGCTGGAAAGAACCCAGATGCCCCTCCAGCAAAGAATGTGTACAGGTAATGTGGTTCATTTACACAATGGAATCTATTCAGCTATTGAAAATGAGGGCATCATAAGTTTTTCAGGCAAATGGGTAGAATTAGAAAATATCATCCTGAGTGAGGTAAGCCAGACCTGAAAGGACATGTATGATATGTACTCATTGATAAGTGGATATTAGCCAAAAAGTTCAGAATATCCAAAATACAATTCACAGACTATAGGAAGCTTAACAAGCAGGAAGGCCCAAGTGTGGATACCTAAACCCACTTAGAAGGGGTACAAAATAATCATGGGGGGTGGGGGGAAAGGGTGGAAGGAAGCTGGGTGGAAGAGGGGAGGAGGGAGGAGTAAAGGAGGAGCAGGATCAGATATGGGGAGAGACAGGAGGAACTAAAATATGCACCAGTGTGGGTTAGGGGGCAGGAGAACTTCTAGAAAGTCTCAGAGACCTGGGATGTGAGATGCTACCAGGACTCAATTGGGATGACATTGGCCAAAATGTCCAACAGTAGGAGGATGGAACCAGAAGAGACCATGTCCAGTAGACAGACATGGCCCCAGTCAAGGCGGGGCCACCCATCCATCTTCACAAATTTTACCTCAGTATCGTTCCAGTCTAAAGGAAATGCAGGGACAAAAATAGAGCAGAGACTGAAGGAAAGGCCATTCAGTACCGGCCCAACTTGGGATCTATCTCATATCCCAAATTCCAACACGATTACTGAGGCCATATTGTGCGTGCAGACAGGAGCCTGGCATGGCTGTCCTCTGAGAGTTTCTAACAGTAGCTGAGACAAATGCAGGTATTTTCAGTCAACCATTGGTTGCATTGAGGTGGGGGGATTCCCAGGGAAGAGTTAGAAGGACTGAAGGAGGGAGCTGAGGGGGATTGCAACCCTATGGGAAGAACAACAGTGTTAACTAACATGGGTCCCTGGGAGCTGCCAGAGATGAAGCCACCAACCAAGGAGTTTCATGTGCTGGTCATGGTCCTGAGAACATGTGAAGCAGAGGATGCCTTGTCTGGCCTCAGTGGGAGAGGATGAGCTTATCCTGTGGAAACTTGATGCACAGGGAAGAGGGATGCTGGTGGGGGTGAGGTGGTGGTAGGTGGGTTGGTGAGGGAGCACCCTCTCAGAGGCAGGGGTGGGGTGGGGAATGGGGTGAAAAACTTGAGGAGGGGGGACCAGGAAGGGCAACTTTTGGAATGTAAATAAATGATATCAATGAATAATAATAATAATAATAATAATAATAATAATAATAATAACAAGAACAACTCAGTGGAAAATTAGGGAACTGGCTTTCACTCAAAAATTAGTATTAAAAAATATCCACTTCCCAGACCCGGTGAGAGAGAGACCCAACCGCCTGGTCAGGTGGGCACTCCTGAGGCTGCAGAGCGGAAGAGACCACCAACACTGCTCACCCCTGCCCACATCCCTGGCCCAAGAGGAAACTGTATAAGGCCTCTGGGCTCCCGTGGGGGAGGGCCCAGGAGCGGCAGGACCCCTGCCTGAGACACCGCCGGAACCTGAAAGAAACAGACCAGATAAACAGTTCTCTGCACCCAAATCCCGTGGGAGGGAGAGCTAAACCTTCAGAGAGGCAGACAAGCCTGGGAAACCAGAAGAGACTGCTCCCTGCACACACATCTCGGACGCCAGAGGAAAAAGCCAAAGACCATCTGGAACCCTGGTGCACTGAAGCTCCCGGAAGGGGCAGCACAGGTCTTCCTGGTTGCTGCCGCTGCAGAGAGCCCCTGGGCAGCACCCCACGAGAGAACCTGAGCCTCGGGACCACAGGTAAGACCAAATTTTCTGCTGCAAGAAAGCTGCCTGGTGAACTCAAGACACAGGCCCACAGGAAGAGCTGAAGACCTGTAGAGAGGAAAAACTACACGCCCAAAAGCAGAACACTCTGTCCCCATAACTGACTGAAAGAGAGGAAAACAGGTCTACAGCACTCCTGACACACAGGCTTATAGGACAGTCTAGCCACTGTCAGAAATAGCAGAACAAAGTAACACTAGAGATAATCTGATGGCGAGAGGCAAGCGCAGGAACCCAAGCAACAGAAACCAAGACTACATGCCATCATCGGAGCCCAATTCTCCCACCAAAACAAACATGGAATATCCAAACACACCAGAAAAGCAAGATCTAGTTTCAAAATCATATTTGATCATGATGCTGGAGGACTTCAAGAAAGACATGAACACACTTAGGGAAACACAGGAAAACATTAATAAACAAGTAGAAGCCTACAGAGAGGAATCGCAAAAATCCCTGAAAGAATTCCAGGAAAACACAATCAAACAGTTGAACGAATTAAAAATGGAAATAGAAGCAATCAAGAAAGAAAACATGGAAACAACCCTGGATATAGAAAACCAAAAGAAGAGACAAGGAGCTGTAGATACAAGCTTCACCAACAGAATACAAGAGATGGAAGAGAGAATCTCAGGAGCAGAAGATTCCATAGAAATCATTGACTCAACTGTCAAAGATAATGTAAAGCGGAAAAAGCTACTGGTCCAAAACATACAGGAAATCCAGGAGTCAATGAGAAGATCAAACCTAAGGATAATAGGTATAGAAGAGAGTGAAGACTCCCAGCTCAAAGGACCAGTAAATATCTTCAACAAAATCATAGAAGAAAACTTCCCTAACCTAAAAAAAGAGATACCCATAGACATACAAGAAGCCTACAGAACTCCAAATAGATTGGACCAGAAAGGAAACACCTCCCGTCACATAATTGTCAAAACACCAAACGCACAAAATAAAGAAAGAATATTAAAAGCAGTAAGGGAAAAAGGTCAAGTAACATATAAAGGGAGACCTATCAGAATCACACCAGACTTCTCGCCAGAAACTATGAAGGCCAGAAGATCCTGGACTGATGTTATACAGACCCTAAGAGAACACAAATGCCAGCCCAGGTTACTGTATCCAGCAAAACTCTCAATTAACATTGATGGAGAAACCAAGATATTCCATGACAAAACCAAATTTACACAATATCTTTCTACAAATCCAGCACTACAAAGGATAATAAATGGTAAAGCCCAACATAAGGAGGCAAGCTATACCCTAGAAGAAGCAAGAAACTAATCGTCTTGGCAACAAAACAAAGAGAATGAAAGCACACAAACATAACCTCACATCCAAATATAAATATAACGGGAAGCAATAATCACTATTCCTTAATATCTCTCAATATCAATGGCCTCAACTCCCCAATAAAAAGACATAGATTAACAAACTGGATACGCAACGAGGACCCTGAATTCTGCTGCCTACAGGAAACACACCTCAGAGACAAAGACAGACACTACCTCAGAGTGAAAGGCTGGAAAACAACTTTCCAAGCAAATGGTCAGAAGAAGCAAGCTGGAGTAGCCATTCTAATATCAAATAAAATCAATTTTCAATTAAAAGTCATCAAAAAAGATAAGGAAGGACACTTCATATTCATCAAAGGAAAAATCAACCAAGATGAACTCTCAATCCTAAATATCTATGCCCCAAATACAAGGGCACCTACATACGTAAAAGAAACCTTACTAAAGCTCAAAACACACATTGCACCTCACACAATAATAGTGGGAGATTTCAACACCCCACTCTCATCAATGGACAGATCATGGAAACAGAAATTAAACAGTGATGTCGACAGACTAAGAGAAGTCATGAGCCAAATGGACTTAACGGATATTTATAGAACATTCTATCCTAAAGCAAAAGGATATACCTTCTTCTCAGCTCCTCATGGTACTTTCTCCAAAATTGACCATATAATTGGTCAAAAAACGGGCCTCAACAGGTACAGAAAGATAGAAATAATCCCATGCGTGCTATCGGACCACCACGGCCTAAAACTGGTCTTCAATAACAATAAGGGAAGAATGCCCACATATACGTGGAAATTGAACAATGCTCTACTCAATGATAACCTGGTCAAGGAAGAAATAAAGAAAGAAATTAAAAACTTTTTAGAATTTAATGAAAGTGAAGATACAACATACTCAAACTTATGGGACACAATGAAAGCTGTGCTAAGAGGAAAACTCATAGCGCTGAGTGCCTGCAGAAAGAAACAGGAAAGAGCATATGTCAGCAGCTTGACAGCACACCTAAAAGCTCTAGAACAAAAAGAAGCAAATACACCCAGGAGGAGTAGAAGGCAGGAAATAATCAAACTCAGAGCTGAAATCAACCAAGTAGAAACAAAAAGGACCATAGAAAGAATCAACAGAACCAAAAGTTGGTTCTTTGAGAAAATCAACAAGATAGATAAACCCTTAGCCAGACTAACGAGAGGACACAGAGAGTGTGTCCAAATTAACAAAATCAGAAATGAAAAGGGAGACATAACTACAGATTCAGAGGAAATTCAAAAAATCATCAGATCTTACTATAAAAACCTATATTCAACAAAATTTGAAAATCTTCAGGAAATGGACAATTTCCTAGACAGATACCAGGTATCGAAGTTAAATCAGGAACAGATAAACCAGTTAAACAACCCCATAACTCCTAAGGAAATAGAAGCAGTCATTAAACGTCTCCCAACCAAAAAGAGCCCAGGTCCAGACGGGTTTAGTGCAGAATTCTATCAAACCTTCATAGAAGACCTCATACCAATATTATCCAAACTATTCCACAAAATTGAAACAGATGGAGCCCTACCGAATTTCTTCTACGAAGCCACAATTACTCTTATACCTAAAGCACACAAAGACACAACAAAGAAAGAGAACTTCAGACCAATTTCCCTTATGAATATCGACGCAAAAATACTCAATAAAATTCTGGCAAACCGAATTCAAGAGCACATCAAAACAATCATCCACCATGATCAAGTAGGCTTCATCCCAGGCATGCAGGGATGGTTTAATATACGGAAAACCATCAACGTGATCCATTATATAAACAAACTGAAAGAACAGAACCACATGATCATTTCATTAGATGCTGAGAAAGCATTTGACAAAATTCAACACCCCTTCATGATAAAAGTCCTGGAAAGAATAGGAATTCAAGGCCCATACCTAAACATAGTAAAAGCCATATACAGCAAACCAGTTGCTAACATTAAACTAAATGGAGAGAAACTTGAAGCAATCCCACTAAAATCAGGGACTAGACAAGGCTGCCCACTCTCTCCCTACTTATTCAATATAGTTCTTGAAGTTCTAGCCAGAGCAATCAGACAACAAAAGGAGATCAAAGGGATACAGATCGGAAAAGAAGAGGTCAAAATATCACTATTTGCAGATGACATGATAGTATATTTAAGTGATCCCAAAAGTTCCACCAGAGAACTACTAAAGCTGATAAACAACTTCAGCAAAGTGGCTGGGTATAAAATTAACTCAAATAAATCAGTTGCCTTCCTCTATACAAAAGAGAAACAAGCCGAGAAAGAAATTAGGGAAACGACACCCTTCATAATAGACCCAAATAATATAAAGTACCTCGGTGTGACTTTAACCAAGCAAGTAAAAGATCTGTACAATAAGAACTTCAAGACACTGAGGAAAGAAATTGAAGAAGACCTCAGAAGATGGAAAGATCTCCCATGCTCATGGATTGGCAGGATTAATATAGTAAAAAATGGCCATTTTACCAAAAGCAATCTACAGATTCAATGCAATCCCCATCAAAATACCAATCCAATTCTTCAAAGAGTTAGACAGAACAATTTGCAAATTCATCTAGAATAACAAAAAACCCAGGATAGCTAAAGCTATCCTCAACAATAAAAGGACTTCAGGGGGAATCACTATCCCTGAACTCAAGCAGTATTACAGAGCAATAGTGATAAAAACTGCATGGTATCGGTACAGAGACAGACAGATAGACCAATGGAATAGAATTGAAGACCCAGAAATGAACCCACACACCTATGGTCACTTGATTTTTGACAAAGGAGCCAAAACCATCCAATGGAAAAAAGATAGCATTTTCAGCAAATGGTGCTGGTTCAACTGGAGGGCAACATGTAGAAGAATGCAGATCGATCCATGCTTATCACCCTGTACAAAGCTTAAGTCCAAGTGGATCAAGGACCTCCACATCAAACCAGACACACTCAAACTAATAGAAGAAAAACTAGGGAAGCATCTGGAACACATGGGCACTGGAAAAAATTTCCTGAACAAAACACCAATGGCTTATGCTCTAAGATCAAGAATCGACAAATGGGATCTCATAAAACTGCAAAGCTTCTGTAAGGCAAAGGACACTGTGGTTAGGACAAAACGGCAACCAACAGATTGGGAAAAGATTTTTACCAATCCTACAACAGATAGAGGCCTTATATCCAAAATATACAAAGAACTCAAGAAGTTAGACCGCAGGGAAACAAATAACCCTATTAAAAAATGGGGTTCAGAGCTAAACAAAGAATTCACAGCTGAGGAATGCCGAATGGCTGAGAAACACCTAAAGAAATGTTCAACATCTTTAGTCATAAGGGAAATGCAAATCAAAACAACCCTGAGATTTCACCTCACACCAGTGCGATTGGCTAAGATCAAAAACTCAGGTGACAGCAGATGCTGGCGAGGATGTGGAGAAAGAGGAACACTCCTCCATTGTTGGTGGGATTGCAGACTGGTAAAACCATTCTGGAAATCAGTCTGGAGGTTCCTCCGAAAATTGGACATTGAACTGCCTGAGGATCCAGCTATACCTCTCTTGGGCATATACCCAAAAGATGCCTCAACATATAAAAGAGACACGTGCTCCACTATGTTCATCGCAGCCTTATTTATAATAGCCAGAAACTGGAAAGAACCCAGATGCCCTTCAACAGAGGAATGGATACAGAAAATGTGGTACATCTACACAATGGAATATTACTCAGCTATCAAAAACAACGAGTTTATGAAATTCGTAGGCAAATGTTTGGAACTGGAAAATATCATCCTGAGTGAGCTAACCCAATCACAGAAAGACATACATGGTATGCACTCATTGATAAGTGGCTATTAGCCCAAATGCTTGAATTACCCTAGATCCCTAGAACAAACGAAACTCAAGACGGATGATCAAAATGTGAATGCTTCACTCCTTCTGTAAATGAGGAAAAAGAATACCCTTGGCAGGGAAGGGAGAGGCAAAGATTAAAACCGAGACTGAAGGAACACCCATTCAGAGCCTGCCCCACATGTGGCCCATACATATACAGCCACCCAATTAGACAAGATGGATGAAGCAAAGAAGTGCAGACCGACAGGAGCCGGATGTAGATCGCTCCTGAGAGACACAGCCAGAATACAGCAAATACAGAGGCGAATGCCAGCAGCAAACCACTGAACTGAGAATAGGTCCCCTATTGAAGGAATCAGAGAAAGAACTGGAAGAGCTTGAAGGGGCTCGAGACCCCAAAAGTACAACAATGCCGAGCAACCAGAGCTTCCAGGGACTAAGCCACTACCTAAAGACTATACATGGACTGACCCTGGACTCTGACCCCATTGGTAGCAATGAATATCCTAGTAAGAGCACCAGTGGAAGGGGAAGCCCTGGGTCCTGCTAAGACTGAACCCCCAGTGAACTAGTCTATGGGGGGATGGCGGCAATGGGGGGAGGGTTGGGAGGGGAACACCCATAAGGAAGGGGAGGGGGGAGGGGGATGTTTGCCCGGAAACCGGGAAAGGGAATAACACTCAAAATGTATATAAGAAATACTCAAGTTAATAAAAAAAAATATCCACTTTTTCTTCTTTCTTTGGTTATTAGGCTGCAGTCCCATTTAACACCTGGATATCTCAGAAGAGAGTTAGTGCTGCTCTGGTTTGTAAAAGTATACTTTTGCAAACATGGAAGGAAGGAAGGGAGAAAGGGAGGGTGTTAAATCAGGAGTCAGTCTTTCCTGTCCTCTGAACTATGAGGGATCCTGTTCAATTCTTTGGTATTGAGCTAACATATGAAGTCTTGCCTTCTATTTTTTTTCCGAGCATGCGAGACACTATAGGGATAAAAATAACTCCCTAGGAAGCACAAGAATTTTAATAAAAATGTAAATTATTTTAGCATTAGTGCTAAACTTCAGATTAGTGAGCTTGGCAGTGATTGACGAGCATGTTGAATCCTCAAGAAAACGTCAGAAATAGAATGATTTCTGAGACCTGAGAGACAGCGGTGCAATATTACCTGAACACCATTTCATTAAAGGTAAACATTTGTTTTATTCTTTAGATTCACACTCAGCATAACGTCAAAGTTGAAAGTGAGGTAATTAGTTTCAGTGGAATTTGCGTCTCTGCTCCCTAAAGGTTGTTTAAATGTTCCCAGATGCTATGATTAATTTTCATTATTGTTCTTATCTTATCTTCTTTTCTAGTTCCCCATTCTCTTTATCGTTTCCCAGTCTATCAGGAGAAATTCCATTTCTTTTGTAAGGACAGAGGAAAGATTAGAACTACTTACAATGGGGAATTTTTATTTGAATCTCATTTCTTTCTCCTTTCTTTGCATGTCTCCACAAACCTTTGCTCAGATATTACTTTTATTGAGCTGTTTGGGAAAATGAAATGATGTCTCAGTCTTTCAAATATTGTCTTTCTAGTCCTCAATCCCACTGAACATTAGTCTCTGATTCCCTTGTTTCTAGATTTGCCTTGTAGCTGTTTTTTCTTATGGTTCTTAACTGGATTTTAAAATCAAGGTCTGCAAAACTGAGACAGTGCTCTTGTATTCTCTTTCTTATGAGATCACCCTGGTCATTTGCCTCCAATGAATAGGACACACCAATGGTTAGGAAAAGTGATGTCACCTCTGAGACAACATTACAAAAGGACTATGGTCTCTGTCTTGTTGTCTCAGTTAGTTTGAGTGAAATCATTGGTGTGCCATGATCTGAGCTCTTCAGAACAAGAAGTAGAGGGACATAGCTGTCACACTGTCTATGGAGGACAGAAATTGTCAACACAATGTGAAGGAATTGGAGGTGGACTTTCCCTCCAGTGAGACTTCAGGTGTAACTACAGCTTTACCTGAGGCTTTGGTGAGTTTCTTACAAGAGGCTTTGCAGCTTTCAAAGGCACCTAGTGCTTGTGAAATCTAAATCCTTATTTTAGCCACACAATTTGGAACTACTTACTGTATAGCAGTAGATAATTGAACCAATAGGTTCAAAGAGAAGACAGAGAGAGCTGTGGCTTTACAGGTCTAAGGGTACTAGGAGAAAGAAACAAACACTCCACTTCCTCTCTCTAGACCTTGCTGTTGCTTCCTGTCTGCTGAACCTTGTCAAAGGACAGGAGACAAAAGAGATCTTTGATGAGGTACACATCCCCAGGCTTCATGGTTCAAGGTAAGGCAGAGAAGAAGGATGGATGAAGAAGATACATACAGCTCAAGGAAGGAAAGAACCCACTGTGCTCACCATCCAGTACAAACACATGCTAATAATATAGTGGAATTTATTTTTATTGTCCTGTCCTCTACCATTCATTCCTTTTCCCTTACCCAGAGATATTCACATCCCTCCTTTGGAGTTGGGTTATTACTAGGCAGCTTCTAAAATTTGTTTGCTCATTTAGGTTTCAAGATCATTGTGTCCTGTAGGATCCCAGGCAAATGCTAAAATAGTGTCTTATCCCCCAATTCTTTTATCTTGTTGTTTGTGAAGGTAAGATTGCCAGTTTGTATACACCAAGGAACTCCTTTCATATCCTGGACTACCTCTGTTCTGCTTTACATTATGTCAATATCTGACAAACTTAGTGTAACAATCCAAGAAGAAAAATATTCAAGGCTCTGAGATTATGAGATTGGGGAGGGCTCAGACAAAATACATACAGATTGATGGTTATTCTCACTGGGAATATAAAGAAACATTTTCAGGGATAGTAATATATAGGGAATAGACAGAAGCAGCTGGGCTTCGGGATCAGAGTTGTGCTAAAAATTCAATTTTGAATCTCCATGTTGAGATACTGTCTTAGGGTTTTACTGCTGTGAATGGACACTATGACCAAGGAAACTCTAACAGGGACAACATTTAATTGGGGCTAGCTTACAGGTTCAGAGGTTCAGTCCATTATCATCAAGGCAGAAGTGTCCAGGCAGGAATAGCTCAGGAGGAGCTCAGAGTTCGACATCTTCATCTGAAGGCTGCTAGGAGAAGACAGACTCTTCCACACTGGGTGGAGCTTACTTCCTCTGACAAGGCCACACCTCCTAATAGTGTCACTCCCTGGGCCAAGCATTTTCAAACCACCACAGAAACCAAATAGAAACAAGGACACATGAATGTGAAACTAGGAGGAGAGAACTGGACAGGAAGTTTGGCAGGTTTACTTTCAGACCTGGGCAGGATGGGGAGCAGATGGAAATAAATCTGTTTAGTGAATGACTAGATATAAAAGTGGATGGGGGTCTTAGTGCCTAGTTCAAAGAAAATCTGATATTTAGGGAGTGGATGGGTGAGGAAGAGGGGGAAGAGACAGCAAAATGCTCTTTATGATACCAGCGGATCAGAGAGGGGGGGTGGGGAACTTGAGAAGACATTCCATTAAGAAGGAAGGAGAAGAATTGTGTTGGAATTTTGATGGGGATTACATTAAATTTGTAGATTGATTTTGGTAAAATGGCCATTTTTATTATGCTAATTCTACCAATCCATGAGTATGGGAGATCTTTCCGTCTTCTGAGGTCTTCTTTAATTTCTTTCTTCAGGGACTTGAAGTTCTTGTCACACAGATATTTCACTTGCAACTAAGGTATTTTATAGTATTTGTGGCCAATGTGAAGGGTGTTGTTTCCCTGATTTCTTTCTCAGCTCATTTATCATTTGTATAAAGAAAGGCTACTGACTTGTTTGAGTTTAATTTTTATATTCTGCCTCTTTGCTGAAGCTGTTTATCAGCTGTAGGCGTTCTCTGGTAGAATTTTTCATGTTGCATATATATATATATATATATATATATATATATATATATATATATACTCTCATATCATCTGAGAATAGTGATATCTTGACTTCTTCCTTTCCAATTTGTATCCCCTTGATTTCCTTTCGTTATTTGATTGCTCTAGGAGAACTTCAAGTATTATATTGAATAGAGAGGGAGAGTTGGCACACTTGTCTCTGCCTGATTTTAGTGGGATTGCTTCAAGTTTCTCTCTATTTAACTTGATGTTGGCTATAGGCTTGCTATATATTGCTTTTATATGTTTAAGTATGTGCCTTGAATGTCTGATCTCGCTAAGACTATTTTTTTAAAGTCAGGGGAAATTTATTTTTAATTTTCACTAGCATATATCCATTGAACAAAATACTCGACTTCATTATGACACAATTATATGAAGTGGAAACTTAAGGGTTCTTTGGAAAGAGGGTTGGATGGTGTTTTGCTGGGGCAAACACATAAAGGAACTGAAGTGGACACAGGTGAAAGGATGTTCTGCTAAAGCAAGCACATGAAAGGACATGTGATGGAGGATTCTTCTCTAACAACGTGCACATATTGGTCCACCTTACACTGCACAATGAAGCAGTGTTTGGGACTGCTCTGTTTGTTGGGACTCCATAGAAAGAAAAGCACCAAAAAGCTTCTGGTGGTATGCTGCACTTTCTAGCCACTTCTGTGAACTTGGGCTGATTGGCAGAGCAATGTCAGCTGAGACAAGACCCGTTCGCCAAGACTTTTAACATGAAGGAAGGGGTGTTGGATTTTGTTGAGGCCTTTTCAGCATTTAATGAGATAATCATGTGATTTTTTTCATTTTGTGAATTATGTTGATCTTTTTTTATATCCCTGCACAAAGCTCAAGTCCAAGTGGACCAAGGACCTCAGTATAAAACCAGATGCACTGAATCTGACAGAAGAGAAAGTGGGACAGAGCCTGGAATGCATTGGTGCAGGGGGAGCAGAAAACAGCAGTGGCTCAGGCTCTAAGATCAAAATACTTGAAGAGCTCAAGAAGTTAGACCCCAAAAAAAACCAAATAACTCAATTAAAAAATGGGCTACAGAGCTAAACAGAGAATTCTCAACAGAAGAATCTTGAAAGTCTGAGAAGCCCTTAAAGAAATGTTCAACATCCTTAGTCATCAGGGAAATGCAAATCAAAATTACCCTGAGATTCCACCTCACACCAGTCAGAGTTGCTAACACCAAAATCTCAAGTGACAGCATATGTTGGTGAGGATGTGGAGAAAGGGGAACACCCCTCTATAGCTGGTGGAATTGCAAACTGGTACAACTACTCTGGAAATTAATCGGTCAGTTCCTTAGAAAATTGGAAACGGTTCTACCTGAAGACCCAGATATAACACTCCTGGACTTATACCCAAAAGATGCTCCACCATGCCACAAGGGCATGTTTTTCACTATAATCACAGCAGCCTTATTGATAAGAAACCGGAAGCAACCCAGATGTCCCTCCATGAAAGAACGGATACAGAAAATGTGGTCCATTTACACATTGGAATACTATTTAGCTATTAAAAATAAGGATATCATGAATTTTGCAGGCAAATGGATGGAACTAGAAGATACCATCTTGAGTCAGGTAACCCGGACCCAAAAGTATATGCATGCACGGTATGTACTCACTGATTAGTGGTTATTAGCCAAAAAGTACAGAATACCCATGATACACCCCAAAGAACTACCAACAATGTCAACTAACCTGGATTCTTGGGAGCTCCCAGAGACTGAGCCACCAACCAATGAGGATTCATGGGCTGTTCCAAGGCTCCCAGCAGGACCACCTTGTCTGGCCTCAGTGGTAGAGGATGCTCCTAATCCTGTAGAGACTTGATGCCTCAGATAGGAGTTTTCCAGGGGAGGGCACCTTCTCAGTGAGGAAGGGGAGGAGGGACGGGGAAGTGGGACAACATTTAGGATGTAAATATATAAAATTAATTAATAAAAACCATAAAATATGAGGAAGAAACCAGTTGGGCTAAGTGCTGCTGAGAAGTCAAATTAAAAGAAGCAGAAGAAAATGAGACTGTCTTAGCGTTTGTGATAAATGGACCACTGTAATAAATGCTTCAGTGTGGGAAGAAGTTATATGCCTATGGACTGGACACAGGCTAGGGTAATTTATGTAGCATTCCAAAGGAATGTCTAGTTTAGTGATGGCAGAATTCACACCGCGGCCTCCCATTGTCAGGGCTACCCTGCTTGCCAAAGATTCCTACGAGGACCTCAGCATTGACTTCCTCATGGCTAGCTGGCAAGTTTTGGCAACTCACATTGTAGAGAATGAGGAGTCTTCGCTTACGTCTACAGGCTAAGAAATTTCCTGATGTAAAGTGGGAAGATATTTCCTACAAAGAACTTTTGGCAGAAAACTGACAAAATCATAAGTGCCGTTTAAAAAGAGGCTATAAAGTTTAAATGCTGGCAACTCTATCCTCTATTAACGCTGAAAAATTATGGCATGCCATAGTTCATCTTGAAGTTTACTGCCACAAATATTGAACAAAGCATGTTAGGACATGATATGGACGTCCTACCTCCACCAGTAACTCAGTCCTGGGAAATTTATGTGCTGCAGTCAGTTAAATCGCAGTTCTTGGTATCATTCTCATAAACGTTGTTCGAAATTGTTGGACAAATGTGGCATGATGTAGTTGAATATCTGAGAAACGAGAAGCTCTTCCATGTAGGCACACATTTAAAATTTGGTTTGGAAAATGAGTCTGATTTCATTCTGTCCGCTCAGGATGTTCCGAGAGAGTACAGTCTAAGAAGTTCTAGGATAGCCAGGCTGACCGACGTCAGATGCAGCCTTCCTTTGTCCAGATGGTCTGTCGAGCTAACTATTGTTTTCCCATCTATTTATTCCTTTGTTTGCAGAACCATTTGACTCTGCTGTGAATTGTTCAGTTTTTTTTTCTTAGATGAACATGTTTGGCTGCTGGGATGTAGATTTTTATAGAATCAATTAATGTAAGATTCTACTAGCCAGCAGGCTGAATACCAGAATATCATTTTAGGTTTTTAAAAAAGTAATAAAAAACATTTGTGCAAATTTCATGGAAGGAGTATGGGAGAAATTAAACCCTGTCTCTGCGACTATTGTACTAGGTAGGATCCCTTGATTAACAGTGCGAACTGGTGAATACTGGGGGCTCAATTCTGTGATGGATTCTCTTGATATCTGGGAGATAGTCACATTTTAGATGACCATTCACCTGTGTCTTCCTGGCTCTTGATTTTCATATGCATCCTGTCATTTCCTGATGCCATTGTTGTCATTTTAGGGGAAGCAGCAGTACTGTCCGACATTGGAGGACAGTCTCTGGTGGCAGATGGCCTGGGCTTGAATCCCTGTTCCATCTAAGAAACTTGCTTAAATGTTCCTCATCTGTTTCCTCATTTATCAAATATGGGCAAAGACACCAATAGACTCGCCCTCACAGGCTTGGGATGGGGTGCTTGCTCCTTGCAGATAACAAATACTAAGGCCCTGGGAAGCAGCGTTCCAGCTTAGAATCCTTTTTGTCTCAATGTCACCATCTATACCTTCTCTTTGCTTCTGGAACTCATTTTCATGGTGACTTGGTCCAAGGGAACTCATCTACTCTGCCTTTGTTGGATAGTTGCTATCTTAACTTTTAGTGCCTCCATCTCTGGCCATTGAACTTGTGACGACCTCAAGTTCCTTGGACATTCCCTTTCCTTTCCCACTGCCATGTCCATCTGGAGCGCCTCTCTTCTCTCTTCTGCTCATGTCTCAGGCTTCTCTTGCCAGCACTTCCAACCCTATTTAAGATGCACTGTTAAATTCTGGAGAAATCTAGCTTTTATTCTTAGGTCACAGAAACTAGAAGGGAATTCGGAACATGGCAGGTTGATGTCATCAGAAAATTTGGGGTTCAGGCACACAGGTGACCGTTCTTAGGTGTCGTTGTTAGCTTCCTTTTCTGTTTCTTATGCTAAAATGTCCCAACTTCCATCACTTTTCTCAGACATCCTAGTCTAGACCTTTATCCACCAGACCTGGATGGTGTGAACAATACCTATTTCTACCATTGATTTTTCTAGAATAGTCTTCTCTATACTTATTTCTCTTACTTTTTCCCATCATAGTGCAAGATTAGTTCCTCAACTGATACTGTCATTTTCGTCTGTCTTTATGGTCTTCATCCAATTCTGTGATGACCTGTAAATTTCCCATATTTTGAACCTCTTTGTCTGCTCTGGTTTTATGCTTTAATTTCTTCATCTTAGTTTTTAAGAGTCTTGGGGCTGCCGGGATGGGCTCAAGGGTTAAGAGCATGTGCTGATCTTGCACAGAACTGGAGTTCAAGTCTCAGCATCTACATTATGTGATTTCTCATTGCCTGTAGTTACACACGCACAAATGTACCATAAAACACAAAACCAAGCCTGATGGTGGTGGCACAGGCTTTTAATCCCAGCATTTGGGAGGCAGAGGTATGCAGATCTCTTTAAATGCAAAGTCATCCTGGTCTAAAAAGCTAGTTCCAGGACAGCCAAGGCTAGGAAAAGAAACCCTGTCTCAAAAAACAAGCACAAACCAGAAACCCCAAACCAACAGAGCCTCAAGGGCCTCTGTTCCTCTCCAGCCTTCTAATTTCCCATGAATCATCGGGATTGTTTCTATTTTCATATCTTTTGTTCTTGATTGGAATTCTAAATTTCTTCCCTCCTATTACCCCCCCACCCCCACCCCACCTCCTGACACCAATCCAGGCTGCTTGCACTGAAATTGTTCTCTCATCTCACTTCCTCTCTGTTACATTGTTAAAAGCTTCCTGAAACCCACTTTGTGAACTTTCTCTTCTTTCTCTTTTCCCTCTTTCTGGCCTCTCCTTGCAGATGCTCCTTGCTTTTTCAGCAAGGATGCTGAGAAGAGCTAGTTTCTCTGCCTCTCTTCTGACTCACAAGCTCTATCAGGATAAAACATGTTCCATCTAAAAATTCAGCTCATAAGTGGAAACAGTCCCAGTTCTACATTTCTGGTCCACGGCCAAATCGATCATACGATTCCCCATCCTAAAACTCAAGCTTATTGTTGATAATGGACTAAGAGCGTCTTTACTGGCCTAGCCTGTGCTCCTAGGACAGCTTTCCTCCGGCACTTCCAAGCTGCTTATGGTGAAACAGCCCACTGCCTCACTGCTTCAAACACCTTGGCCACTCTCGTTTCCTAGAAAAGCCCACTTGCCAGAGGGAAGGATTTGATCTGCGAAACTCTCTTTGACCTCTCTCTTACTTTTAAGTCAGTTTTGTTGTGTTTCAGCTTTCAGGCTCTCTAGAGATGTAGTCTGGGTCAGGTACTCTGCCTGATCCAAGTTAGCATGAGCAACATGTGGCTGAAGTTCAACTTGGATTTTTTTAACTCACACTCTTGCTTATATGGCTTTCTCCCTGTACCTTTTTTTTTTTTTTTTAGACAGGGTCTTGCTCTAGCTCATGATAGCCTTTAAACAACCTGTCTCAGTCTCTTGGGTGCTGGGAGTGTAGGTTATGTCACTATTCTGGAATCATGTCTTTATTGCCCCTATTGACAGTATGGAGCCTGACATAGGGAAAGAAAACAGAATGCCTATTTTATTTGTGTTAATTGGTTGTAAAAACTATAGATTTCATTGCATGTTTTCATATGCAAATATAATATACTTTTGTAGGCTTAGATTTTTTTCAAAAGGCACTTTATTTACAATTCTTAAATGCTTCAACCTCCCTTCTAACCCACTGACCAGAGGTAGAGGAAAAAGTTAATAGCAAAAGGGGGACCTGTTTAGAAGTAGTTCCTTGGGATGATTCCACTCTTGATTGTCAGGATACCAGCAGTTCAGTTTAATAGCAAACACCAAACATGAATCAGTAGTGGTGGCAAGATGCAGCAGAAACAGCAAGGCTCCACAGAGTTAGCATGAGTCAATGGAAGTAGTCAGAATCAGCTGGATTACCATGAGAAGTTCTTTGGTGCATTTTTCTCTGTGAAGTGAAGACCAGAAAAGGCCAGCAAAGATCAGTGAGGACCAGTGAAGTGTTGCACAACATAGCAATGCAAGAGCATCCACTGTTTGTGGGGTTCTATTTATAACCCTTTTAAACATCATGTACCCTCTCAAGTGTCTCTTCAGCCAAGCATCATATCCCCTCTCACAAGACTGCTTCCAGAAAAAATGTCATGTGATACAACTGAGTTATTGAAGAAACCAGACATTTCTACTTCATACTTTGATCATACTACCTATTACCCTCCTTTGTTCTCTTATCTTTGTGTCTATAACTCATTCCATTCTCCACAAAGACCTTCTACACTCTTATGTTCTTTTCCCTTTTAGTGGGCCAGTTAAAAATATTTATTTATTTATTTATTTATTTATTTATTTATTTATTTATGTGTGTGTGTGTATGTGTGTGTGTCTGAGTGAATATACATATTTGTGTGGGTCCCCATGCCTGTGTGTACATGAGGAGGCCAGAAGAAGGCAACAGGTATTCTTATCCATCAGTTGCTGATTGTTTCTATAAGTCAAGATCTCTTCTCGAACCCAGGAATCAAGTTCTGACTATGTTGGAAGTCAGCAAGTCCTATTGATGCTCCTGTCTCTGCCTTCTTTGGTGCTGGAATCATAGGAATGGGTGGGGAAAGCTTGGCTTATTTTGTAGGTGCTAGGATCTAAACCCAGATCTCCATGATTGTAAAGTAAGTGTTCTTAACAGGTGAGCTATTTCTCCAGCCCCTCATATTCTTTTCTAAAATCTAGATTATTCATATGAGAGAAAACATTTTTCTTTCTGATTCTAGATTGTCGCTTAACACAGCAATCTTTGATTCACTCATTCTCTGGTAAATAACATAACGTCATTCTCGATGTCTGAACAAAACTCAGGTGTACAGACCAAGTTTTCCTTATCCATCTACCTACTGATAAGCATGCAGGCTTACCATACAATTTTGCTAATGTGGGTAGTGTTGTGAGATGTGTGCAGGCATCTCTACTACGTGGTGACTTTGATTCCTTTACGTATGTACTAATGGAATATCATATCAATTTGCACTTCCATGATAGCTAAATACAGTGAACATTATTCACAAATTTATTGGCAATTTTTATTCATTATTTGTTCTGGCCATTTGCTGATTTATTTCTTCTTTTGCTCTTTAATTTGGTGAGTTCTTTATATATTCTGGATATTGATCTCCTGTTAGATGTCTAGCAGACAGAATTTTTCTTCCACCCCAGAGACTACCTCTTCATTCAGTTGATTGTTTTCTCTATGAATTGTCAATTCATGCAATCATTTCCTATGTCTATATCTACAGCCTGAAGGACAGTATTTTCCTTATGTTTTCTTTTAACACTTCTATGTCTTACATTGAGGGCTTCATTGTATTTTGGATTTCTTTTGTGGAGGATGAGAGATAAGGATCTAATTTCATTCTTCTACAAATGGATATTCATTTTCCCCACTTGTATTTGTTGAGAGGCCTTCTTGTTCTTCTTGTTCTTCTTCTTGTTCCTCCTCCTCCTATTCCTCCTCCTCCTCCCCCTCTTCTTCTTCTTCTTCTTCTTCTTGTTCTTGTTCTTCTTCTTGTTCTTGTTCTTCTTGTTCTTGTTCTTCTTCTTCCTCTTCTTCTTCTTCTTCTTCTTCTTCTTCTTCTTCTTCTTCTTCTTCTTCTTCTTCTTCTTCTTCTTCTTCTTCTTCTTCTTCTTCTTCTTCTTCTTCTACATGTGTTCATTGAAAAACATATGACGGTAGTTAGTGGACTTATTTCCAGGTCATCCAGTCTATCCACTTGATCTGTCTTGTCTGTCTGTCTGCCTGCTTATCTACCTACCTATCTACCTGAATTGTTTTTTCCTAGTCATTCAAACTCCTTTCATGAAATTCTGTTAAAATGGCAAGCTGGCTACAACAAGCATGCTAGTTTGTTACTATGATTCTGTAGTATAGTTTGAATATAGGTATTGAGATTCCTTAAATAGTGCTCAGGATTGCTTTGGCTATTCAATCTTTTGTGCTTTGCAATGCTTACTGAATGAACAAATGATGGAGATTGCCCATCATACTGAGTTCTACCTCCTGTATCACTCTCTCCCATGAGTCTTGATGTCCTTTATGCACAGAAAGTTGAAGCTTATCTAGGACAAGAGAATAATTTTATATATAGTTAAGGAACAAATAAATGTGGGTGCAAATTTGTTTAATTACAAGAAAAAGGGTGGCCTGATACACCCACTAAAGTCTGGAAAGACATCAGAAAAATGTTACTCTAGTGGAGGTTAAATTGTTAGTTCAAAGATAGTCATACATTAGGTCTGATATGGA
The DNA here is from genome assembly GCF_021556685.1 of Rattus norvegicus. Lineage (NCBI taxonomy): Eukaryota > Metazoa > Chordata > Mammalia > Rodentia > Muridae > Rattus > Rattus norvegicus. Next base: position 82,780,031 of record NC_141539.1, on the reverse strand, counting down.
ATTTGAAACTTGTAGCTTTGATGTTGTTTTGTGATTCTAAATGGTTTCTTGTGAAGTTTTTTCTGATGCTAACACTTTAAGGAACAGTTGTAGTTTATTCTGAGACATTGGGAAGTGTCTAAACATGTACAGACTGTGGATTTTCATGAGGGGGTCTATAGTGTCAGTGTATAACACACTGCCTTGCACAAATTTGATGATTGTTAGACATGAGTTGAAGAGATTAAGTTCTACCTCTTGGTAGAACCTCTTGTAAAGATGGGACAAATGTGACAATGGAATGTGACCCACATAAACTTAAGATCTTTGGTTAGCCTTATTGATATGTATGCCCTTGAGAGGACATGTCTATTCTAGGATCTTTTGACTTGTTTTCTGATCTTCTGCATTTCTACTTTGGCCTCAGAACAGATTTATAATGATAACTGGCTGCTTGTTGTTTAAGCTCCAGTTCCTTCTTTCTAAAGACAGTTTTGCTGTCCCCTCTTGCTTGCACTGGTCTCTTTCTTTTGGATAACAGGAACTGCCATTAAAGTGAATGGGAACTCGTCTAAAACAAACTTCTAAAGCACACTGAGTGAAACACAAACAAAAGTGGAATAAGCATCTAATACGATGATATTAACAATACATCTAAAGAAACAAGCTTTTCAAACAACATAGACTCGATGCGTTGAGTTTTAAGAAATATAATTCTGGTTTTTGTTAGACTTTAAAATGTCATCTTTATCCCAATATGTCAAAGGAACTGAGTATCAAATTGCTGTAAAGTTTGTCCTCCAGAAGAGGCTGTATGATTAATTCAAGACTTTGAAAGGAATATTCAGTAATTAAATAAATTCTGGATTGTGTTAAATGACAAACAAGTTTACCAACATTGGTAATTTACATGGAAATCAGGGAACTAGTCAGCTTAACATTGCATTTTGCTCTTTTGTATGAAAGTCAGGAATGATTAAACATGTAAATTCAAATTTAAATTATTCATAATCACAGCAGCTGTAATATTAGCATCGAGCATTATTAAAAGTAAATGTTTTGCTAATTTGATAAATCATATATCAAATTTATGACAAATCAAAGTATTTTAAATCTTTAATATGGGATTTTAGATCTCTTAAATTCCTACCCTGCATTATCACCAAATGTTCTAACTTTGTTACATGGCCTCCTTCTAGCTCAGCCTACTGAATATTTTATAATGGAATGAGGACTGGGTTCTCTCTCAGTAAATCTTCGTAAAGAAATTTTCCAAGGGGGAAATAAGTTCACAAACAAGATTAATGCTATGCTGTCTGTCATTTTCTGTACTGTGGCACATCTGCTTGCTCTGCTTCTAAATTCAGAACTCAAGCTATTTTTATTATACTTACAATCCTAAACAGCTGAGGAAAATAACACCTCTTTATATAATAATCTTACCTATTTGGTTACCACAGATGCACAGCTAGAGTAGAGTCGCCCTGGTCTGAAGAGCAGACGCTCACTTGGTATCCATCTCGGTTAGGAAATACAAGGCGCTCACACTTCCTTTATAATCATGTCTGTTCTGAGATCATCAAAGGCTTTATCTCGTGTCTATTATAGATAAAGCTGCAAATCAATTCACATTGATCTTTAATCAGGGCCCTGGAAAATTGATTTTGGGTATCATTTCTGTAGCAGATCTTATGTATTAAGATGTGATTAGTGGTAACTCGCAGCATTGGCTTCTAGCGTATGTAAACAGGAATGATTATTTTGCTAAGTTCCATGAAGCTGTGCCTGTACAAAGCCCCTGAGAGTTAAATTAGCCATGGGCTTTTCAGCAATGAATCAGTACAACCAAACCAAGTTTTCTACCAAAGGTAAACATTAGTTGTATTAAACTTGCCATTTCTTTTTATTATTTTGCAGTGACCTAAGATCTGTTTTTTTTTGTAGTACTTATATAATACAGGCTAATTTTTAAAAATTGAATTATGAGGCAGATTCTTTCTTTGCAATTTTCATATGTCCCCAAAGAGTGTTTTTAAGGTGATGGATGAGGGACAGTTTGGACCATATCTAGAGACGAGCCTGGAAACTTCCTGGTGTTCTAGGCTTCTGTGGACTTGGAGTGTGTTTTTCCATCTTGCCTGAGGTTAACAGGAAGTAGATAAAATTGAACCTAATTAACAAGGGAATTAATATCAAAGGTTAGGGGAAACAATTTTGCTAAGTCCAATGAAGCTGTGTAAACCACAGAGAAGCGTTTAGAAGAAAGTACAGCAGATGATTATTGAGGCAGAAACTTCCCAAGGAAGAAAAATACAATGACAAAGAAGGACGGAAGCTGAAATTCAGTGGGAATGTAGACACCGGTGGGCATCTCACTGCTGGACGAGGCAATGCTGTAGACACCGGTGGGCATCTCACTGCTGGACGAGGCAATGCTGTAGACACCGGTGGGCATCTCACTGCTGGACGAGGCAATGCTGTAGACACCGGTGGGCATCTCACTGCTGGACGAGGCAATGCTGTAGACACCGGTGGGCATCTCACTGCTGGACGAGGCAATGCCGACTTCAGCTTTCTTTTCTCAGCTATCTTTGGCATATGTACATGGAGGAGACACTGGGAAACTCACAGCAGGGTAAGGGAAAAAAAAATCACATTTGTTTCGGATGAGGGAGCTTGACTAGATGTGAAAGAAGTCTTAGCCAGCTGCTTGTTTTGGTTGAGCAGAATTTGGTGAAAGGAGTTTGAGTTGCTAGGAAAACAAACAAATAAAACACCACCACCACCACCACCACCACCACCACCACCACCACCACCACCAAAACAAAACATCCCCCAAAACCTCCCAAAACAAAGAAACAATAACAACAAAAAAACCCACCACCACCAAAACCTAGTTTCTTTTTGAAAAGTCGATTTTACCCAGGAAAAGATAGAAGTGAAAATTGCTGCGTTCACACTACTCACTACAGAAATATTAATAAATGACACCTAGCCAAGTATTGATTAAAATAGTATTTGTTCAGTTCCAATTTTATCACATAGTGCAATAAAGTGGAGGATGCTCTCACAATGCCCTTTTGATTCTGTTAATCTCTTTATTGTACACAGGAAAGTATATAAACAAATCAGATCCTGTAGGGGCTGTCCTAGTCATTTATTTATTATTTATGAATAAACAGTAGGGATGGAGAATACTGTGACGAGAGATAGTCTGTTTCCTTGGGAGTGTTGTTTAAAGGAAGGAAAAAAATACAGAAATGAGAAATTGCACTATATTGTTAGAGAATGGGTCTCAAAGCGACTGGGAGCAATTAATTTTCAGGGTATGACTTCAGTTTACATTTTTTGGGGGGAGGTTCTACTAGGCATCAATATTCATTGACAATGGAGTTAGAATCCATTGTCTGTTGTGCTGGACAAAGACATGGGTGGGCCTTCTAGGTAGCATAAACCTGTCAGGAGCAGAGATGGACGGGTTAAATGTAACACTCCGCCCCTCTCTCTTTAATGAAATTGGGATGTTGTCACACGAATTAAGATAAGGTCTCAGGTCATCCAGGCTGGCTTTGAACTTGCAATGTAGCTGAGGATGCCCTTGAGCTCCGCATGGTCTTGCTGGGATTGCACATTTATGTCAAAAGGCCTGGCTTGGAAACGATGTTCTTCATAGTTGTGAGAGGAAAGACTGCGTACTGACTGAGGCTCCACTGGGAGGTTAAATTATGGCGGAGAGGACATCACAAATGTTTGCTACGTTCCTGTTGAAATTTATCTGCCCAAGTAAGAATAGAGGAAAACGGTGCAGAAGAAACTCAGGGAGCGATGGCCAGACATTCCAGAAAGGTTCGGGCTCTTAATGGTTCATGAAAGAGATTATCAGGAACACATCTCTAATAAAAGGGAAGCAATCCAAACACCAGGCATCGCGCTGTTTACCAGCAGGAGATTTAGTTGTACTGCAAGCAGTGTGGACTTATCTCCAGAGCAAACACACAACTGCGTATGTGTTTTTCTCTACTCGAGCCTCTGGAAATCAATTTCGAACCCATAAAATGGAAGTTTTTCAAACCAAATCCACTATAAAATTTACCTCCGTGGAAAGGCCGTAGCTGTTACAGGAGGGCAGGATGATAGATCAGGAAGGCTTTTCTGTTTAAATATTTAAATAGATTTCTATTTGAACAGCTAAATGAAATCAAGCTCACTCTCTTATCTCAATAATTAAAAAGGAAATTGCTGAGCTTTCTTTGTCAAACGCTTAGGCCGATTCCCCCTTCCTTGAGCACCATTAGGGTACGCGAGGAGTCTACGAGTCTACGGTTGCTTCTGCTTTTTTTCCCGAAACAGTTCAAGAAGCCTTTCAGTACGTCCCATTTCCTGGACAACAGTGGGACAGACTCCATTGGCTTCCTAATGAAGAGCAGACAGGCTTAATCATTAATTGTCAGGTAAATGAGGCTGAACGATTACTCACAGGGCCTGTAGGACAGGAGGAGGTGTGACTCCAGGGATGACAGCCTTAGGGCTCAGCATGCTTCTTCCTGTAATTGGCAACTGGGGATAGGCGCCTCTCTGGCATTTGCATCCGAAGGCACCTCTTTACTTGCAAGGCAGGATAGTTTTAATTTTGAATTTAGGACTTATCTATGTCCGTTTCCCTTGGCAACGATATCTATGAAATTTTTGTTCTTTTTTTTTCATTACTATGTAGTTCGTGGTTATTCAAAGGAAAAAAGAAAAAGAAAAAAATAGAAACCAGATCAATGATACAAAAATTGAACTAGGAGTAGCTTAAAAATTGGCCATCCACTCAAGAAAAATCATTAGCATTTTGATTATTCCTCTGGCCGCAAAACCCACAGCTCTCTTAAATGGAGTAAGAGAAGAGTTTATTCTGGACCCACTTTGAGGGACCACGGATTTAAGTTACCCCAGATTCCATGTTCCAATGTGTAAGCTGCATCACGATGCTTTAAAGTTTTACAGAGCAGAGTTGGGAGTCCTTGCAAGTTTAAAATACCTTGGTGGGAACATCTGAAAGGTGGTGATAGAGAGATAGGGGAAGCTTTGCTACAGACCTTTGCTATCTGATGGCATTCTTAGCTCTCGGGCTGGTGGAAGCCAGTGGTCCGTTAAGTTAATAGATTCCAAAAGATTTCTATCTACTCTCACAAGATGTTAGTTTCAACACTGAGGTGGTCAAGGAATGGCTGTTATGGAGGGCTAGAAGTAGTCCAAGATAAGGATATTATTAGCCTGTGACACACTCTAATCTCTCCATAATAATGAGATTCTAATCAGTTTCTAGAGACCCAACTTCTTTTCTGTTTTCATTCACAGTTCCCCATGTTGGCCAAGCATCTCGTTTTGTGCCTGCAGGGGCCACATGTTATTTACTAAATATTGTGAGTTCCCTTCTAGCTAGGATGGACTTGATTTTTTGTTTGTAGCCACATGACTATAAAATAGGTCATTTATTATACACCACTCATATGACATAACCACCTATACGCAAAGGTGCACGGGCAGCCAGTGCCGTGCTGCTTTAACATAACATATTATTATGTTCAGGCCAGAAACAAGAACCTGCTTCTTTATCATTTTGTAAACTGGAAGATGGTGACATAACTTGCTTGAAGCTCTTTGCTTCATGGAGGATCATGGAACCTTGGAGGAATTAATGTTCTATATTTTCTGCTATAGTTATGGGGTGCTTATGAACATTAGTGGCAAGATACCTTAAGTTATGAGCCTAATGAATGAAAGTGAAGCAAAATTTCAAACATCTCAGTGCTCTATATTTAAAAAAAAAAACCTTAAACTTAAAAAAAAAAAGCCTCCCCAAAACATTGATATACCAGATTACTTCCTATCTGGTATTCTTCCACCTGTCCTTCATGGGCTGTAAAATGAAAGTTAATGTTCTTCACATGTGATCTTCTATAAATAGTTATGACTACATGGTTATCTGGTGCCCACCAAGGTGGGACAGTTAGAATCATTAAGGTTTCTACACAAAGGGGCTCTTGGCTCTATAGGCGCCACAGATGTGCATGCTGAAAACATTGCCAGCAGAGGGCACTGCACTTCTAGGACATAACCCATAGTCTTGTCACAGTCTTGCTGCCAGAGCTTTGACTGCTGCTGTAAGAGCGCACAATTTTACAAGCACACAACTTTACTGGAAAGTTATAGTCTCTCCATGGAATGTCTTAAGGGTTTGCAGTCCTGCCATCATCAGAAGACTGAGGTAACAGAACAAAAATGAAAAAAATGATTTAATAAAATTTCATTGGTCCCTTTAATTAATTGCCACATGATAGAAATGTCACCATCGAAGGAAAAATCTTCCCTACAGACCACCAGGAAATAAAGACACAAAGGGAGTGTTTCCCAAGTGTATGCCAACAATGATGCTGATGGTTCTGTTCTCACAAGATTCCCCTGGAGTAGTCACATTTGAAATGAGCTTGCAAGTGACCAGGCCCATAGGGACAGAGATGTGGGGGAATTTTCAAAAAGGACAAAGATGATATACAAAGTTCGGTGATTTTGTTTTCTATTACCCCAAAACATAAGCTTGAATTTCTAGAGTAGAGTTCCACAACAAAAACAAGACCATGTTGCTTAGAACACATGGCCAACATATGATATATTCATTACATGAAGCCATCAGCATTGATACATCCCTCATGGTTCAGGTCTATTGCTTTGTATTTAAGTGGCCCCAGTTGGCTACACCCCTCTCCCTTACACACACACACACACACACACAGAGAGAGAGAGAGAGAGAGAGAGAGAGAGAGAGAGAGAGAGAGAGAGAGAGAGAGAGAGAGAGAGAGAGAGAGAGAGAGAGAGAGAGAGAGAGAGAGAGAGAGAGCGCGGAGGGAAGGAATTTCTTTTCACAAGCATGGGGAAGGTGAGATAGGCCTTCACTCTTCATGTCCTGACTGTGTCAAAATTGGGGGACACTTGTGAATCACCAAGGCCTAGGAAAAAAGACCCAGTCTGAATCTCACAGTTTATTTCTAGACTATTAGTATTTAAAGAGCAGTTTCTAATAAGTCTGGTTCCCTGAAGCCTGTGGTCCTCAGGAAGGTAAATCAATACCTGTCATTCTACCCCAGTAGCTAGGCTTGGTGATGATGCTGTAAATATTTTGCTGATAAAGAGGAAAAGTAAGTACGTCTTAGGAGGAGGAGCCAGTTAATTGCAGATCTGGACAGGGTTATCCATCTTCAATCTGCTATTTGGACAGTTACCTATTGTTCTAAATCTTCTCTGTATTGGTTTGTGTTCCCAAGGAAGACACTCAAATCTAAGGCACCTTCTGCTGTGAAAGCAAGTTTCGTTTCCTTTTCTTATGGTGGTTGACAGTTTTGCTGTTTTCTGGACAAAAGAGATGGAATGTTTTGTGAATCTTTTGGCTCTGATCTGTGTGAAATTTGTGGTCTTATTTTGGGGTTAAGTGTAAGTGACAGCCCGTATGGAGAGTGAGGAAGGGATAGTTCCAAGGCACCGATGAAGCACCTACGAGCTTGATCAGCTAACTGAAGAAATGCTCCAACTTCCTGGGAAGTGGAACTTGCTCAGAACTGGGCATGTTGTAGCTTCTAGGGTATCAGCAATGTTTATTTTCGGCTATGTTCAAATTTGTGCTTATGTCTTTACATGTGCGTCCATCTACTTCACAGCTGAAAATGTTTTCTTGAGGGGAGTGGGAAAGGGAGGAAGAAATGAGAGAAGGAAAGAGTGAGAAGTGGTTGGGTTTGAATAGGCCAGCGTGAGCGCAGGAGGAAGTAGTGGCATTAAATGTATTTGAGAGACAGTAATTGTAATGGCGAGCATATGAGGCAAGCCAGTTGCCTGCAGCGTATATGAGAAACAACCCGAAATGTGCAATAATACTTGGTTATCGATCTAGCCTAGGCTCCCTAAAAAGCTGTGCCTATCCTGTCTGGTTCTTTTTTCTTTTTCAACTTGATACAAGCTAGATTTATCTGGAAAAAGGAACTTCAATGGAGAAAATATCTCCATCCAATTGCCTGTGTGAAAGTCAGTAGGGGATTTTCTTGATTAATGATTGCTATGTGAGGGCCCAGCATTGTAGGTTGTAGAGAGCAGAGTAAGCTGTGGCAAGCCAAAGAACAGTAATCTCCAGTGGCTTCTGCTTCAGTCTTTGCTTCCGGGTTCCTGCCTTGACTTTTCTTCATGATGGACTATTCTTGTAAGTTGAAATAGACCCTCTCCTCCCCAAATTGCTTTTGGTTATCACAACAATAGAAGTTTAACTAAGAGAGTAGCTAAGGCAGGGTGTTGAAGATCTTAAGTGCTAATAGTTGTTTGCAACCACAGTGTCAGGACTGGAGGGACAGGTGTGGCGTTAGATGAAGAGAGGTGGAAAAGGCAAATGGGGAATGCTGGTTGTGCTGGTAAATACCTGTCTTCCAGCATTTGGGAGGCTGAGGAGCAAGGTCAGGATAATAACTTCCAGGTCAGACTGTTCCTGCCACCTCAGACAAAGGACACTAAAACAAAACAAAGAAAAAAACCAACCAAACCAAACCAAGCCAAGTCAAACCAAACCTAACCAAACATCCTTGGGAATGGAATGCTCCTGTGCTGGGAAGAGGTCCTAAACAGGAGCAGGCAATGATGGCTCAGTTTTATGAAATGCTTGCCCAGAGGCTATAGAATCACCAGCCTCCTATGAGGGAGAGAAGGGGGTGGGGGAAAGCATCAACTTTCCTATTTCATTAGTTACTGTTTGCTATAGGGATGTTCTCTACCCTGTGTGGCCCTTCCAGGAACATGGCTTGGCAGCTGTGCAGGAGAATGAGCCCATGATGCTGACACCCCCAGTGAAGGTGATCCGTCTATCATGGTGGAGATAAAACCCAGGATTGTGTGCATGCTGAGCTAGAACTCTGCCTCAGAGCTATCTCCAGCCCTAGGTCATGGCCATATTGGTAGTGACTGGTAGCACTAGAAAATCTCAGCTGAGCAAATCCAGGGAGGCACGTGAGCAGTTTTGTACAAGGTAAAAATTAAATATTGCCTTTTAATTATTTTTTTTGGCCTGCAATCCAATTGAGTAATTTAGTGCCTATTATGAAAATGCAAGTTTAATAATTGCAATTTAATAATTTAAGGCAGTTCAACTCTGCCCACTGTTAACTCTCTTCAGAAACAACATACACATGCATCAATATTATTTTTTTAAAAGAAGTGTGTTTAGTCAGTGCTTAACATTTTTTAAATCAGTAATTGAGACGCAACTTGAGTATTTCTATAACTATTTAAGTAAGTGAAAAGCTGTCTAATTTATAAAACTCCAGCTATACATTAAGGCTTTTATTCTGTACCTTCTAGCAAACACTTCAAGAGGAGTAACTCTGAACTATTCAGGGAAAAGCAAAGGAGTGGGATTCTTCGTGGACAGCCTAACCTTGATGTCACATACAGGTGAGCATACACACAGCAGACACAGACCTCTAGGTGGCGAAATAAGGTAACACTCCTACCTGGACAGTGCTTAACCCAGGCTGAAGGGGCAGGCTGAGGGGAACCTGCTTGTTGGCTGTGCTCTGGCAGTGACAGAGGCTCTTGGAAGGCTGCCTTCCTTCTTTGTGAATGTGAGGGTCCCTTTCTAGCTGCTCTCCCTGTGCCTCAGAAGATCTCTAAACGTACAGACCCAGCTCAGGGCTCTGCCTTCGCCTCTAACTCAGCAGTGCACACCAGTAGCATGAGGGCATTCTTAATTCCAAATGCGCATGCTCAGCCCGAACTCTCCATTTCCTCTTCCAAACTTGCTCCGTCCTGTTACTTAAACACCAACAGTCGTTCAAGCTCCCACACAGGGAGCACTTCTTGACTCCTCCTTTCCATAAGTCTGCATTTCCCATCCATCGGTGATTGCTGCCTGCGCTGTGTCAAATCTCTCTGAAGTGGGGTCACCTGTCTGCTTTTTAAATCAGGGTTATGGAACGATGTCTCCCACCTTCCACTCTCGTTTGCCAGCTTTCCAGAGACTGTTAAACTGGAAAGTAAAATTTTAAATGAACTTTTTAGGCTAGCACACAAAGGAACATGTTTCTCCATCGAGTCTTCATGCCTGTTCCTTCCTCACCCCCCCCCCCCCGCCCCTGCCTCACCCGTTCCCTTTCACCCCCAGTTAGAGCCGCAGTACGTTTTCTTCTCATGGATATTCCATTACCTTCTCTATCCACCCTTAAGATTTCTCTGTCCCCCTTGTAGTCTCCTTTTAAATTTTGTGACTTGCAAACACATAGATATATAAATACACAGACACACAGATGAAGACACGGACACAGACGGACATCTACATTTTAAAGGCTGATTCTACATATAAGCAGCAAAAAGATACTGAGAAATATTTAAGTCAGAAAATCATGTTGCTAGGTAAGAATTCTTTAGCTTCTGGGTCCAGTGTAGAAACTGCTGGAATTAGCCACAGACTCTGTCGAGTCCCCTCCAATGCCGCCTGGTTTCCTCCCTGCTCCTTCTCCTCCTCCAGTTTCCTTCTAATCTCATTTGCTTCCACTGTAATCTTGGTGTGGAGCCTTCTGAATGGTGAGTCATTCTGTCAGAAACATCCTCTCCCCCAGTTCTTCTAAGGACTGACCCTGTCATCCTAAAATCCCTCCTAAGGTGCCTTCGAGATCTCTTTTCCTCATTACTGTGTTTTGTACCCTCTCTCTCTCTTTTGGAGAAGTTGAATCCAGGAAGGAACTTGCAGGATAAGGCAAACACCAAGATACACAGCACACAAGAAGCCACTCCTCTTACTTTCCTTTGAGACAATGACTCCCTAAATTGCCCAGGGTGGCCTTGAACTTGTGGTCTTCCTCTTTCAATCCTTTCTAATTCCTCCAACGAGGATCCCGTTCTCAGTTCAATGGTTTGCTACTAGCATTTGCCTCTGTATTTGACATGCTCTGGCTGTGCCTCTCAGGAGACAGCTATATCAGGCTCCTGTCAGCATGTACTTATTTATTAGCTTCATCAATATCTGTTGGGCCCTACCTTGGGGTGTTTCCCTTCCCCCTTGCTGAGCCTTTCAGTCTGCTATGGCAAGAAGTTGTTTACACCCTTGGCAGCTGCTCTCTGGCCCCTGATTTGGGGCCTGGACTTTCCACTATGCAGATTTTTCCTGTTTTCCTGGTTGAGGATTTCCCACCTGCCCTAGTACTTTCCCACTGCTTTTGCCTCTTGTATGTAAGGGGATCCCAGTAAAGCCCTGACGGCATTCTCTTAAGACAAATGACCCGAGTTTGTGCTTCTTAAATCTTGCAGGCCTACGCCCGGTTCCCAGTGTTGTGATGACACAGGCATCATCAAATGAAGGTTCCACTGAGATTGGAAAAGAGAGGACAACCTGACGAGATCGTCTCAGGAAGCTGGCCCGTGAAGAAGGAGGGACACATTGGGGAAAATGGGCCAGGAAAAGCCCCAGTAAGCAGGATACAGAAGGACTGCAGGAATTGAAAGCACGTGCACAATAAATGAATGAATGAATGAATGAATAAATAAATAAATATTTGGGCTAGTGGTAAGTAAACCTTGCAAAAAGGGACAAGGTAATAATGGTAAAATGTTTTTGTGTATGTGTTCTTTTAGAGTTATGCTAAAATCTAGAGAAGCAAAGTCAATTCTCATAGATGCTTTTAGTCTTCGAACACTGACTGAGACAGTTTATATCCTAGACATGAGAGAATGGGTTTGAGAAAAACATTCCTCCCAGACTCTCCTCAGATGTTTTGGCGAAAGAAGGAAAATGAGCTTAAGCTTTTTAAGAGCTCTCCTAGGGACAGAAGGAAGGCGGGAGACATCCTGCCTCCTTGCTGGTTCCTATTGGAGAAGTGATTTTTTTCTGGTTCTGAGTCCTTTAGGTAGGATAGCTGGGTCCCTTTGGTGGGACACCATCTAGTTCTTTCCCTCTATGTCTATTGTCTGTCCTTGGTGCACCAAGCTGTCTATGTATGTCAATTTATATCTGAGTTTTGATTCTTGTTGCTTGAATGTTTTGTGTTTCATGTTTCAAAGGGGAAAGAATGGTTTTTAAGTGCTGGTTGATTCACCCCTTGACTTAGTTTTAACTCCTTTCAAGAAAGGAACAAATAAATAAAAAGCAGTTTTAATTGGCTTTTAGAGCCCTGCGTCTGTAGCTAGGAGCCTAGGTTCACTAGGGAAGCTCCCCAGGGGGCTGGCACCAGGAGTTCACAGCTTCTAAGGTAATGGAGCTGATGGCTGTTTCTTTTAGAAAAAATCTCTGACTGTGATTATTGGATTCAACCGGTGACAAGGTGCTTTTCTTAAAATTACAGCTAGAAAAAATAAAAATGGTGATTGATCTAAATATTAAAGATATGTGTAGCCACTCATTTTTTGTTTTTGATTGGTTTTAAATGTATAATACACTCTACATGCCTTGGTTATAGGTTACTGGCTTTTAAGTGATTGGGTATGGTTAAAAATTTGTAACATTGGTAACAGGAAGTTGGCTTAAAACTGGAGTCATTTTAGACAATATGTGGTATTAGCCAACCCAGGGAAACAGATCTAAATTAGGATAATATTTTAATATAATTCTTATCATAGAAACCAGACTTATAAAAGAACTTAAGGCAATGTCTCTTTGTTGAGGTATTAGAGACTGCACCATCGTTCATTCATATGCAAGAATTGGCAGTCAAACTTTAAAGCATGAGGAATGGACTTGGTGTTTTGGAGAGACTGGATTTTGGAGAATAGATGGTTTGCTGGAGGTTGAGTTTTGCTTTCCACAGTTATGGTTGTGCTCTGGTGTTATAAGGGAAACTTAAAGATTGTGGTTAAAGATTGCCAGTATTACATTGGCTACAGTTTACAGTTTGATCACAGACAGGCTCAGGATTCTAACTCACACATATTTGTAATTAAGAAAAAAATCAAACAGGTGGAGATTGTTACAGGATTTACGAAGGGTTGATGAGGCTATGGAACTTATATGAGCATTACAGCCTGTTTGCTTACTCCAACTGCTATTTCAAGAAATACATATAAAATTATTAGAGATTTAAGAGATGCTTTTTATGCTGTTTCTTTACATCCTGGTGATTGTGAAAGATTTTCATTTAGTGAGCTTGCTTATAATTTTGGAGAGCCCATGAAGTGATACCATTGGAAAGGTTTGTCTCAAGGAATCACTTATGGCCCTACATTATGTAAAATTTTTTTTTGTTGCTGCTTCAATACAAGAAGTTAAGACTTTGAATCTTTCAGTGTATATTATTCATTATATAGACATTTCAATTTTACTCAAGCCTTTACTCTTACAACATGCTTTAAATTTTGGAGAGTAGCTGTTGTTCCAGAAAAGATCCAATATTCCTTTTCAATATTTGAGATATCAGTTATATCCTAAACAAACTGTGGCACAGAAAATTTAAGATTGTTTACTTTAAATTATTTTTAAAAGCTTCTAAGATATGTTAATTGGCTAAAATCTCACCTTAAGTTTACCACATGAGGATTTAAGTCTTTGTTTGATATCCCCAAGGGAGATGCAAATTCTATTCCCCTAGACAACTAATTGAGGAGGGACTGAATAGCTTTCCAGAAGGCAAAGAGAGTTAGACATATGGATGATACATATGTACCTTCTTTGGGAAATTGAAATATGCCCATGTGTCCATAGATACCTATTCAGGATTGATCTTTGCTTCTGATCATAGTGGAGGAAAGATCAAAGATATGAAAAGCCATTGTTTAAAAACCTTCACTTTTATGAATGTTCCTAGGCAAATAAAAACTGATAATGGACCATCATATACCAGCAAAACATTTCAACAATTTTGCGCCTATTTCAATATTCTTCATAAAACAGGCATCCCTTACAATCTTCAAGGTCAAGCAATTGTAGAGCGAGCACATTTAACCATAAAGAATCAACTTAAAAAATAAAAGAGGGGGAGAATACAGCCCCTCCTACTAAATTATCAACTATTTTTATATCTTAACTTTTTAATCGTGGATAAAGCTGTTTGCTCAGCAGCCGACAGGCACTGGAGGAAGGACAGAGCACAAAATGGTTTGGCTAAATGGAAAGATCTGGCCTTGGGGGCCTGGAAAGGACCTGACCCTGTCCTACTCAGGGTGAGAGGATCAGCTTGCATCTTTCCCAAGGATGCTGAGGTCCCTGTTTGGGTTCCTGAGCGTTGTGTGTGTCCTATGGACAACAGTCCACCTGGAGATATACTGAAGCTTCGTGAAGAATCCCCTCATCCTGATGCCAGTGGGAATACATAGCACAGCACGGCCTGCCATTATTACAACACACCGCACAACAGGTCCTGTCTATTGACCAACTGCTGGGAACAAGAAGATTTTGCATTGATTGTTCGAGTTCCTGGTGTGATGCCCATGCCTCTGGATGAAGGTTGATTCCCAGTGGTACTCTATAGGCATAAAAGAGACTGACATTATTGCAGCAGTCATTGCTGCCATCGCCATTTCAGCCACTGCTGCTGCAGTGGCAAGTGTGGCCATATCTCAATCAGTAGCTGTCACTGGAACAGTGGATACGTTGTTTGGAGAGGTCGCCTCAACACTGACTGTGCAAAATAGTGTTAATACTCAGATTCTTTTTTTTTTATATTTATGAACTTGAGTATTTCTTATTTACATTTTGATTGTTATTCCCCTTCCCGGTTTCCAGGCCAACATCCCCCTAACCCCTCCCCTTCCCCTTCTATTTGGGTGTTCCCCTCCCCATCCTCCCCCCATTACCATCCTCCCCCCAACAATCCCATTCACTGGGGGTTCAGTCTTGGCAGGACCAAGGGCTTCCCCTTCCACTGGTGCCCTTACTAGGCTATTCATTGCTACCTATGCAGTTGGAGTCCAGGGGCAGTCCATGTATAGTCTTTGGGTAGTGGCTTAGTCCCTGGAAGCTCTGGTTGGCTGGCATTGTTGTTCATAAGGGGTCTCGAGCCCCTTCAAGCTCTTCCAGTCCACTGTCTGATTCTTTCAATGGGGGTCCTGTTCTCAGTTCAGTGGTTTGCTGCTGGCATTCGCCTATGTATTTACCATATTCTGGCTGTGTCTCTCAGGAGCGATCTACATCCGGCTCCTGTCGGTCTGCACTTCTTTGCTTCATCCATCTTGTCTAATTGGGTGGCTGTATATGTGTGGGCCACATGTGGGGCAGGCTCTCAATGGGTGTTCCTTCTGCCTGTGTTCTAAACTTTGCCTCCTTATTCCCTGCCAAGGGTATTCTTGTTCCTCTTTAAAAGGAGTGAAACATTCGCATTTTGGTCATCCTTTTTGATTTTCATGTGTTTTGTGCATCTAGAGTAATTCCAGCATTTGGGCTAATATTCACTTATCAATGAGTGCATACCATGTGTGTTTTTCTGTGATTGGGTTACCTCACTCAGGATGATATTTTCCAGTTCCATCCATTTGTCTATGAATTTCATAAAGTCATTGTTTTTGATAGCTGAGTAATATTCCATTGTGTAGATGTACCACATTTTCTGTATCCATTCCTCTGTTGAAGGGCATCTGGGCTCTTTCCAGCTTCTGGCTACTATAAATAAGGCTGCTATGAACATAGTGGAGCATGTGTCTTTGTTATATGTTGGGGCACCTTTTGGGTATATGCCCAAGAGAGGTATAGCTGGATCCTCAGGTAGTTCAATGTCCAATTTTCTGAGGAACCTCCAGACTGATTTCCAGAATGGTTGTACCAGTCTGCAATCCTACCAACAATGGAGGAGTGTTCCTCTTTCTCCACACCCTCACCAGCACATCTGCTGTCACCTGAGTGTTTGATCTTAGCCATTCTGACTGGTGTGAGGTGAAATCTCAGGGTTGTTTTGATTTGCATTTCCCTTATGACTAAAGATGTTGAACATTTCTTTAGGTGTTTCTCAGCCATTCAGCATTCCTCAGCTGTGAATTCTTTGTTTAGTTCTGAACCCCATTTTTAATAGGGTTATTTGTCTCCCTGCGTCCTAACTTCTTGAGTTCTTTGTTTATTTTGGATATAAGGCCTCTATCTGTTGTAGGATTGGTAAAGATCTTTTCCCAATCTGTTGGTTGCCGTTTTGTCCTAACCACAGTGTCCTTTGCCTTACAGAAGCTTTGCAGTTTTATGAGATCCCATTTGTCGATTCTTGATCTTAGAGCATAAGCCATTGGTGTTTTGTTCAGGAAATTTTCTCCAGTGCCCTTGTGTTCGAGATGCTTCCCCACTTTTTCTTCTATTAGTTTGAGTAATACTCAGGTTCTTAATCTCATCCAACAAATTGCTCTCCTACAGGAACAATTAGATTTACTTTGGGACCATGGAATTATAACTTTGTAAATTATACTTATAAGTTGATAGTTGCTATTCAAAAGATTAATGAAACCTGAGTAACACCTCTTGCTGGGGATAGTTTCCTTGAAGGTCTCAAATATGCCAGATGTCTCATTAAAGAATGGTTAGGATCCATCATTCTGGGATTGCTTGCTCATGGAGCTGCTGCCCTTGGGCCTGTTTTGCTGTGCCATTTCAAGCTCCAAGAGGTCCAGTCTCAGGCTGTTACCAAACAAATTTTGCTTTTATTGGCTGGGAATATTGCATCGACCCAAATTTGGCTCAGTTTGTAGGACAAGTAGTTAACTAAAGACGGGCAACCTTCTAGGATCATACTCACCTAAGACAGAAGCTCTGAGGACTGGCAGGGTATTCAGAGACTGGTAAGAGTATTGGGACCTCAGATTGATCCTAAGACAGGTGCTACTTATAAAATAAAAGAAGGGGAATTGTTGGGTCCTACCTTGGGGTGTTTCCCTTCCCCCTCACTGAGTCTTTCAGCCTGTTATGGCAAGAAGTTGTTTACACCCTTGGCAGCTGTTTTTGGCCCCTGATTTGGTGCTGGGACTTTCCACGATGCAGGTTTTTCCTCTTTTCCTGGTTGGGGTTTTTCCACTTGCTCTAGTACTTTTCCACTGCTTTTGCCTCTTGTATATAATGAGATCTCAGTAAAGTCCGGACGGCATTCTCTTAAGATGAATGACCCGTGTATGTGTTTCTTCTTAAATCTTGCAGGTCTATGCCCAGTTCTGTGTTGTGATGATGCAGGCATCATCGAATATCATCTAGTTTTGGTGGCTGTATATATATGGGTTGTGTACTCAGGTAGGACAGGCTCTGAATTGTCATTCCTTCAGTCTCTCCTCCAAAATTTCCCTCCATATTTTCTCCTATGATTATTTTTGTTCTCCCTATTAGGAAGGAGTGAAGCATCCACATTTTGGTCATCCTTCTTCTTGAGTTTCATGTGGTCTGTGGATTGTATCTTGGGTAATTCGAGCTTTTGGGTTAATATCCACTTGTCAGTGAGTGCATACCATGTGCTTTTGTGTGTGTGTGTGTGTGTGTGTGTGTGTGTGTGTGTGTGTGTGTGATGGGGTTACCTTACTCAGGATGATACTATGTAGTTCCATCCATTTGCTTATGAATTTCATGAAGTCATTGTTTTTGATAGCTGAGTAGTACTCCATTGTGAAGATGTACCACATTTTCTGTATCCATTCCTCTATTGAAGGGCATCTGGGTTCTTTCCAGCTTCTGGCTATTATAAATAAGGCTGCTATGAGCATAGTGGAGCATGTGTCTTTGTTGTGTGTTGGAGCTCAGGTAGTGGAACATCCAATTTTCTGAGGAAACTCCAAATTGATTTCCAGAATGGTTGTACCAGTTTGCAATCCCACCAGCAATGGAAGAGTGTTCCTCTTTCTCCTCATCCTCACCAGCATCTGCTGTCACCTGAGTTTTTGATCTTAGCCATTCTGACTGGTATGAGGTGGAATCTCAGGGTTATTTTGATTTGCATTTCCCTGATGACTCCGGATGTTGAATATTTCTTTAGGTACTTTTCAGCCTTTCAATATTCGTCAGCTGAGAATTCTTTGTTTAGCTCTGAACCCCATTTTTAATAAGGCTATTTGGCTCTCTGGAGTCTAACTTCTTGTATTCTTTGCACATTTTGGACATGAACCCTGTATCAGACATAGGATCTTTTCCCAATCTGTTGGTTGCCGTTTTGTCCTAACCACAGTGTCCTTTGCCTTACAGAAGCTTTGCAGTTTAATGAGGTTCCATTTGTCAATTCTTGATCTTAGAGCATAAGCCATTGGTGTTTTGTTCAGGAAATTTTCTTCAGTACCCATGTGAATGAGACTCTTCTCCACCTTTTCTTCTATGAGTTTGAGTGTATCTGGTTTGATGTGGAGGTCTTTGATCCACTTGGCCTTAAGCTTTGTACAGGGTGATAAGAATGGATCGATTTGTATTCTTCTGTAGACTGACCTCCAGTTGAAGCAGCACCATTTGTTGAAAATGCTATCTTTTTTTCCATTGGATGGTTTTGGCTCCTTTCTCAAAAATTGAGTGACCACAGGTGTGTGGGTTCATTTCTGGGTCTTCAATTCTATTCCACTGATCAGCCTGCCTGTTTCTGTAGCAATACCATACAGTTCTTACCACTATTGTTCTGTAATACTGCTTGAGGTCAGGGATGGCGATTTCCCCAGAAGTTCTTTTATTGTTGAGGATATTTTTCACTATCCTGGATATTTTGTTTTTCCAAATGAATTTGCACATTGCTCTTTCTAGCTCTATGAAGAATGAGTTGGACTTTTGATGCGGATTACATTGATTCTGTAGATTTCCTTTTGGTTGAGAAATGAGGGCAGAAACTCTGTCTCCTCTGGGTTCTCAGGAATGTCCACACTTCGGAGAGTCCAGCTCTCTTTCCCACAGAATTTGGGTGCAGGAAGGTTTGTGACTGGTTCAGTTCAGTTCTGGGTACAGGCAGAAACTGTCAGGTTCTTGCTACTGACTGCTCCTACATTACTGTATCCAGAGGCCACTATGTAGGCCAGGAATATGAGCAGAAGTCGCAGCAGTGGCATTCTACACTGAGCTCTCAGGATTGTCTGCACTTCTGGGAGTTCAGCTCTGTCCCCAACAGTTTTTTCTAACTGAGCTGGCCTTGCACAATGTGGTTCAACTCACTTTCCAATTTTCCTCCCTCCCTCTCATCAGAATGTGGTTGTATAGTCAAACTAGAAGTCACCAGTGTGACTGGCTCCTATCACTGTCTGCCTTTCTTCCTCCAGTGTTTGTTCACTGGCATTACCTCTGCTTTCTTCAGAGAAGTCTCTGGAGCCTCACTCAGTGTTAGGCACAGATCACAGTGTAGGACACTTTCTCCAATGCTCTCCATGATGGGCCAGCTCTTTACACATTTCTCATATTTATGCAGGTCTATTATTTTCCCCAAGGCCACCCTAACAAATCATAAATAGTTTTCACTGGAGTAATCCACTTATCACTTTGGAAAGTTCACATCGAGTCACTGGCAGGTCCATGCTCTCTCTTGAAGGTTGTAGCAGGGTCGTTCTTTTCTGCTTCAGCTTTGAGATCACTGATAGTTGGTATTCCCTGAGTTTCACTTCTGTCACATGGTATCCGGTCTATCTGTCTTACTGTACTTAGCTATGTATCTTCTCTTATAAGGACCACCTTGATCCAGCAAAAATTTTTCTTATATAAATTCAGTTTGCAAACTTAAAAGTGTACTCAGTTTTCAGATTATGTCTGTGTATGTTTAGGAACCATAATGAATAAATTTAAGTTGTTTCTTTTTCGGGTTTAATCTTTATTTTGGAGATAAATTAATAGTGCAGATTCAGGCTTTTAACAAGAAACTGGAATTAGCACCATGTGGTCCTAAGAGTAATTCTTTGGGTTCAAAGTAATTTTCAGCAATTCCTGACTTAGATCCTTAAGTCTCCCTAATTCATTGTGTAGCTTAGCCAACTGGCAACTTGTTTAGGCTGCAACATTCCTCATCATCTCTGCTAGGCAGTCCCCTTCATTCTGCCCTGTTAGCCAGTGTACTTCTTAATTCACTTATAAAACATTTCTCATATTTCTGTGGAAAATTGTTGTGGTTCTGCATTCACTGCCTGTTATGTTTTGAATATGAAATGTACACATGGGCTCATGTGTTAAAGGCTTGGCTCCCAGATTCTATCACTGTTTACAGAGACATTGGAAACTTGGAAGTAGAACCTGTCTGGATGAAGCTTGTTACTGGAGGTAGTTCTTTAAGTATCTTGGCCTTAGCCCCTTGCTGAATTGCTGTCTGTTCTCTGAGGTAAACATCATTATCCACACACTCTTGCCACCATGAGATTCTACCAAATGCATGGATCCAAGGAGCCATGGGCTAAATTCTCTGAAATTGTGAGTAAAAATAGATAAATTCTTCTTGTAAGTCCTTCCGTTAGGCATTTGGTTACAGTGACACAAATGTATCTTCACACTGTCATATATTATTTCAGAACATTTTTATGGTCACATTGGAGGCCAGCACTTGAAGATCTGGGACAGAGGACTCATAGTGGAGATGTGATACATTATGGCCAACTCATTGAAGGAAAGGTTGTCTTTGGTAAGACATGATATTGGCTTTTGGTAAGACTCAGGCATGTATCTTAGAATAAAATAATCTAAGTGCGCACTTGGACAGGGCATAGCTCATTTGTTAACCTCCAAGGACCATTTTATAGCTTTTCTTAGTTTTGTCAACTTGGCGGGATACACCAAACACATGTTGGTTGCTGAACACAAAGTGTTTCCTTCTTTCTACAGAAATGAACAACTATAGCATCATAGATTCTAGAAGAGTTCTGATAGTGAGGTATAAAAGTACATGGAAGCATTCTCATAGAAATGAAACCACATGAGCAGGAGCCATGTCAGTGTGTTGTGACACAATTGTCATAGATAATGCAAAAATAGGGATCATAAGCATAAACAATGCATGCAGTCTATTGAAATCAGTCCCTCACAGTTTGCTTTTATGTTTAGGGACAGTTTAATGTTAGGTCAGTTTAAGCTAGCTTGGTTCAAAGAGACAAGTCATCTTACATCTAAGCAGTATTTTCAGCATCCTATTTATTTATTTATTTATTTATTTATTGGCATGAGTCATTACTATTAAAGTTGCTGTTGACAGAAGGCAGAACTAGGAATGGATCATATGACAATGCTATGCTGCGCAGATGATGTGAAATACTTAATTGAGTGAAATAAAGCTGCTCTTCTCCACAAAGCTCAGTGCCAAGAAAAGATCAATGTTCTCTATTTTTAGTCCCTTTCATTTTGTCCCTCTGAGGGACACAGATGCTACACAAGTTCTAATAGAGTGAAACAGTAAAGCCAATGTACTCATTTTGTTTTGCTTTTGCACCTTTCTTGGGCAATTACATTGAAGTATCCAAATAAAGATGGCTGCCTTTCATATATTTGGAAGGGCAGAGACCTTTTTATGCATATCAGTTGGCTATTCAGAGCAATGGAGACCCCAGATGTGGCTAATGACCTTTTCAAAGGAGGCCGGAGGAAGACAATAAAGGAGGCAGTGTTGTTATTCTGCCGCTTCTGGAGGCACAGTAAGTTTTGCAGGGATAATGAGATTCATTATGGGTTCATTAGCAATTTGATTCCTCTGGAAAAACTGATGGTGATGGGGTTAGTTACAATTAAAGACGCTCTTTTGATTTCCTGGCTCGACTCAGCAGCCTGGGACCCTAAGCTCTGGGATTCTGTTATTAATCAACTTCATTCTTTGCCTTCTGGTACTTGAATATCATTCTTACGTTTACTTAAAATGTTCCTGTTCTGGTGCTTTGAAGAGATTTGGAGCAAACTTTGGGGTTTTGAGATCTAATTTAACTGGGAAATAATAGGATCTGAACCCTAAAATCAAAATGAAACCAAACATTTTATGAAGCATGACTACATGTGAAATCTTTCCTTCTTGATTGTGTGAAAATTAGATTTGTCAAAATAATAAGATGATAGGTAATTCTCTTGTCAAAACTCTGATATTAGAGTTGAAGATGGAAAAAGTACCTTTTCAAAGAATATAACTATTTTTAGTGGGAAAGGCAAGCTACTAGCTACTATGTAGTTTCTTCCCCTACCACCAGCCCAATACGTTCTGATGTGGTTCTTTTTTTTTTTTTTTTTTTTGAAATAGGAACTTTTATTTAATACAAGATGATTAGACTGAGACAGCAGTTACCTGAAAACCAAAGGGGAATCTGCTAGCTACAATTTTCTGACATGATTCTTGAATAGACACTTTAGGTCAGAAAAGATCATTGATTGGTTTAGTGCCTTGATGTGGTAGATTAGTAGAAGTTGTAGTATGTGTTAATCCCAAAGATGTATGGACAAAGACCTCTGACCAAAATCAACATGGCTAAGTCAATTGAAGCAAGCCTTTTTATTCACATACACAGGCTGCCTCTTCCTAAGACTGGTTTCAAAGAGGTCAACATTGCACATGAGAAAGACAAGGTTTTTATAGCTCAGGGATAGGGAGTCTCCAAATGGGGGATTTTGTGCACAAGCAGAACATAGTATAGTGGTCATGACAACCATTGGAAACAAAGGTAGAGTTGTACAGTAGTCACTATGACTTTTTGAAACAAAGACATGATAGCAAGGTGGTCATAAGATAGTAACAACAGGTAGCCATAATAACTTTTTGAAACAAAGGTATGATTGCTCTTTTCTGGAATAGGCAGTATAGAACCATTTCCAGTTAAGGTTGGACATAGCTCAATCCTTGGGATTTAATCATAAGCAGGAATGTGCCTAGATTGTCTTTACTATAAAATGGCTTTCAAGCCTTAAGATGGAGGCAGGCTTGCTCATCATATGCCGTCCATAGTTCCCTCTCCTTAGGGTTAAAACATGGATTCCCTAATTGCTTCAGTTCTTGGCTGACATATGGATTTGCCCTTGGCTGAGGAGAATAGTCTGGGAAATGTCATTTTCCCTCTTTTGTGGTGACTCTCTTCACCAAAGCCTGGCCCATGTAGGGGTGCAGAGGCTGTTTCTTTTCATTGGATGACACTTAAGGACCACCTTAGCTCTCTGGTGCTTATGGCATTAGATGAGGTCTCCTTTGAGACCACTTTAAACATTCATCTTCCTCCTCTTCTACCAACACTAACACTGTGAGCATACGGAACACACCCTCTTCACCATCCTCTACCTCACAGCATCCTTCCCAGGTATGCGCTGTCCTCTAATGGCTTCATGCTATCTAGGTGAAGAATCATTATATGCTTTTGAACCTAAATTGGCATAGGTATCTAAAACAATGTGACTTAGCATACCATAGAAAAACACTGCTATGTGAGATCATCTCTTATAGCTTTGTGCCTTAAAGTGTGACCCCCACCCCAAGCTTTATCACTATAATTGTTTAGTGTTGAGAATAAGAAGGTCATGGAAGGTCACTAATTAAGGGAGGGAAAAGAAACAAAAGAGAATAAAGCTGAACAGACAATCTTGAAAGTAAGAGCATATATATATATATACACATATATATATATATATGTGTATATATATATATCTGACGGCATAAAGAAACATTATATTTTCTAGTTTCTATTACTTTATATCTATACAAATCCTATTGCTAATACCCGAGAAGCTGAAAATCTCAACACGTAATAAAAGCTGATGATTTTTTAGAATCACAAAATCTTACTCTCTACATGTCTACAGGGCTAAGCCAGAAGAGGTTTGGTGTCTTCATAAGTACATTTGAAAAGGCAGTAAATCACAATCTACCTTGGTAGTCTTTTTGATATTCATGTGGAAATAATACCAGGTAAGTAGAAAACAGTGGTTTAAGAAGTTTCTATGGACTGTCAATTAGGTATAATTGACTACAACAATCTTATACTACACATTTTATTTTTACTGAACTCACTCTAGCACCATGTGCTGAAGAATTACGGCAGTTATCTGCATGTCAGTGTGGTAGATTACTTCTATGCGTAGAGACAATTGAACACGGTTATCTGGGTACTTGTTCCAATTATCCTGATTAATTTACCAATGATCAGGTTAAATAAATTTATTTTGGTTTGCCCACAGTCAGATAAAGGGAATAGAATTATATCCATGACTACAACTCATCGTAGAACACAGGACAAGGGGTAGCTATTAGTAATATGCTTAACGCGGTAGGGCATGCGGCAGGTGCATTCACAAGCTGGGCTTGCAATTAGATGAGTTGGCCCAACCCATTGCCTTTCTGGATGCCAGAGACTGGTTAAATTGCAACGAAGAGAGGCTTATTAATCTCGTGGTTTTGGAAACAACATGGTTCTGACTCTGGTGGGGGCTCCTGGGTCTTGTAACCTCATGGTAGAGGCCATCACAGTTGTGCAGGATAAACAAGAGGGTGAAGTCACATAGTCGGACAGGAAGGCAGAAGGAACTATGTCAATTCCTGCTGAGGGCACATCACCACTGGCTTAATGACTTTTCACTGTGGGCCCATAGCATAGAGACCATGGTATCTTACAGGTTTATATAACATTTCATCTTTACAGGAGTCTTGTCTTTTGGTTCATGTGATTGTTCAGAACTTCTGACTTGAAAGAAATGACACCGTTGAAATAATACCTTCCAAAGTCTGTTTCTCCAGCCTTCCTCTGTTTCTCTTGACGCTCAATAAGTGTCATCTGTGGAAGCTGGGTTGTGTCCATTCAGGAAGCATTTGAGAACCCCAAAAGGCCATCAAAGAGCTGGTTCTGAGGCAATAGCACTAGGGTTTGTTTATTCAAGCTCAAGTTCAGGCTGCCTGCTGATCCTGACAAGGCAGGATGGGAGGGCGACCGTCACACCCTCCAGTCCTCAGCAGGACAAGGGTTTAGAGGAAATGGCAGAGCAAGTGAGGGGATGTCCAGCCTGGCAAGCATCTAATAGGATGACTGTTGTGAGCAGACAGGTGGGTGCTCTGAAGCAAAATCATGATCAATCACAAACAGTCTGAAAGTACACGTGGAACTATCAGACTAATCTTGATTGACAGTTGCTAGGGAGTAGCTATGGAGTAACTCTCGGGTATGGGTCAGAGACAAACTATGTGGTTCTTCCTGGAACTAGGGTGCAGCTTGAGTTCAGCTACAGGTCAAATTCTCAGGCTGTTTTTCTTTTAAAATGGAGGCCAGTCCCAAGATGGAGTAGGTTGGGTTGGCCTCTCAGGTGTTCACATCATAATTCGTACAGTTTTAAAAGTGTAATATTTTACTGTTATAAGCAACCCTTTTTCTTGTCAGAAGTTATAGCTCCTTGTCTGTACCATGTAAAAATGCTGTTATATTTTGTTATATATAGAGACTGTGTTTTATCTGGCCATCAAGTGAGCTCTCCCATTAATTTTCTGATATCTTGTTTCTTCTACTAGTTTTATCAATCACAAATAAAGATGAGATAGTGTCTCCATTTTCGGTAATTTTATCTCATTTCTATTTATTATCCAATTTTATTTACCAGTATTTTCATAGCTGTTTGATAGTGAGGGAGAATTATACTTTCCTATTTTTTTGTGATTATAACAGGAGTGCTTCTTGTATTTTACTATTAAGTCTTGGCACTGACTTTTGTGCTCTAGAAATGTTACTTTGTCACAAAAATTAATATAGCAAACATTTCAAGCATCTTACAACAGCTTATGTTATTTTCGTCCGTGTTTCAATATCTTTTGTATTGATTGACTCTTTACTCTCATGCTGTTTATTTTTTCTTGAACAAAGGAAATATATATTTATATAAACACACACACATATTGGTTTACTGAAAAATGAGTCTATGCATCAGTAGTATTTCTTGGTTTTGAACTTATATCTATCATTTTATACATTTCAACATTTATTATTTATTTTTATAAATATAGTTGAATTTCTTGAAACTTATTTTATTTTTATAGCCAAAGCTACACATTACTTCCCAATATCATTTTATCATGTACTTTCATGTTTTTGTTTTTATTTGTGTGTGTGTGTGTGTGTGTGTGTGTGTGACAAGATCTAATGCAGCCTTTTATATAGCTGACAATGACCTTGAACTCCTCTTCTTCCTGCCTTTGCCTCCTGACAGGAGGGATTACAGGTATGTGACACTAAGCCCAACATATACCTTAGTTCTTACAAACAGTGAATTGCTTTCTTTTTAGTCTGTGTATCTGTGTGTGCTTACCTGACTCCGTGTACACAATGTGTTCAGTAGTGTTGTCTCTGGAGCTGGGAATAAAGCATGAGATCCTCTGGAGGTGGAGTTATAGTTAGCTGTGAACCATCTTGCATGGGTGCTGGGAACTAAGCCTCGCTCCCCTGAAAGAGCAGCCATACTTTTAACTTCAGAGCTATCTCTCTAGCCCAAAACTCTTTATTTTCTGAAATATTGGCTTTAGATTCCCTTTTAGCTTTGAATTTCCTTTTAGCTCTAATGTTTTCATAGAGACATTAATTTTTTCCCAATGGCTTAAGTTTGTGCTTTACTGTTTTGTATGCAAAGAACATGGCCATCTTAGTTTATACCTTTGAGGGATTTTATTACATTTGCTATTATGCCTAATATGGCCATTTCCATTTTTCACTTTCCAAAGCATTTTTATTTAACACGAAGAACAGAAATTTTAATGTTTGTTCACAAATCTTTTCATTTGAAAATTTTTTCTCTCTGTGTGTTCTATGTGTATGTGTAGGTTTGTATCCATGTGCAAGAGCATATGTGAATACAGGTACATGTGCCAGAATTACAGGTGTCAAGACCAGAAAGCCAAAAAATGTAATGTTCTGGGAGCTGTCCCTTTCTTTCTTTCTTTCTTTCTTTCTTTCTTTCTTTCTTTCTTTCTTTCTTTCTTTCTGTATAAAGCATTAATATGTTTATTGTGGCATAATACAGCACTTCATACAGAAATACATGATACATGCTTCATTCATTTTAATGTTAAAGCATTTCATATGCAAATGCAGAGAAAGAACTACATAGACAGCTTGAACATAAAAATGGTTTACATTTCAAAAGTCCTGAGTTATTCGATAAAGTGGAAAATGTTTTTCTCTATAGAAAATAGAGTAAAAATAATATTCCCCAATAAGTTCATTTAAACCAAATACTATCCTAATTATATGTATAAATATTGTTTAGATTCTGGGATCCAGAAGAAACCTTGCTCAGGCCTGCTAGAGTCCCTTCAACAACCATCTGGTCAGAGTTCAAGGGAAAAACTGACTCTAATTAGAAAAAGGCACTGCCTTGACCATCAGGAGCTGATCTGCTGTTAGAGTTCTTTTGCCCTGTGATCTAATAGGACCAGTTAGGAAGTAAAGATCACACAAAAGTCAGAGAATGAGCCTGAAGATCCTAGTTGATCTAACAACTGGATAAAAACATGATAGAGCAGGTGATTTTCCTTCTGATCCTGTTCTAAGACTCCCTGTACACAATCTCTAGTAAGGTACCCAGTAGGTGGGGTGCTCCCTAATGAAAGAACATCTGAGAACTCTGGCCATTATTATTGGACTAGGCGCTGCTCTGAGTTCTCTAGTTCCCCCAAAGCTTAAAATGGCACACAATTCATTACGAATTCATTAAGTGGCAATAGTTTTTCAGTGGAGAAACAGACTAAAAGAAGTAGATCTAATGCTGTGGCTTAAGTTCTAGGCCACTGAGAAACAAAATTGTTCCATTCTGACCCTTAAAAATCCCCCAGACTGACCACTAGGAGATATAGTCTGCTGAAGAGCAATGACCTTTAAAATATGCTTCCTCCCACCTCCTCCCTCGTGAAGACGAAGAGCATCTTTGTGTCTTCTTTGAAACATTTTGCAACAAAGCTAACTGAGTCCCCCCTCTTCCCTTAATTGCTTCTTGATAAATCAATCTTCTAAAAGTAGCGCACAGGCAGTTAAATACTGTGTATCTAGTCTCATTACTGAGGGAAAAATATCTAGAGACTTCAGACATGTAGGACTGAACTTTAAAGACACTGGCTCCTATGAAAATGTATGTCTATATACACTGTCTGTGGAGAATTCTCTGAAACACCAGTCATCTAATGAGAAACCGAGAGTATGGGGAGACACTTACGGAGAGAATCTATACTGCTGTGTTCCTCCCTCCCTCCCTCTACACCCAGAGCCTGGCACAAACCTTTCAAATCAGCTAAGTCTCAAATTGCTTTTGAAAAGCATTGTTCAGTATCAGACCTAAGCAGACACATATAGACAGAAGCAATTATTCGTCCAGGAGGACAAGGAATGCCAAGTGTAAGGGGGAATAAAGAGAGCCCACTCAATGGATGCCAGAGATTAAGGCATCCATTAGGGACTTTCTTTGGAGGTCACAAGTAAGAGATGCTTTTAGGGACTAGAGATAGAGTTTCTTTGTGGGGCACATGCATGCTCAGCATGTGTGAGGTTCTGGATTCAGGCCCCAGTATGTGCGCACGCGCGCGCGCCCACGCGCACGCACACACAGAATGCAGAATGTCTTGCAAGATCAACATTTGAGGATAGGCAGGTAGTGGTTAATTTTATTTTGCAAATCTAGACAGTATGTTGGATTAAAGATGCAACGAATTCCTATCACTTTTTAAAATGAAGACACTTGACAATGGCAAGCTAAAGTTCAGACGTTGGTCTCCCTGAAAGGAATGGGGGCTGAACACATGATCAAAAAGGAAGGAGACACTGGGGCCTTTGACAGCGGGGAAGAGCATTGGGGTCCATAGTGTGAACAGTTTGTTCCTTCCTGTCTCTACACATTGACCAAATGCTGTACTAAAACTCCGATTCTGGCCTGTTGTGGATTGCCTTGGTGCTGTTTGTATTTTGATGCTAATCCTGCTCCTCCCCCCTCCCCCCTCCCCAGGAGCGGATCACATACTCAGGTGATTCCTGTGAACCTGCTGCCCAATTTAACTGGTCAAATAAAGGCTAGAGCCTGTGATAGGGCAGTGGAAGAGAAAGGAAGGGCTGGAAGTTTGAGAGAAGGGAGAGAGGAAGACGGAACAGATCTACGAGGCCTGGTGGAGCCGCAAGTAGCTAGGGATTTCATGGCTGGGAAATAGAGTAGTGTAGTGGTACATCTGCCAAATCCAGGCGTGCGGTTTATAGTAACTGAGTTGTGTGTTCTGTGCATGGGCATATTGGGGTTGGAAATTTACTGATACAAATCTGGCTGGTATAAATATAAGTCTCTAGTGTTTTCCTTTCATGGGGCTAAGGGGAGCTGAGTGAGACTGGAGCGGTCATTGACATTCTGTAGATCAGCCACTGGGGGTGGGGGTGGGGGTGGGGTGGGGTGAGGTGGGAGTGGGGGAGGATGGCCCGAGGAGCATGAGCTGTAAACGATTTCAGGAAAAACTTGTTTGGTCAGCTTAGCAAGTCAGCCTTTGGGAACCAGGGCCAAATGGCCATTTGGAGCTAGCCGTGGGGACCGGGCGAGACCATTAGCCAGAGAAAGCATGGGTTTATTTTAAAATTACACACTACACTGGCCTTTGTTTGAGGGGGAGGTCTGTTACTTTTTTTTTTTTTTTGCCACCTCTGGTTGCTGTCCTCTGAAGTTTCTATTTCCTGTTTGCTTCTGCCCAAGTCCTATGAAGTTCCTGTTTCCACCCTGCTGTCCTCTGAAAGCACTATGGTTGCCATCCCAACAACCTCTGCTGCCTCCGTATCCTTCCAGGGGTCCTTCCATCTCCAGTTGCCCCATGACCACAGTGATTGTTTCAGTGCAGACATAAAAACAAACTTGCCTTTGAGAAAGACTGGGCATCCGGCTTTATTCATGTATTCTGTGACAGCTCCTGGGCTTCTTTCTTGGTTTCACAGAAGATGACAGAGCACCCTTGATGACCATTGTACACTTGCACAGTATCACCAATACCCACTGCCCTCTCAGTCAATGACACTTAATTACCAGGTGATCTTTTTAATCAATCAAGTCCACTTGTTCCTATGTAGCTTTCATGCGTTTCTTAGCAACGACAGTCAACCAATGAGGGCAAATTGCAGAGCAAAGAATGTTTGGAATGTCTTCAGAATCTTTCTTGTATGTCATACTCAACAACTGGCCAACTTCATCCAGGACCACATGTAAAGGTGAGATTTAGCTTGCCACAGTGCAGGTGGTCTTTAATGCGACCTGGGGTCCCAACCAGGATATCAAGCCCACTCGGTATTTGTTTGAATTGACCACCCGAAAACCAAGACACAGATAACTTTTTGTGATGTCACTGGAGTCTTTGCTTATTTGATTTGCTAATTCTCTTGTAAATGCAGGACCTTGACCCTGTGGGTCACAGCCTCTCTTCCTGTCTTGTAGCCCACGCTGAAGATTTTCAGTTAAAGGAATGGCAAAGAAGAATGTCTTCTCAGTTCTTGTCTGAGCCGGGGCAGTTACATCTTTCCCACTGTGCACACGGTACACTGTCTTGGCTTGTGAAGTTCACCCAATGAGCTTTGAGAAGCTTGACAGCCTCTTCAGATACGGGAAAATTAAAGAAAGATTTTTTTTTTCCTGTTCCACAGGAGTTTCCTTCTCTGTCTCACCACTAATTTCTTCACCTGGAGCTTCATTGGAGCCTGAGTTTGATTCAGAATGAGAGAATCCCTTCTTCAGCTTGGGGCTTTCCTCTCCAGTGTCTGCATTTGCTTCCTTTTGTATTTTCATTTTCTGGATTTAGGAACATCGGCCTTCTTCAGAAGGCTCCTCAGTTTCTATTTCTTTGGTTTTTGTAGAGACCATTTTCTTCTCAAGGGATTCCTTTCCTCCTTGCAGTTTTTTTTTTCTTTTAGAAGCAGTGTCATCTTGGGGTGCCTCCTCTTGCTTTTTTGGCTTTCTTGGATTTAGGGGGATCTCTATCATTTTAAGAAGGCCCTTTCTTTTCACTCGCTTTAGATCTAGAGGAAACAGCTGCTTCCATTCCTTCTGTTGTTTCTTCAGGTCTCAGATTTTGGCTTCTCTTTTCTAGTTTTCTTCTCATTTGACCCAGCAGCATCTCTGTGCTCTCCTTGGCTGAGTGTGGTCCTAACCCGGACTCGCTGAGGAGTTTTCCTGGGTTTATTTAGCCTGAGTCCCTCCTGCCTGACAGTTCCCTTAACCCTGTGCCCACTTTTTGTTTCTAACCCAAGATTTCTCTCTGGAGCTCTGAGATCTGACTGTCTCTGCGTCTGGCAACACTAAACTGCTCATTTTTTTTTTTTTTTTTTTTTTTTAAGAAATGTAGGTTCTGGGGATTTAACTCAGGGTCTTGTGCTCCAAGGCAACCATGTTGCTGATTAAACTGTCTACTCAGACCTCTGAAAGCATACTTTTACTCCTATACTTGATGTGTTAGAGCTTGAGAGGGTTGCATAATAAACTCATGTTTGAGTTCCAGCGTTTATAAAAATTTGTACGTTTTATATTTTTATTGTTTTATTTGTAACCAATAAAATTTATTTGCTACATTAATACTTTTGTCTTATATTTTTAGAGATTAATATTATTTTTGTCATTTTCCTGTGAATTTTATCCAAAGTTTGATTTTAACAGTTTTATATTTATTGTAGGCAAGTTTCTTTTAAATCTGTTTATGTTTATTATCCTTTTGTTTGAAATAGATTTTAAAATAGCAATATTTATGATATAACTGATAGATAGGCTATCCTATTTCTGAAACATGCTGGGTGAAATGACTCTTATAATCATTCCATTTGTATAAAATGTCCAGAACAAGTAACTCTGTAGAGACATAAGAGGAATGCTCTTATTGTTATAACACAAATGAAATCCCTTAAAGGATTCTATGGATGTATCTTAATTTGTGTGTAGTTAATTTATAGTTTTGGAATACAGTGATAGAATAAATAAAGTTTAGATGAATGTATGTGCAGTTTCAGAATAGTCTGTTTAAAAGTGTGTTGGGTCTTTAGAAAAATCTTCAAAGTTCCATGAGACAGGAGAGGAGATTTTCTAGATCCTACCTTCCTCCTTTCCAATGGCCACAAACTACTGTCTGATTTGAGGATTCTGAAAGTATTTTCTATGAGATTGGTGAATACTGAATGCATTTAAAACCTCTTCCGAGGTAGCATGCTGAGATGCTCAGCTGACATTGCAGTTGCAGTAAGCCCCTCTGAGCTGCTGAGATTGATGACTGCTTGGGAAGGGCACACCACAGCAATGCTGGCCAGAACTGCCAGGCTGGGAGGAACATCAGCTATACATCCAGAATTTGTAGGAGAAGACAGAATCCAAAAACAGTGCTTATGATATGCAACATTTGCAGTCTTCCTGGACATTGACAATAGATCTTTTACCCACAGAGGTCTTAGTTACAGCTATCATCCAAACATCTGAGAAGACACCTGCTACTTACAACTTCCCAAATATATCTTATATATATATTTGTTAGGAGAAGGGGAGTTGAGTAATTTTGAGAAGCTTACTGTATCATATGAATCTAGGATAGACTGAGAGATTCATGCTATGTTATTGATGATTAATGTCTGGTTTCTTACCACTAGTACATTCCTAGTTATCCAGCCTAATTCCTAATTGTTCTTTACCAACAAGCAAAGTCCTATGTGTTCAAATACCTTGTGTAATAGCTGTTGAATGTTACAGTAAGATTCTCTTGTGGCTATGTGAACATATGTAACTGTACAGGAGACAACTTGTTGTGCTATGAGGGGAATCTTCCCAGCATTTGTAGGGGCTGCCTGCTGATAAGAGTATATTCCCTTCCTTTCTGCTTCCTCAACTTCATATGTAAAACCTGCTGTCTTGTCAGCAATATTTGCCTATGAGATAGTTTTGAGAATAGGAGTTGCAGAATCTCAGCAGAACATGAAAGGAAAAAGACAGTTGCTGGGAAAGCCATCATAGCCTTAGGAGGGAGATCCATGGATTCCTCTTAGCTGGAAGAGATATCTATTAACTTCTTTATTCCTAATTTAATTTTTTCTACTACTTGTTTTAATTCCAACAGATAAAATAGGATTCGCCTATAGCTGTGAAGCCTTGAGGACAAAGAAATCAAATGTGTTCTGGCTGAGAAGTTGTTTTAAAACATTTTTAAAAAATAGAAAAAATTCTGATGTAAATGTCATAACTGAGCATAAACAAATCAAAACTAAGAAATCTAGAATTATAGAGACAGAGACTTTGAAATTGCAAGTGGAGATAAACAACTTAATAACCAATTTGTAAATGCACTGAGTTAAGAGAAGCATAATTTTATTATTCCCATCATTGCACCAAAGGTTAAAAAGTACTGTACCATAGTGTGATGATTTGAATGTGCTTGGCCCATGGGAAGTGGTACTATTAGGAGGTGTGACCTTGTAGGGGTGGGTGTGCCTTGTTGGAGTATGCATCACTGTGGAGGTGGGTTTGAAGCTTTGCCCAGTGTGGAAGAGTCTGTCTTCTCCTAGCAGCCTTCAGATGAAGCTGTAGAACTCTCAGCTCCTATTGCACTATGACTACTTGGATGGTGCCAAGCTCTCTTACCTTGATGATAATGGACTGAACCTCTGAATGTGTAAGCCAGCCCCAATTAAATGTTGGCCTTATAAAAGATGCCTTGGTCCTGGCTTCTGTTCAAAGCAGTAAAATCCTAAATAAGACACACAGGTATCAATGTCAAATGTACTTTAAATATGCTGTATTATAAATTCATAGTCTCTCTCCCAGGAGTGCTACACTGCTAAGTCCACAGGTAAGATGAACATTTTTATTCCAATAACTGGCCAAAGAGGGACCTGCCAGGAAACCACAGTGCTCAGGAACCACGAGCAACTGGGGACAGACTCCTTCCAGTCTCTATCTGCATGCCCCTTAGTTAACCCTGTGGCATAGCTTTCCAGACCTAAATCCCACCCAGAGAGAGCTGGTCCCCCAGGAGTGCTGAAACACCTAAGATCACAGGCTCACAGGAAGGAAAGGCTCCAGTCAGAGACATCAGGACCAACTAACACCAGAGATAACAAGATGGCAAAGGCAAGTTCAAGAACCTAAGCAACAAAACCAAGGCTACTTGGCAACATCAGAACCCAGTTCTCCCACCATAGCAAGTCCTGGATACCCCAAAACACAGGAAAAATGAGATTCAGATTTAAAACCACATCTCATGATGATGATAGAGGACTTTAATAAGGACATAAATAACTCCCTTAAAGAAATACAGGAGAACACAGGTAAAGAGGTAGAAGCCCTTAAAAAGGAAACACAAAAACCTCTTAAAGAATTACAGGAAGACACAACCAAAAAGAGGGATTGAACAAAATCATTCAGGATCTAAAAATGGAAATAGAAACAATAAAGAAATTACAAAGGGTGACAACCTTGGACATAGAAAACCTAGGAAAGAGATCAAGGGTCATAGATGCAAGCATCACCAACAGAATACAAGAGAT
The DNA here is from genome assembly GCF_021556685.1 of Rattus norvegicus. Lineage (NCBI taxonomy): Eukaryota > Metazoa > Chordata > Mammalia > Rodentia > Muridae > Rattus > Rattus norvegicus. Next base: position 82,745,702 of record NC_141539.1, on the reverse strand, counting down.
AGAAGAGGGAATCTCAAGTGGAGAAGATACCATAGAAATCATTGACAAAACAGTCATAGAAAATGCAAAATGCAAAAAGCTCCTAACTCAAAATATCCAGGATATCCAGGACACAATGAGAAGACCAAATCTAAGGATAACAGGTATAGTAGAGAGCAAAGACTCCCAAATTAAAGGGCCAGTAAATTTCTTCAACAAAATTATAGAAGAAAACTTCCCTAACCTAAAGAAAGAGATACCTATGAACATACAATAAGCCTGAAGAGCTTTAAATAGACTGGAACAGAAAAGAAATTCCTCCCATCACATAATAACCAAAACACCAAATGCACAAAACAAAGAAAGAATATTAAAAGCAGTAAGGGAAAAGGTTAAGTAACATACAAAGCAGACCTATTAGAATTACACCAGACTGCTCAACAGGGATTCTAAAAGTCAGAAGATACTAGGTAGATGTCATACAGACCCCAAGAGAACACAAATGCCAGGCTACTATATCCAGCAAAACTCTCAATTAACATAGATGGAGAAACCAAGATACTCCATGACAAATCCAAATTTACACAGAATCTTTCCACAAATCCAGCTCTACAAAGGATACTAGGTGGAAAACTCCAACATAAGGAGTGAAACTACACCCTACCAAGAGCAAGAAAGTAATCTTCTTTCAACAAACCCCAAAGAAGATACCCACAGAAACATAATTCCACCTCTAACAAGAATAACAGGAAACAATAATCATTTGTCCCTATTATCTCTCAACCTCAATGGTTCAATTCCCTAATAAAAAGACATAGACTAACAGACTGGATACATAAACAGGATCCAGCATTTTGCTGCCTACAGGAAACTCACCTCAGTGACAAAGACAGACAGTACCTTAGAGTAAAAGGCTGGAAAACAATTTCCAAGCAAATGGTCCCAAGAAACAAGCTAGAGTAGCCATTCTAATATCGAATAAAATCAACTTTCAACCAAAAGTCATCAAAAAAGATAAGGAAGGACACTTCATACTCATCAAAGGAAAAAAGTCTATCAAGATGAACTCTCAATTATGAACATCTATGCTCCAAATGCAAGTCACCAACATTCATAAAAGAAACTTTAATAAAGCTCAAAGCACACATGGTACTACACACAGTAATAGTGGGAGACTTCAACACCCCATTCTCATCAATGGACAGATCATGGGAACAGATACTAAGCAGAGACACAGTGAAACTAACAGACGTTAAGAACCTAATGGATTTAATAGATATTTATAGAACATTTCATCTTAAAAGAAAAAGAAAAAACCTTCTTCTCTGTACCTCATGGTCACTTTTCCAAAATTGACCATACAATCAGCCACAAAACAGGCCTCAACAGATACAAAAAGATTGAAATAATCTCATGCATCCTATCAGAGTACTGTGGACTAAGGCTGGTCTTCAATAACAACAAAAATAACAGAAAGCCAACACACACATGGAAGCTGAACTCAATGATAACTTGGTCAAGGAAGAAATAAAGAAAGAAATTAAAGACTTTTAAAAATTTAATGAAAATGAAGACACAACATAGTCAAACTTATGGGACACAATGAAAGCAGTGCTAAGAGCAAAACTCATAGTGCTGAGTGCCTCCAAAAAGAAACTGGAGAGAGCATACAATAACCGCTTGAGAGCTTTAGAACAAAAAGAAGCAAATACACCCAAAAGGTATAAACTGCAGGAAATAATCAATCTTAGGGCTGAAATAAACCAATTAGAAACAAAAAGAACTATACAAAGAATCAACAAAACCAGGAGCTGGTTCTTTGAGAAAATCAACAAGATAGATTCATGCAGTAGAGAGTTAATATCCAATATGTACAAAGAACTCTAGAAGTTAGATACCAGAAAACCAAATAACCCTATTAAAAATGGGCTACAGAGCTAAACAAAGAATTCTCAACTGAGGAATACTGAATGGCTGAGAAGCACCAAAAGATGTTTAACATTCCTAGTCATCAAGAAAATGCAAATCAAAACAACCTGAGAGTCCACCTCACACCAGTCAGAATGGTTAAGGTAAAAAATTCAGGTGACAGCAGATGCTGGTGAGGATGTGGAGAAAGAGGAACATTCCTCCATTGTTGAGGGGATCGCAAGCTGGTACAACCACTGTGGAAATCAGTCTGGCGGTTCCTCAGAAAATTGGACATAGTACCACCTGAGGACCTTGCTATACTGCTCCTGGACATTTACCCAAAAGATGCTCAACAGATACTAAGGTCTCATGCTCCACCATGTTCATAGCAGTCTTATTTATAATAGCCAGAAGCTGGAAAGGACCCAGATGCCCTTCAATAGAGGAATGAATACAGAAAATATGGTAAATCTACACAATGGACTACTACTCACCTACTAAAAACAATGACTTTCTGAAATTCTTAGGCAAATGGATGGAACTTGAAAATATCATCCTGAGTGAGGTAACCCAATCAGAAAAGAACACAAATATGGTATGCACTCACTGATAAAGTGGATATTAGCTCAAAAGCTCGGAACACCCAAGATAACAATTAGCAGACCAAATGAAACTCAAGAAGAATGAACACCAAAGTGTGGATGGTTCTGTCCTTCTTAGAAGGGGGAACAAAATATTCAAGGGCAGAAATACGTAGACAAAGTGTGACACAGAGACTGCAGGAAAGGCTATTCATAGAGTGCTCCACCTAGAGATCCATCCCATATACAGATACCAAACCCAGACACTATGGCAGATGCCAAGAAGTGCTTGCTGGCAGGTGCCTGATATAGCTGTCTCCTGAGAGGCTCTGCCAGTGTCTGACAAATACAGAGGTGGATGCTCATATCCAATCATTGGACTGAGAATGGAGTCTCTAATGGAGGAGTTAGAGAAAGCACTGAAGGAGCTGAAGGGGTTTACAACTTATAGGTAGAACAACAATATCAACCAACGAGACCCTCCCTCTTCAAGCTCCCAGTGACTAAACCACTGACCAAAGAGTACACATGGACAGATCCATGGTTCCATTCACATGGGTAGCAGAGGATGGCCTTGTTGGGCAACAATGGGAGTAGAGGCCCTTGATCCTGTGAAGATTCCAGACCCCAGTGTAGGGGAATGCCAGGGTGGAGAGGCAGGAGGGAGTGGATGTTTGGGTGGTGGAACATTCTCATAGAAGCAGGGGAAAGAGGGATGGGATAGGTGGTTTCTGGAGAGGAAACTAGGAAAGGGGTTATTATTTGAAATGTAAATAAATAAAATATCGTATAAGAAAAAATGAATTCATAGTCTCTTGCTTTTGACCTTATATCTCTCTCAAGACAAATATTAAAAGCCCCAAATCAAGGATATTGTCTCAGTAGGTTGGACACAGTAGTATTGGTTAAAGATTAGAAAATGTACATGGTAGGAATTCAATAGACTTGAGAAAGTCAATTGTTGGTGTAAGTTAATTGGGTAAATTCCATGGACTGTCATTTGAAACCTTTACAGGTGTTCTGGAATTATAAATATATTTGGATTTTCAGAAGAATAATATTGAGATGAAGTTTGCCCATACAGGCAGAAACATTGCTTATGGGAAAGCTGGTTTTTACAACATACTTAATCAGACTAACATGATTTTAGAAAGGTGAGGATTATTAGACCACATAATGCTTATTTTCTTCTGTCAACATTCATGATCTTTTAATTTTTTCAGTCTTTTGGATTTTGATCCTTAGTGTTATATTTTCTGAGAAATCATTCCTGAGAAGGAATTTCTATTTTCCTCATACATGAATGTCAGCTTGACTGAATACTGAAAACTACAAAATAGTTCTTTTCTTAAAATTTTGCGCACATTTCTCTGAAGACAGAGAAATAACAGTATATTACTTGTTTGTACATATTAGTGTGCATTTATTTACACTTACCTCCTTTCTTTGCCTAAATGTTTATTGAAATGTTTTTTGTCTGAACCCAAAATGTGTGTCTATTTGTTCATTTTACTTGAGGAGTAATGAGATCTTTAGATTAGTGTATATGGTAGTTTGAAAGAACATGGCTCCCATAGGCTTATAGGCAGTGGTCTTGTTAGAGTAGGTGTGGTCTTGTTGGAGGAAGTGATCTCTGGGGCAGGCTTTAAGGTCCCAGATGCTCAAGCCATGCCCAGTGTGACAGTCACTTCTTGCTGCATGTAGATCCAGATGTAGAGCTCTCAGTTCCTCTCCAGCACCATGTCTGCCTGCGTGCTCCCACGCTTCCTACCATGACAATAATGGATGAACCCGCTGAACTGTACGACACCCCCAGTTAAATGCTTTTTATAAGAGTTATCATGATCAAGGTGTCTCTTCACAGCAATAAAACCCTAACTAATACAGTATGCATTTCAGTTGTTTTTTTCCCTTTGCTTTCTCAATTATTTGACTCCCTCTTAGAGTCTATAGTTTGTATCTTCTGTCTCTGATGCCTATGTCTAATATGCTGACGTGATTTCTACTTGCTTATCTCTATACATTATGATAGAATCTTCAATTTTGTGCTTACATCACAATTAAATTTTCTTGTTAAAGTTTGGCCTAAAGTGTCTTAAACTCTGATTGCCTTATTGGTTTTCTTCCATCATACCTGGATTTTTATTGTTGTTTTGTTTTTCCTTTAATCTCAATAATTTTTGCATATGCTTTTCTTATGACATTCAGATTATATATCCTACTGTCAAAAGTTTTCTTGAGTGTTAATTGACTTCTGTAGAAAAATATTTTAAGAGGACAGTTTTTCCATTCAAAGACTTCTTGATTACAAACTTATTTATCCACTAACTTAACCAAAATTTGTTGAGTCTTTTTAATATAATATTTCTATTTATTGATAACTTCATGCATGTATATGATGATTTTTGTTCATACCTTTCACTCCTTAACTTCAACTCCTCTCTCCAGGATCCCCAACAACATATATCCCTTTAAACTGGATGAGCCTCCCTCTGTCTCTCTGTCTCATTCATATCTGTATATGAGGTACATGTATTTGTTTATATCTATATCTAGCGCTCTTTATATCTATCTATACATAACTCTATTCTAACACTATATTTAGTGTTGTCTATATGCACACTGGTGCGAGGCCACTCACTGGAGCATAGAAAACATATTAACCCTCACATCCTTGAAGAAAACTGATTCTCTTTCTCGCAGCAGTCATAAACTAATACATGTTCAGTTATTCATGCTGGGATTTTGACTGGCATGATCTTGTACAGGTACCCACACCTGCTGTGAGTTCATGAGTGTAGTGGCCATGCCGTGTCCAGAGACAGCATTTCATAGCAGTCCTCACGAACCTCCAGTTCTTCATTTTTTCTGCCTCTTCTTCCGTGGTGTTTCCTGAGCCTTAAGGGTGGGAGCCTATATCGATGTTCTGTGTAGGGTTTTTTATTTACAGCTATCTTTTCACAACATTTCAAACCGTTATGAGTTTCCACGTTTGCTTTTGCTCACTAAAGAAGAAGCTTCTCGGGCTGGAGAGATGGCTCAGTGGTTAAGAGCACCGACTGCTCTTCCAGAGGTCCTGAGTTCAATTCCCAGAAACCACATGGTAGCTCACAACCATCTGTAAAGAGATCCGATGCCCTCTTCTGGTGTGTCTGAAGACAGCTACAGTGTACTTATATATAATAAATGAGTAAATCTTAAAAAAAAAGAAGCTTCTCTGATTGAGGTTGACAGTAGCAGAGGCATACGGGTGTGCACATAAAGATTTGGAAAGGTAGCTTGGCAGCGTCACTGTTTAACAGAACAGCAAAAATAAATTCCATGGGCTTTTGACCGGGTTTACACTGCTAGGTATGAGTTTCCTGCTGTGGCATGGACATCACATCTAATCAGAAAACAGGTGGTCACACTAGCATCTCACCTGGTAGGTTGGTTTTGTAGCCTGCAGTAGACAACAGCATTGATACCTTACTCCCTCTGTGGCATGTATAGCACCTACAAAAGCAAGCCATCAGGGAGGGGATTCTGATTAGTTCTATTATTAGTCCTAGACTTGTTTAGTCTTTACTATGGCTGGTCTAAGAATGGTTCACAAATGTTTAGTAGATAACAGAATCAGGCAATCAAACTCCCTGGTAGAGTTTATGGTCTACATAATAGAATATCTGACATAGTGCTGTATAATATAGAATGAAGAACACAGAATCACAGAGCAGCGGTGCTTGTGGGAAAAATATGTCTATTTGAAAAAGCCATTTGCCTGTCTTCCTTTTTGGGAAAAGTAGGAAAGTTCAGGTTTTTTTCATTGTATTTAATGATCACGTGGTAATGGTGGTAAGGTTGTATCAGGGCATTCTAGAAAGTAGACATGGGAAACAACCACACTAATTTAAATTGTGTTTTGTAAACTCTGTGTGTTCTTAACAAGTGAGTGAAAATATGGACATTGGTAATTATTTGAGTTTACTTGTGTTAATTCAGAACCAGAATGTCTGGTTTTTGTCTTCAGTTCTCCCCCTTCTGTCAGTGTGGCTGAATAATAGTGAGTGATTTCCTTTTCCAGTTAGACAACGTCTCAGATCTTCTCCTCAGAATATTGACTTTCAAGCAGAGCAGATGCAGCCCAGTGAAATAGGTGAAGCTTAAGAGCATTTCATAGGGATACAGTCAGGGCTGATGCTTCTTTTTCCACAAATAAGAGATAATTTTACTTCTGCCCCTTCCAAGAGCTAATCCAGAGTTATAAAGATACTTCAAGTTTTTAGAAAATGTCTGCCTGCAACTCAAATATTTTATAAGCTGTTGGAAAGTGACAGGTAAAATAGATTTTTTGGGGCAAAATTGCATTTTATGAAGGTGATACACCTTCTACTATAGGATTTCCTGAGATTGATGGTTTTGAGTTTTTGCACTGGGCAGCATGGATCCATTTGCGGAAGACAGTTCTAAATCTTCTCTGGATACCCCTTTAACTCTTAGCACTGCCTTTGCAATTCCTCTGACTACAAGCATCAATGTCCTCTGTTACCTTGGGGCTTGTAAATGACGAATCTTTCTCATGGTTATGACTTTTATGCTTTTTAGGGTCTCTGGAAGATGTTTCCCATCAGTAGACAGGGTCTTAGATATCTTCTATGTCCCCAAACCCCAGAGCTGTCATTTTGTCTTCAGAAAGAAGTGGAAACCAGGGCATATGATGGTATGGAAACTTTTCCTCTTTCTAGTCTTATATTGACTTTCTTCCTATTGGAAGAAAGGCATGTTGTTTAAGGGCTATATGATACAGTTTATACAGATAAAACACGAAGAAGTAATTCTTAAATTTAATTGATGAAAATGTTTTCTCAGATACTTTAGTGATGTAATGATAGGTTGGGAAGAGTAGGTTATGAGGATAACATGATAAGAGAGATAGGAGTGCCAACTTGTATACCACACTGGAAGTCAGTTTAGCAGTTTCTCAGGAAATGGGGGAATAGTTCTACCTCAAGGCTATACTACTCTTGCACATACACCCAAAAGATGTTCCACCATCCCACAAGGACACATGCTCAACTATGTTCATAGCAGCTTTACTTATAAAGGCCAGAAACTGGAAACAACCCAGATGTCCCTTAACTGAAGAATGGATAAAGAAAATGCGGTACGTCTGCACAATGGACTAGTATTCAGCTACTAAAAACAAGGGCATCATGAAATTTGCAGGCAAATAGATGGAACCAGAAAATAACATTCAGAGTGAGGTAATCCTGACCCAAAAAGATATGCATGGTATGTACTCACTTATAAGTGGATAGGAGCCATAAACTGCAGGATACCCATGCTACATACAGTCCACAGACCCAAAGAATCTAAATAACATGGAGGGTCCAAGGGAGGAATCTCACTCAGATGGGGAAATAAAGTAGTCATTGGAGATGGATGGATGGAGGGAAGTAGGTGGGAGCAGGAACAGGGAGGGGAACAGGGCAATGAGCAGGTTTCAGGTGTATGGGGAGATCTGGAAAAGTGAACAGAAATTGGTGGCAGGCGACGGGGGCACATCTCTAGGATGTGGCAGATACCTGGGATGGGGGAGGTTACAGGGAGTCTATGAGAGTGACTTTAGCTGAGGCTCCTAGAAATGGGGAATATAGAGCCAAAAGTGGGCACCTCCTTTAGCTACACAGGATTCCCAGTGGAGGGATAAAGATAGCGTCCAAACCACAAAGCTTTAGACCCATTTTTTTCCTGCCTACGTGAAATGCAGGAAGAAAGATGGAGCAGAGACTGGCTGGCCAGCTAGAGAGCCGTCCCACAGGCAAGGCCCAATCCCTGATGCTACTAATGATGTCCCTCTATGTTGCAGACGGGAGCCCAGCATAACTGTCCTCTAAGAGGCTCCACCCAGCAGCCGACTGAAACAGATGCAGAGACCCACAGCCAAACATTAGATGGAGCTCAGGAAGTCTTGTGGAGGAGTTGCGGGGAAGGACTGAGGGACCTGGAAGGGATAGAGACTCCACAAGAAAAATCAACATTGTCAATTAACCTGGACCCCTGGCCGGGGCCCAGAGACTGAACCATCAACCAAAGAGTATACATGGGCTGGACCTAGTCCCTCTACCCGCAATATGTATCAGATGTGCAGCTTTGTTTTCATCCAGGTCCCCCAACAACTGAAGTAGGGGCTGTTCCTGACTCTATTGCCTACCTGTGGATCCTTTTCTAACTGCACTGCCTTGTCTGGCCTCGCTGGGAGAAACTGTGCCTAGTCTTCCAGTGACTTGAGATGCCAAGGTGGTTTGGTACCCCGGTGAGGGGACTTCCCCCTTTCAGAGGAGAAGGGGAATGGGAATGGGGTAGAGACCCTCTGAGGGGGGACTGGGAGGAGAGGGGCTGCAATAGGGATAAAAAGTGAATAAAAATTAATGGAAAAAACATGTTGAAAGGAATCTGGGAGAGCTGGAAGATTAGACATCATATTGGATTGAACAGCTGACTAAAGTTTGGAAATAAAGAGAACAAGAACATTTTCCTACTCGATTAGCTGCTTCTCCAGTCCTGGAAACTACATCAAAACTGTAAGAAGCCTTTTCTACCATTGGACCGCTCAACTTTCTATATCATCAGACTGTACTTGCTACTCTGACTGCAATACAGGTAGCTGCCACTACTCTAGTGGGATTTTTCCTCCAGGCAAATTTAGTAAGATGAATCCTACAGGAAAATCTACAAAAGCAACCCCAGTAGGATACGTAGTGTTCCCAGTGTCAGGTGCAAGGCCCACCATCCCAGCCTTTATCCTTACCCATGCCTCACTCCCTTCCTGCCCTTCCTGCTCTCCCCACCCCTGTCCACGGGGAAAGGCAAACCTGGAGGAGCTAAGCATATGCACTCAATGGTGTTTTCATACCACTCAGCCACCAACTGCTCCTCACCCTACTACTCAGCAACTATGGCTGGGTGCAGTTAGCCTCTGTTACACACAGCTCAGAGAACAGTCACGAAAACTCCACACACAGGGGAGCTGGAAGTCTGCAAGAGAACAACTGGACTGTGAAAATCAACATGGAATACAGCCGGAACCAAGATCAGCGGGAGACATTAGTGGATCTGTCAAGGAGATTTTAGATTGCTGAGGTAAAATAATATGGCTAAAAGCAATTTATACAAGAGTTTATTTTGGCTTATACTTTGTTTTACTTCTTTATTTATTTATTTATTTATTTATTTATTTATTTATTTTTATTCTTGAGATAGGGCTTTTCTGTGTAACCCTGGCTATCTTGGAACTTGCTCTGTAGATCAGGCTGGCTTTGAACTCAGAGATCTGTCTGCCTCTGCCTCCTGAGTACTGGGATTAAAGGCATCCACTACTTGTGGTTCCTAAGGGACGAGCATAGTGTTACAGAGGGAATGAATGCAGCAAGTGAAGTTCTTATTGTACAGATCTTTTACTTGCTTGGTTAAAGTCACACCGAGGTACTTTATATTATTTGGATCTATTATGAAGGGTGTCGTTTCCCTAATTTCTTTCTCGGCTTGTTTCTCTTTTGTGTAGAGGAAGCCTACTGATTTACTTGAGTTAATTTTATACCCAGCCACTTTGCTGAAGTTGTTTATCAGCTTTAGTAGTTCTCTGGTGAAACTTTTGGGATCACTTAAATATACTATCATATCATCTGCAAATAGTGATATTTTGACTTCTACTTTTCCGATATGTATCCCCTTGACCTCCTTTTGTTGTCTGATTGCTCTGGCTAGAACTTCAAGAACTATATTGAATAAGTAGGGAGGGAGTGGGCAGCCTTGTCTAGTCTCTGATTTTAGTGGGATTGCTTCAAGTTTCTCTCCATTTAGTTTAATGTTAGCAACTGGTTTGCTGTATATGGCTTTTACTATGTTCAGGTATGGGCCTTGAATTCCTATTCTTTCCAGGACTTTTATCATGAAGGGGTGTTGAATTTTGTCAAATGCTTTCTCAGCGTCTAATGAAATGATCATGTGGTTTTGTTCTTTCAGTTTGTTTATATAATGGATCACGTTGATGGTTTTTCGTATATTAAACCATCCCTGCATGCCTGTGATGAAGCCTACTTGATCATGGTGGATGATTGTTTTGATGTGCTCTTGGATTTGGTTTGCCAGAATTTTATTGAGTATTTGACAAAATTCAACACCCCTTCATGATAAAAGTCCTGGAAAGAATAGGAATTCAGGGCCCATACCTAAACATAGTAAAAGTCATGTACAGCAAACCAGTAGCTAACATTAAACTAAATGGAGAGAAACTTGAAGCAATCCCACTAAAATCAGGGACTAGACAAGGCTGCCCACTTTCTCCCTACTTATTCAATATAGTTCTTGAAGTTCTAGCCAGAGCAGTCAGACAACAAAAGGAGGTCAAGGGGATACAGATCGGAAGAGAAGAAGTCAAAATATCACTATTTGCAGATGATATGATAGTATATTTAAGTGATCCCAAAAGTTCCACCAGAGAACTACTAAAGCTGATAAACACCTTCAGCAAAGTGGCTGGGTATAAAATTAACTCAAATAAATCAGTAGGCTTCCTCTACACAAAAGAGAAACAAGCCGAGAAAGAAATTAGGGAAACGACACCCTTCATAATAGACCCAAATAATATAAAGTACCTCGGTGTGACTTTAACCAAGCAAGTAAAAGATCTGTACAATAAGAACTTCAAGCCTCTGAAGAAAGAAATTGAAGAAGACCTCAGAAGATGGAAAGATCTCCCATGCTCATGGATTGGCAGGATTAATATAGTAAAAATGGCCATTTTACCAAAAGCGATCTACAGATTCAATGCAATCCCCATCAAAATACCAATCCAATTCTTCAAAGAGTTAGACAGAACAATTTGCAAATTCATCTGGAATAACAAAAAATCCAGGATAGCTAAAACTATCCTCAACAATAAAAGGACTTCAGGGGGAATCACTATCCCTGAACTCAAGCAGTATTACAGAGCAATAGTGATAAAAACTGCATGGTATTGGCACAGAGACAGACAGATAGACCAATGGAACAGAATTGAAGACCCAGAAATGAACCCACACATCTATGGGCACTTGATTTTTGACAAAGGAGTCAAAACCATCCAATGGAAAAAAGATAGCATTTTCAGCAAATGGTGCTGGTTCAACTGGAGGTCAACATGTAGAAGAATGCAGATCGATCCATGCTTATCACCCTGTACAAAGCTTAAGTCCAAGTGGATCAAGGACCTCCACATCAAACCAGATACACTCAAACTAATAGAAGAAAAACTAGGGCAGCATCTCGAACACATGGGCACTGGAAAAAAATTCCTGAACAAAACACCAATGGCTCATGCTCTAAGATCAAGAATCGACAAATGGGATCTCATAAAACTGCAAAGCTTTTTAAGGACAAAGGACACTGTGGTTAGGACAAAACGGCAACCAACAGATTGGGAAAAGATCTTTACCAATCCTACAACAGATAGAGGACTTATATCCAAAATATACAAAGAACTCAAGAAGTTAGACCGCAGGGAGACAAATAAACCTATTAAAAATGGGGTTCAGAGCTAAACAAAGAATTCACAGCTGAGGAATGCCGAATGGCTGAGAAACACCTAAAGAAATGTTCAACATCTTTAGTCATAAGGGAAATGCAAATCAAAACAACCCTAAGATTTCACCTCACACCAGTGAGAATGGCTAAGATCAAAAACTCAGGTGACAGCAGATGCTGGCGAGGATGTGGAGAAAGAGGAACACTCCTCCATTGTTGGTGGGATTGCAGACTGGTACAACCATTCTGGAAATCAGTCTGGAGGTTCCTCAGAAAATTGGACATTGAACTGCCTGAGGATCCAGCTATACCTCTCTTGGGCATATACCCAAAAGATGCCCCAACATATAAAAAAGACACGTGCTGCACTATGTTCATCGCAGCCTTATTTATAATAGCCAGAAGCTGGAAAGAACCCAGATGCCCTTCAACAGAGGAATGGATACAGAAAATGTGGTACATTTACACAATGGAATATTACTCAGCTATCAAAAACAATGACTTTATGAAATTCGTAGGCAAATGGTTGGAACTGGAAAATATCATCCTGAGTGAGGTAACCCAATCACAGAAAAACACACATGGTATGCACTCATTGATAAGTGGCTATTAGCCCAAATGCTTGAATTACTCTAGATGCCTAGAACAAATGAAACTCAAGACAGATGATCAAGATGTGAATGCTTCACTCCTTCTTTAAAAGGGGAACAAGAATACCCTTTTGAGGGAATAGAGAGGCAAAGATTAAAACAGACACAGAAGGAACACCCATTCAGAGCCTGCCCCACATGTGGCCCATACATATATAGCCATCCAATTAGACAAGATGGATGAAGCAAAGAAGTGCAGGCTGATAGGAGCCGGATGTAGATCGCTCCTGAGAGTCACAGCCAGAATACAGCAAACAGAGAGGCGAATGCCAGCAGCAAACCACTGAACTGAGAATAGGACCCCCGTTGAAGGAATCAGAGAAAAAACTGGAAGAGCTTGAAGGGGCTCGAGACCCCATATGTACAACAATGCCAAGCAACCAGAGCTTCCAGGGACTAAGCCACTACCTAAAGACTATACATGGACTGACCCTGGACTCTGACCCCATAGGTAGCAATGAATATCCTAGTAAGAGCACCAGTGGAAGGGGAAGCCCTGGGTCCTGCTAAGACTGAACCCCCAGTGAACTAGATTGTTGGGGGGAGGGCGGCAATGGGGGGAGGATGGAGAGGGGAACACCGATAAGAAAGGGGAGGGGGGAGGGGGATGTTTGCCCGGAAACCGGGAAAGGGAATAACACTCGAAATGTATATAAGACTATACTATAGCAGTGCTCATGGTGTACCAGTATAGTGCCCATTAATATCTTATACACATGATTGTACTTGTGCAGCATTACACCGTGAAGTAGTTGCATAGCATGGATGTATTATAGTATGTAATATCATATATGTATGATATTACATATAACGCACTAGTACAGCACTATACATGAATTAGTAATAGACAGAGGCATGTGTTAGTACACTAGTATCCATGGATGTTGTAGTACAGCAGCAGACACAGATGAAGTAGGAAATGGATGTATTAGGAGTGCGGAACATAAATAATAAACTGTCAGCAGTGTACCTGGATGTCCCAGCTTGGCTGTGCACATTTGTGTACTAACACAGCACCACACAGGGATGTACTAGTTCATCCTCACATGTGGTTGGTGAAAGTACTTGTATAGCAGAACATCCTGATGTAGTAGTATAGTAGGCTTATGGACGTATGAATTTATTAATGTATCCGTACACATACATAGCACAGCAGTGCACATGTGTGTACTGGTACTGCAATACTCAGGGATGTACTAGTACAGCACTGAACATGTATGCACTAGTACCATTGTACACACAGATGTATCAATACGCAGCACACATGGATTTACTGTTATCTATCATACTGGACTCAGAGTGCTCTAGATATACACCCAGGGGTGTCTCTGTTTCATAAACACTTGCTTATTCTTTCAGAATTCCTGGGTTTATTATTCTTTGTAGTTCACCCCCTCCTCTGCTTTCTTTTATCCACTGTACTCCTCACCAAATGTCTTCTTCCAACATATTCCCCTACTTTCTGGTCGTCGTTGTTGCTTTGTCTCACTGCATTTAATTCCGGTGGCTTACATGAGCATGGGTTGGGTTGTTTATTGGATTATGGTGAGTTCCCAGAGGCCACATCATTGAAGAGCACACCTTCGTCTCCTATCTCATTGCTCCTCCCTGCAGGGTAGAATTTTCTTAGGAAGGACTTAAAACATTTTCATTCTGTTTCCCCAGAATGGTTCTCAGGAAATTCTCCTAAATTCCTGGATTCAGTGTGTCAGGGAAGGGCTGTTTCTTTCTAGATAAAGCACTAAATCCTTATTTTGCAGTAATGTAGCTGATTGGTTCCACACTCCTGGTCTGTCAATTTCTCTGTCAATTTCCAACAAAGCTACTGTGTCAGTATTGAATTACAGAAAATGAGGACAGTGTGACCACAAATTATTTGTTGTGTATAATTTATTGTAAGCAACTTAAAGGCATGAGACCTTAATTGTAAATATCTAGCAGTTCTTTGGTATGAGAGAATAAATCATAAATAAACAACAGAGTATGTTCTTTCTGAAAAATTGGCCATATTTATGTGGAACCCCACATTGGTTTTAGTTCCTAAGAGGCAGAGTTTATTTATTTATTTATTTTTATTTTTATTTTTTATTCCTTGTGATGGCCAGTAGGGACCTGGTAAAACTATTGCAATTTTATAGGCACACAATAAAAAAAATGTTGAGGAGCTCTGTACTTTCTGTTAATAAAAGAGACGTTAACATTAGGGTTGATAATAAATTAAAAAAAATTATGCTTAGAGAAATTTCATTATGGGCTCTGGATATGCAAATTGCAGTTAGTAATTGCTATGATAAGTGATATCTGGTGTCAACTTTATATAAATGTCAGCAATTAGCAGCACATATATGTTTTTGTCATCTTCAAAGCTGACTGGTTCCTACTTGTTTTGAAAATATGTCACTCTTTGAAGAATATTCAGGAAAGACCTATAATTTGCTGACATCAATCACTTCTAGAGTTGAGCCTGCAGGATTTTATATGACGGTCTTTGCACAGCTAGCCAAAGTTTAATGTCTCTTACTTGTCACATAAATTTGTCACATTGCTAATTAGTGATGAGCATGCATCTTTGCTAATTATTTGAGATATTCAACCTCATTATGTTATTTGATCATGTTTCTGTACTAAATATTGGGCCAAGTTTCAGAAGCCCCATCCAGTTAAATTAACATTAATATTTTATAAAGTTAAATATATTTCATTTTCTGATGATATATATATATATATATATATATATATATATATATATAATTTCCTTTCCTGTCTTTTTATTTGTGCAGAGCTAAGAGAAATTGTTGGTTAAGTGAACTTAAAGTGTTTGTATCCTCCAGTAGATTAAACACAAGAGAAATTCTTTGAATGTACTGTGCAATAAAATTAAAAAGAAAAAGAATGTGCTGTGCTATAAAAAAGCCTACTTTTTTTTTAAATGACAAGGAACATTGAGTTACCTGTTAGAATCCAAACTGGATTTTGCTAAAAGTTTTCAATCAGGGCTGTTAAGTTAAAATGCACTCTCTTACCTGATTTTCTCCAAGGTTGAAGGAACATTTAAGTTAGAGGCTCTAAAATTTCAGATGTTCCAGAGTCAGTGATTGTGTCCCTACGGAGACCACTAATAAAGGGAATGGTCAGGAAGATGGAGGAGGGCACCCAACCTCCAGACTCTCCAGGAATTAACTGTAGAGTTGAAGAACAGCTGTACTGTGAAGTGGGTTGTATTGAGTAGTTTACATCAAATCATAAGGGAGATGCTTTAAGATATAGGTGTTAGAAAAGGCTTATGAAAAAGAACTCCAAAAGCTCAGGAAATAATACCAAAAATTGAAAAATGAAATTTTATGAAATTAAAAATTTTCTGCACAGCAAAGAAAACAATTACTTGAAATGAAAACATCTAGTTTCTCTGGAAAGTTAGTTATGTCAAATAATGTTTTGCTGGGGCACACAGGTGAAAGGATGTCTTGCTAAAGCAAACACATGAAAGACTATTATCCTGAGGCACACACAGGTGAAAGGATGCTTGGATATAGCAAACACGTGAAAGGACACTTGATGAAGGAGTATAAATATGACCCCACAGACAGTGGGAGGTGAGCACTGAGCATTGGTTTGGTTTGCTTCACCTTGCTATTCTTTGCTAAGGACACACATGTTTTGCTTTTCATAGTGTTGTTGAGTTTAACTTGAGGTAATGCTGCCATTGAGAGAAACTCACCCAAGAGATGCTTGTGAGGTTCCTATTAGAGCTTGCCACCTTTGTGGCCTCACCTCAGGCCAGTTGTGAGCCTGATGGTTTCTTCAAGACTGAACTACAGCTGCCTGGTGTCTGCTTGCTCAAAGGTCTGGACTGTAACTGCCAGTTCGTGCCTGGTGTCTGCCTGCTTAGAGGACTGCTCTGCAGCTGCTGATCATATTTGGTGTTTGCTTCAGGACTGAGCTGCTGCCCAAGAAGATAGAGCTCACTCCCAAAGAACTACTGCTGAACAGATCTACTTCCCTTAGATCCTAATAACTTTTCTCTTCTACTACCTCTACTGGTGGTTGGGCCAGAGGAGAGCTTGAACCATTATTAAAAGTAGGTTGCAAAAATTTATGTCTATAATTACTGAAGTAGGAGAACAGATATATGCAATAGAGGTCTTTTTTCCTATGGCTGAGAATAAAATATAAAACTATCAAGAACTACCCCCCAAAAACAACAAACAACAACAACAACAAACAAACAAACAACATACAACAACAACAACAACAACAACAAAAACCCTCCCTAAGTTTCCCAAATTTAAACAATCTCAACTAATGAGCTAGTTAAAATGAGCAGACAATTCTAAAAACATGGACCGGAAATGGCTAGTAACAATAAGAAAAGTGTTCAGCATCCTTAGCCATCAGGCAAATGCAAGTTAAAAGTACATGGAGAGTCCGTCTCAGCCCAGTCAAATGTTCATAAAGAAAACAAGCATCAACAAACTCTCCCAAGGGAGTAGGAAATAGGTGCCCTAATACACTGCTGGAGGGAGTATAAACTAGTTTTCCTCAGCCCCAGGAAGCTGAACAATAATGGTGGAATATGAAGTATTTTGGTGGACTATGGGTAAGAGACATTTTCTTTTTAGGAAAAGTTGATTTCAGTCTTTTGATCTCATTGCAGCTCTTAGTTAACCTGTTCTTCTTGCTTTTGGTGGTATTATCCCCAGTTCTTTTCCTTTTCATGCCCCATGTATTCGTTAACCTATCTCTAACCTTCCTTATTGTCTATTGTTGCCTCTTGGTCTCTGTCCTAGGCTTTGGTTTTAACCCACACTTACCTCTGCTTGTGTGTATACATGTGTACACTATAGTATAAGATATACATAGCTGGGCTGGAGAGATGGCTCAGCGACTGACTGTCCTTCCAGAGGACCTGAGTTCAATTCCCAGTAACCATATGGTAGTTCACAACTATCTACAATGGGATCTGAAGCCCTCTTCTGGAGTGTATGAAGACAGCCACAGTGTATTCATATACATAAAATAAACAAATAAATAAAAAAAGATATACATATGCGCTTGTCCCTGCTTATGTGTATATATGTATATACTACAGGCTAAGATATGCATGTGGTTTTGTTTTTGTCTTTTTAAGTTGGGGTCACCTCATTTACTATTATACTTTCCAGATCTATAGTTTTTTCCTGAGAATTTTCCATGATTTCATTTTCCTATATGGTTCCACTGTATATATGTGTCATGTTTTCATTGTGCATCCATCTAGTGATGGACATTTAGGCTGTTTCCACTTTGCTTTTGTGAATAGAGCAGCAAAAGAGAGGAATGGGAAAGTATCCCTGTGGTATGATATGGAGTCTTTTGCATATATGCACATGCATGATGTAGCTGGGTTAGAAGATGATTCTATTTTCAACGTTTTGAGGAACCTTCATGAGATTTCTGCAGTACCTGTATTAGTGCGTTGTTCTACCAGCAATGAATAAGACGACTTCCTCTCGTCAGGTCCTCTCCAACATTCGCTGTCAGATTTCTTAATGGCAGCCATTCTGATAAAAGTCAAGGTGGTATCTCAAAGAGGTTTTAACTTGCATTTCCCAGATGACTAGGGCTGCTGAACACTTTTAATATATGGTAATTGGTCATTTGCGTTTCTTCTGTGAATTCTCTGTATATTTCATTAGCTTATTTCTTGATGGGCAGTTTTTGTGTATTTAAATTTATAGTTCTTTGTAAATTTTAGATATTATCCTTCCTCTCTGGCCAAAGTGTAGCTGGTAAAGATTTTCTTTTGTTTAGCTGTCACTTTGCACTGCTGTTCCCTTTAGTTTCATACAGTCTCAGCTGTTGATTCTTGGGCTTAGTTCCTCTGTTCTCAATTACAAGATCTTGAACTTATAGTACAGTGTCATGACTAAGATCACATCTTATAAATTGAACATACTCTTATAAAAGAGTGTCTATATTATGTAGTATATGGTTGACTTATTATTACTAGGAAATGCAGTGAATATTCATTTTGAAGTCTGAACTAAATAAATTAGACTCTAAAATCAGCTTTCAAGTGGGAAGTCATTTCACTTTAGTCTTCTGTTTTGCATGATTATGTCATAAAATGGCAGAATAAAGTATTGTACATAAAAACCTTTAATAAACCACAGTGACCCACGCAAAATATTGCTTTTATTGCCATGGTTTATCATGTACTACGCATAACAGCGTGCTTTGGGGTGGGCGTGGATATCAGCATTTTATTCTTTGATTATCCAGAAAAATATTCCCATAATTTATTTAAATGTGGGTTAATTCTGTGTGCAATTTTTCTTTTTAAATTTTTGCTTTCATAAATATATGTAAAAATATCTGGAGACGATAACATAAGATTGCTTTGATCTTAATTACTAATTTTTAGTATAATTACTCTGCCGTTTTCAGGGCTGCCAGTTCCTTTTTCTTAGATGAACAAGACATTCTGCCTTTTTTAATAATCAGCTAGTCCTCACCCACATGATGGTCTTAGGCAAGAGAGTTGCTCATTGGCTTGAATATTTGTAACCTTAGTGTCCTTGGTGAAACCAGAAGGCAGCTACCTCTCGTTTCTTTCATCAGTATGAGTTATGATTAGCTTGATAAATTTGACACAAACTTGAGAAGAGTGAGTCTCAGCTGAAGAATTGCTTCTATCAGATTGGCCTGTAGGTATGTCTCTGGGGGGCAATTCCTTGATTATTGATTGATGTGAGAGTGCCCTTCCCACTGTGGGTGGTGACATCCTTAGATAGGTGGGCCGGGAATGTATAAGAAAGTCACTGCATCAGCCATGGGAAGAAAGCCTGTAGCACCATTCCTCCATAGTTTCTACTGGAGTTCTTGCCTTGGTTTCCCTCAGTGGCAGGCTAAGCTGTAAGTTGAAATAAACTCTTTCCCCCACAAGTTGGTTATGGTCAGTGTTTTATCACAACAACAGAGTAGCAAACTAGGACAGTGCGTTCTTGTGCTTTCTAGGTAACTAGCTTGGACTTACCATATGGTCTCTGAGAATTATCACGCATTACAACTTTCCCCTTTGTATTTCCTGATAGATGGGTTAGAAGCACACGTTTCCCAGATTCAGAAGTCTGCAAGGAAAAACAATGTCTTGGCAAACATTTTTAAAAAGTAGCTTTACCCCTGGCGAAAATTTATTTACTCCTCCCATTACTTTTATTTTATCTCACTCCTCTCTTGAATTTTTAAAACATTCTAAAGCCCCTTATTAGGCAATGCAGGGCTACAAAGGTAAATAACACTACAGTCTTAATTCAGCCTATGATATCGTGCAGACCATCCCTGTAACTATGGCCTCAGATGATAGGTACGGCCTGAGATTGAAAAGTTTAGGGGTTGCTCAGTTGTGCTGTTCATGGGGAGTTTACAATTTAGGCTCCCAGGATAAAATTGATACCTCAAAAATTCTCTCAGAGGAAAAATATGCTTGAAACAGTAGTTGTAAATAAGATAACTAGTCTATTTCCAAATATGTTGGTAATGTTATTCTAAAAGGTAAGTAATTATGTCAAAGTGCTGTAATGGGATTTCACCATGCAAGGGGATCAGGCCCCTAGCACCAAGCATAAATACCCAGTAGTAGGCAGGAAGCATTGAAACATTTGCTGGGCTTTCTTTTTTTTTTTTTAAGTTTGTACAATCAAGTTTGGTACTCATTGTTTCCATAGCAACTGTTCTGCCTATATGAAGTAAGCAACTAAATTTCATCGCTCTTCGGTGTAAAAATAGCAACTGATAATGGCTCTTCTCTGTGTTGGAGAAAATCATTTTAAAAAAGAAGACACACTCATGCATTTTTATGCCAATTCCACTCCCAAATCAGAGGTCAACAAGGGTAACATCAAAATTTCAGTTTTCTTAAAGCTGAGAGGTATCCCAGACCACAGGGCTTTGGATGGTACCATCAGGCTAGTCCTGGGAAAATACAGTTGGCTGGTGGCTCCACCAGCCTTCTTCAGTAACGATAATAGTTACAGATGCCCATAGTCACATACAGCATATCTAGGGAGAAGAGTAACCTGGAACAGGAGAGTAATCTGAAAAAATGCTGCCAGGAATATCACGTGGCTTATAGGAAGAAGCATCTGGAGGCAGAAGCTATGCCTCAGTCCAAGTGGAGCGTGTCACAGTGCACCCATCGGCAAGACCACAGTTCCATTCTCTTTACCTAGGATAGAGTCATGTGCATCGAGCTTGATGCAGTGTCCTTTAAAGACCTGTCTGACAAAGACCAGCTAATCATCTTGTCCTCAGCCATGTGACATTTGCGTATGGTGCCTCGGCACTCCCTTATCCACATTTTAGCAATGAAGCTGCTTTTTCCCCTCCTCGCCAATCAGGAGATGCCAGTGTCCATGCCAACAGTGATAGCTCTTTGTGCTTCTTGGTTTGGGTGTAGCGAGCACCAGTCCATAGAATGCCCTCTTTGCCATCTCTCGCATCCCAGTTCGGCCATGTGTGTTCCAGAGACTCACAAAGTCTGTCTTTTTCCTAGTGAGTCAGAAGCCCATGAGATTGAGTGGCTCATCCCTCTGGCTCCTTCCTCTCTCTTCTTCCAGGCCTTCTCTAACCAAAGTTTTTCTTGTGTTTCTCAAAGTCCAAATTGTTGGAGTAGGTGGGCAGAAAAGTGTGGAATAAGATGTTTATCACTTCTGAGTAATCTCTAAGTTTGTCAGAAATGCCCCGTTATATTAACATCACAAGAAGAGAGGGGCATCACTTCTGAGCGGTCTCTAAGTCTGACAGAAATGCAGACTGGGGTAGTTTTCTAGGCTAGTATACTAGGCTACTTATCTTCAACATAGCGGAATAGATAATATGTGATGGCCTTGGGACATTATGCTCTGGCATTTTTTTTAGGAGTAAATGCATATCACCTTTTGGCTTCCATCACTTCCTACTGACTCTGCTATGAGACAAGAATATGCTGTCCTCCGTAGCAGAGGCAGACACTTTGGGCAGACTAGCTCTGAACATTTGGACCATTAGAGATCGCTTATTTCTTTTTTGCAGCATGACTTCTCTGATACATTTAAACAGCTCCATGGTCTCTCCTCTCCAGTAGAACTGACTGTACAGACAGCCTGCTGCTGTGATCTAGCTAGGACTCTGGGTCCATTCTACTCTGTTGTACTTTCTGGTTTCCTGTTCTCAGGTCTTTTCTCTAAAACCAGAAATAAAAATTGCATCTTCCCAATAGATGAGTGAAGTATTGAACAGATTTCTATGTGTAAAAACACTTTGAACACTATCTGGACATCATGAACACGAACAAACCTTTGGATGGAAGACAGCATGCAGTTCTAATGTGGCAAAATACAAGTCACCAGGCTAGGTCACAGCACAGACTTTGAAATAATACTTGACTTAAGAGAACTATCTTTAAGGAAAATCTCTGGGTTCTTAACAGGGACGTTCACAACTGAAGGTATGCAGGAATCAGTATATCTTTTCTCTGCATTTTTCTTTTTTGTGAGTAGAAACACAGATGATAAGGTTGAATCCATTCTCACTTACTATTGAAATATTGCTCTAATATTGGATAATTTGAGTAAAGCTGTTCATATCATAGAAAACAAACCAAAAAAAAAAAAACCCCAGTATTTTAAATGGAAATTTTTGTAAGAAACTCAAAACGTGCCAGTTTTCACACAGGTGTAGGTTTTAGGTCCTGGTGAGCTAACACGAATAGGCATAATTCACATGCTGCTGTGGTGTACTCCACTGTGCCCTGCTTTAGGCATCCCAAGTGACTCTGTGCATGTAGTGCTTTACATAGGTTTACAAGCAAGCTCTGTCATGTTTGGTTGCTCATGAATATTTGCTTCTCAGAGGCCTAAGAAACAATGGCCTTCCTAAGGGAAATAATAGCCATTCCAGGAGTGTCATTTTCTAGGATTCCCTAAAACTAATCACTGTGAAGTTGGAACTAGTGACACATTTATTGAACTCTCACTAGGAATGATGGTGCTCTCAAAGCAGGGAGGATGCTGCTTTCTGGGGTAGGGTAAGGAGTAAGTGCTCATGCCTCTTGGAGGCTGTCTGTAGGGAGCAGATGAAATGCCGAGTGAATGTGCACTATCGACATGAGTATGTCAAGGACCTGGATGTCTCAGGCCCATGGAAATGAGAAGGCCTTTCCTAGGTCAAGCTCAAGGGAATGACACTATCTTATCCTGGTCCAGGTATGGGTGTTGATAAACATTTGACCTTTAGCTAAAAGCAGCCTGTGCAGAAAGCATTAACTGTGGCTTTTTCATTCTGTAGGACTGCCACCTGAGACTGCTCACCTCCTACTGAGATAGCAACCTGTACCCTCCTTCCTCCTCTTCCTCTTCCTCCTCCCCGATTCTTACATTACTATTGTATATAAAAAACATGCTGAGTTTCTGGGCTGCTGTTGGTGGATCTCCATCAGTACTCATGGCCTACTAGCTTTTTTTTTTTAATATATGTATCTGTCATTTCTTCATTCCCTGTTTTCTCAGTAAGATCAATTCTAAAGCTAAGTAGGTCATGCAAGTGGCACCTGAGCTGGGACCCTGGCTACAGAGAACGTGAGTTGGGTCAGATGAGGGAATGCATTTCTGCACCCAGGGTGTAAAACACAGGGCAAGCAGAGTCTAGAGCTAAGCAATTAAATCTTTGGACTTTGAAGGAGATTTTGAGGAATGGGAAAGTAAAGCAAGAACATTACAGCTTCTTCATCAATTGTAAGGAGGTGAGTTAGCTATCTGAGTAGGAGGTGAACAGTCTATGCCCTTGGTCTCAGAAGAAGGAGCAGTAAATTTGGCTACTTGATAAAAAGTAGAAAAATTAAGGGGTAGCTACACAGCCAAAGGACTTGGATGTATTCCCATTTTCATTTTCTGTTTATGGTGTCTTATACATGATTCTATAGATATGCTGCTGTTTCCTCACAGAAGGGCAGTCTTTGTCAAATCAGATCCCAGGAGAGTCTGGTCTTATTGGGTGTCTGTCAGGTTACAAAGGAGCAGGCAATCAATTGCATCATCATTTGCAAGCTTAGCAGCAGATTATCATAGCCCCTCTATGGATATGGAGAGAATTGTACACTAAAGGGGATAAAAACCTTGTATCTAACTGAGATTCACCAGAGACTGGAAGAATTGTGCCTTGACTTTGTGGCCTAGTTCTTACGAGCAACCCAGAGAGTCCTGGGGTGGGGATGGGGTCCTAAACCTATACTTATCATAACCTTACACAAAAAAGTGATTCCAAATGGATCAAAAGCACAAATACAAAACTTGAAACACTGAAGCTGCTAGAAGAAAACATAGGCAGCACCTACATGAAAGAGTTATAGGGAAGGACATTCTGAATATACCAAGAACTAAATAAAAATCAGAGTAGAAAACAAATAAAACAAAACAACTCTCTCCCTCCCTTCCCTGTCCCAAATAACCTATTTGAAAAATGACTCTGGGACATGAACAGAGAACTCTCAAAAGAAGAAAATAATGGCTTAGAGATATCTAAAAAAATGTTGTATGTTCTGAATATTAATCCTCAGTCAGAAAGTTGTTTTCTTTCTTTTTTTTTTTTTTTTTTTTTTTTTTTCGGAGCTGGGGACCGAACCCAGGGCCTTGCGCTTCCTAGGTAAGCGCTCTACCACTGAGCTAAATCCCCAGCCCCCGAGAAAGTTGTTTTCTACTGTAGCTGGCAAAGATCTCTCTTAGTCTGTGGGCTTCCTCTTCACTAGTTTGATTATTTCTTTAGCTGTGCAGAAGCTTTGTAGATTAATGAAGTCCAGCTTTTGAATTCTTTGGCAAATGGAATCCTATTCATGAGAGAAGCAGAGGCAACTAAGAAATGCTGAATGGGAGAAATAGTCTTCCACAGGAAAGGACACACCAATTTGTTATCAAGTACCAAATGATTATTACTGAAAATATACATACAATTAACACTGTATCGACTGGGTAGACTTTATTTAGAAATATCTATTCCTATATGTGTATGCTTGGAACAATTAAGGAAAAGAGAGGGCATGACTTTGAAAGAGAACAATTTGAAAGAGGGTATGTGAGAGGGTTTGGAGGAGGGACGTGAAGGGGAAAATGATATAATTATAATTTCAAAAATAAAAGAAGGAAAAAAATTAAAAAATTAGCAATTGAGAGAAGCTGTCCAGGTTTTCACAGTGGTCAGAAAAAAGTTGCAAGCCATTGAGCTGTTTATTAAGTTTGTCAATCTGTTTTCTACTTTCCTCTTTGAAATATGAACACTGAGCTTCTTTGAGTCTTTGAAGATCCAATAATTCCTTATCTAGGCTGTCTCAACTCCAACTACTATCTTGATTCATCCTGGAGGAGGACATGATGGCATGGATATTGGTTTTTTTGTTTCCATGTTGCCAATCTGCATTTAAGGTTCCTTGACTTCTCAGTTATTCTATTAGAAATCTCTGTTATTTACACTTCACAGGAACTGTACTTGTAAGTTGTTCTTTCCTAAGGCAAGCCGAATGTGTTAAATGATGTTACTTTTCACTTGAACATCAATTCCCTTTTCCAAATTACTTTCGATGTTCTCTGTGGAGCTCCCGGCGTTCCGTGTATGTTGAGGGTACTTCCATTTATGAAATGGAGGTGTTGCTGAAAATTCTGTTTAAAAATTTCAAATTGAATCCTGCTATTTCTGTGACATAGTTATAAAATCAAACTTTTATTTCCCCGAGAGCAGAGGGAGATCCCATAATTGTCTTAATTAAAACTTCTTTTCATGGGGGGTGATGCACACCTTTAATCCAGCACTCAGGAGGTAAGGCAGGAGGAGCTCTGTGAGTTTGAGGATAGCCTGGTCTACAGAGTGAGTTCCAGGACAGCCAGAACCACACAGAGGAATCCGGTCTTGAAAGACAAAAAAAACAACCAACAACCAATCTCAAACACAACTTCTTTTTCAAGAAAGAGTCAGCAATGAGGAACGCTTTACATTCTGTAGAGGTTTCTGGATTGAGTGCCAGGGTAAGACTGTGTTAGTTTTAAATATTCTCCATGGCTCTCTCACATGGCAGAGGCTCTGGCTATATTTTTTAAGCTCTTTACATTACAAACCTGATCCAGGAACTGGTATTAATTGTACCATTGGTCCAACTGTATTGTTGCCCCTAGCCAGCCATTTTATAACCATAATGTGTCCTAGACACAAACACTACAGTTTTTATTTTTGACTTTGAGGACAACTAAATTTTAAATGCTTTGTCTCATTGTGTGCATTGTAATTCTCAGCCTTTCCTGATCCTGTGTTCTGCTGCTAGGTGCTGGGAAAGGCTAACACCTAAATGAGGACCACTAAGAATAGAAATAGTTATTCAGCAGTCACGACACTGTAGAGATGATTTCCCTGAACTTTATTAATACAGTCTTATCAAAATTTGTGTCTACTTAGCAGGTAGGCTGATTTCAGGGACTCTCTATTCCCTCCTCTCCCCGCTCCAGTCTTATTCCCAGTTCTTTGGCAGACTACTTGCTACAGCCTCCCTTCTCTTCCTGACTATGGCTCCAGGGGCTCTTCCCGTCCAGTTCCCTTTTCCCCACCCATTGCTTTATCCAAGCCTCCAACTCCATCATACATTTTCTGGGAACCTCCCAGTCAAGCCTACCAGAGAAGAAAGTAAGCCAGCAAAGAAGGTAAGATGAGCTTCAGCTTTTCACTCTCTCTCCTCTCCTCCATATATAATCCCCCAGTCTCATCCCCAGCTCTGTAGCAGACCACCTGTTGTAAGCTCTCCTTACTCTCTGAACCCACTGCATGAACTAAGCAGATTCTGGCAGAACACTGTGCATTCCTTCCTCCTGCAGACCCCATCAGTTCCCCCTTCTTAGACCCTTCCCATTTCTAAGCATTATCTCCCAATACTTAGAAACATATTTTATCTGGGACCTTCAAAGCCATACCTATCAGGGACCCAGAAGAATTTCTCACCAGGAGACACATAACCACCACACTCTCCTAAGACTAGAAAGAGTAATACAAAACAAGGAATGAATCATTCACCCAACAAAGACAAGGCCAGGGACCAGCACTCATAGTTAGAATCTTCATAAACACAGATGCCTGGACACTATTGTGAAAATACAATCAACAGCCAGGACAGCATGTCTTCATCATAACTCAGCAACCCTTCCAGTAGGCTCTAACTGTAACACAGCTGAAGCATAAGACAAGGCCATAAAATAACCTTTATGAATATGACAGAGCTTCTTACAGAATTGAAGAAACCCCTTAAAGAAATCTACAAAACCACAAACAGTGGAAGGAAATGAATAAAACAACTCAACACTTGAATGTGGGAATATAATTAATAAGGAAAACTCAATGTAACTTTAACTTTTTCTTTTTTTTTTTTTTTTTTTTTTATTAACTTGAGTATTTCTTATATACATTTCGAGTGTTATTCCCTTTCCCGGTTTCCGGGCAAACATCCCCCTCCCCCCTCCCCTTCCTTATGGGTGTTCCCCTCCCAACCCTCCCACCATTGCCGCCCTCCCCCCATAGACTAGTTCACTGGGGGTTCAGTCTTAGCAGGACCCAGGGCTTCCCCTTCCACTGGTGCTCTTACTAGGATATTCATTGCTACCTATGGGGTCAGAGTCCAGGGTCAGTCCATGTATAGTCTTTAGGGAGTGGCTTAGTCCCTGGAAGCTCTGGTTGCTTGGCATTGTTGTACTTTTGGGGTCTCGAGCCCCTTCAAGCTCTTCCAGTTCTTTCTCTGATTCCTTCAATAGGGGACCTATTCTCAGTTCAGTGGTTTGCTGCTGGCATTCGCCTCTGTATTTGCTGTATTCTGGCTGTGTCTCTCAGGAGCGATCTACATCCGGCTCCTGTCGGTCTGCACTTCTTTGCTTCATCCATCTAGTCCAATTGGGTGGCGGTATATGTATGGGCCAAATGTGGGACAGGCTCTGAATGGGTGTTCCTTCAGTCTCTGTTTTAATCTTTGCCTCTCCCTTCCCTGCCAAGGGTATTCTTTTTCCTCATTTAAAGAAGGAGTGAAGCATTCACATTTTGATCATCCGTCTTGAGTTTCGTTTGTTCTAGGGATCTAGGGTAATTCAAGCATTTGGGCTAATAGCCACTTATCAATGAGTGCATACCATGTATGTCTTTCTGTGATTGGGTTAGTTCACTCAGGATGATATTTTCCAGTTCCAACCATTTGCCTACGAATTTCATAAACTCGTTGTTTTTGATAGCTGAGTAGTATTCCATTGTGTAGATGTACCACATTTTCTGTATCCATTCCTCTGTTGAAGGGCATCTGGGTTCTTTCCATTTTCTGGCTATTATAAATAAGGCTGCGATGAACATAGTGGAGCACGTGTCTCTTTTATATGTTGAGGCATCTTTTGGGTATATGCCCAAGAGAGGTATAGCTGGATCCTCAGGCAGTTCAATGTCCAATTTTCTGAGGAACCTCCAGACTGATTTCCAGAATGGTTTTACCAGTCTGCAATCCCACCAACAATGGAGGAGTGTTCCTCTTTCTCCACAACCTCGCCAGCATCTGCTGTCACCTGAGTTTTTGATCTTAGCCAATCGCACTGGTGTGAGGTGAAATCTCAGGGTTGTTTTGATTTGCATTTCCCTTATGACTAAAGATGTTGAACATTTCTTTAGGTGTTTCTCAGCCATTCGGCATTCCTCAGCTGTGAATTCTTTGTTTAGCTCTGAACCCCATTTTTTAATAGGGTTATTTGTTTCCCTGCGGTCTAACTTCTTGAGTTCTTTGTATATTTTGGATATAAGGCCTCTATCTGTTGTAGGGTTGGTAAAGATCTTTTCCCAATCTGTTGGTTGCCGTTTTGTCCTAACCACAGTGTCCTTTGCCTTACAGAAGCTTTGCAGTTTTATGAGATCCCATTTGTCAATTCTTGATCTTAGAGCATAAGCCATTGGTGTTTTGTTCAGGAAATTTTTTCCAGTGCCCATGTGTTCCAGATGCTTCCCTAGTTTTTCTTCTATTAGTTTGAGTGTGTCTGGTTTGATGTGGAGGTCCTTGATCCACTTCGACTTAAGCTTTGTACAGGGTGATAAGCATGGATCGATCTGCATTCTTCTACATGTTGCCCTCCAGTTGAACCAGCACCATTTGCTGAAAATGCTATCTTTTTTCCATTGGATGGTTTTGGCTCCTTTGTCAAAAATCAAGTGACCATAGGTGTGTGGGTTCATTTCTGGGTCTTCAATTCTATTCCATTGGTCTATCTGTCTGTCTCTGTACCAATACCATGCAGTTTTTATCACTATTGCTCTGTAATACTGCTTGAGTTCAGGGATAGTGATTCCCCCTGAAGTCCTTTTATTGTTGAGGATAGCTTTAGCTATCCTGGGTTTTTTGTTATTCCAGATGAATTTGCAAATTGTTCTGTCTAACTCTTTGAAGAATTGGATTGGTATTTTGATGGGGATTGCATTGAATCTGTAGATTGCTTTTGGTAAAATGGCCATTTTTACCATATTAATCCTGCCAATCCATGAGCATGGGAGATCTTTCCATCTTCTGAGGTCTTCTTCAATTTCTTTCTTCAGTGTCTTGAAGTTCTTATTGTACAGATCTTTTACTTGCTTGGTTAAAGTCACACCGAGGTACTTTATATTATTTGGGTCTATTATGAAGGGTGTCGTTTCCCTAATTTCTTTCTCGGCTTGTTTCTCCTTTGTATAGAGGAAGGCAACTGATTTATTTGAGTTAATTTTATACCCAGCCACTTTGCTGAAGTTGTTTATCAGCTTTAGTAGTTCTCTGGTGGAACTTTTGGGATCACTTAAATATACTATCATGTCATCTGCAAATAGTGATATTTTGACCTCTTCTTTTCCGATCTGTATCCCTTTGATCTCCTTTTGTTGTCTGATTGCTCTGGCTAGAACTTCAAGAACTATATTGAATAAGTAGGGAGAGAGTGGGCAGCCTTGTCTAGTCCCTGATTTTAGTGGGATTGCTTCAAGTTTCTCTCCATTTAGTTTAATGTTAGCAACTGGTTTGCTGTATATGGCTTTCACTATGTTTAGGTATGGGCCTTGAATTCCTATTCTTTCCAGGACTTTTATCATGAAGGGGTGTTGAATTTTGTCAAATGCTTTCTCAGCATCTAATGAAATGATCATGTGGTTCTGTTCTTTCAGTTTGTTTATATAATGGATCACGTTGATGGTTTTCCGTATATTAAACCATCCCTGCATGCCTGGGATGAAGCCTACTTGATCATGGTGGATGATTGTTTTGATGTGCTCTTGAATTCGGTTTGCCAGAATTTTATTGAGTATTTTTGCGTCGATATTCATAAGGGAAATTGGTCTGAAGTTCTCTTTCTTTGTTGTGTCTTTGTGTGGTTTAGGTATAAGAGTAATTGTAGATTCGTAGAAGGAATTCGGTAGGGCTCCATCTGTTTCAATTTTGTGGAATAATTTGGATAATATTGGTATGAGGTCTTCTATGAAGGTTTGATGGAATTCTGCACTAAACCCATCTGGACCTGGGCCCTTTTTGGTTGGGAGACCTTTAATGACTGCTTCTATTTCCTTAGGAGTTATGGGGTTGTTTAACTGGTTTATCTGTTCCTGATTTAACTTTGATACCTGGTATCTGTCTAGGAAATAGTCCATTTCCTGAAGATTTTCAAATTTTGTTGAATATAGGTTTTTATAGTAAGATCTGATGATTTTTTGAATTTCCTCTGAATCTGTAGTTATGTCTCCCTTTTCATTTCTGATTTTGTTAATTTGGACGCACTCTCTGTGTCCTCTCGTTAGTCTGGCTAAGGGTTTATCTATCTTGTTGATTTTCTCAAAGAACCAACTTTTGGTCCTGTTGATTCTTTCTATGGTCCTTTTTGTTTCTACTTGGTTGATTTCAGCTCTGAGTTTGATTATTTCCTGCCTTCTACTCCTCCTGGGTGTATTTGCTTCTTTTTGTTCTAGAGCTTTTAGGTGTGCTGTCAAGCTGCTGACATATGCTCTTTCCTGTTTCTTTCTGCAGGCACTCAGCGCTATGAGTTTTCCTCTTAGCACAGCTTTCATTGTGTCCCATAAGTTTGAGTATGTTGTATCTTCATTTTCATTAAATTCTAAAAAGTTTTTAATTTCTTTCTTTATTTCTTCCTTGACCAGGTTATCATTGAGTAGAGCATTGTTCAATTTCCACGTATATGTGGGCATTCTTCCCTTATTGTTATTGAAGACCAGTTTTAGGCCGTGGTGGTCCGATAGCACGCATGGGATTATTTCTATCTTTCTGTACCTGTTGAGGCCCGTTTTTTGACCAATTATATGGTCAATTTTGGAGAAAGTACCATGAGGAGCTGAGAAGAAGGTATATCCTTTTGCTTTAGGATAGAATGTTCTATAAATATCCGTTAAGTCCATTTGGCTCATGACTTCTCTTAGTCTGTCGACATCACTGTTTAATTTCTGTTTCCATGATCTGTCCATTGATGAGAGTGGGGTGTTGAAATCTCCCACTATTATTGTGTGAGGTGCAATGTGTGTTTTGAGCTTTAGTAAGGTTTCTTTTACGTATGTAGGTGCCCTTGTATTTGGGGCATAGATATTTAGGATTGAGATTTCATCTTGGTGGATTTTTCCTTTGATGAATATGAAGTGTCCTTCCTTATCTTTTTTGATGACTTTTAGTTGGAAATTGATTTTATTTGATATTAGAATGGCTACTCCAGCTTGCTTCTTCTGACCATTTGCTTGGAAAGTTGTTTTCCAGCCTTTCACTCTGAGGTAGTGTCTGTCTTTGTCTCTGAGGTGTGTTTCCTGTAGGCAGCAGAATGCAGGGTCCTCGTTGCGTATCCAGTTTGTTAATCTATGTCTTTTTATTGGGGAGTTGAGGCCATTGATATTGAGAGATATTAAGGAATAGTGATTATTGTTTCCCTTTATATTCATATTTGGATGTGAGGTTATGTTTGTGTGCTTCCATTCTCTTTGTTTTGTTGCCAAGACGATTACTTTCTTGCTTCTTCTAGGGTATAGCTTGCCTCCTTATGTTGGGCTTTACCATTTATTATCCTTTGTAGTGCTGGATTTGTAGAAAGATATTGTGTAAATTTGGTTTTGTCATGGAATATCTTGGTTTCTCCATCAATGTTAATTGAGAGTTTTGCTGGATACAGTAACCTGGGCTGGCATTTGTGTTCTCTTAGGGTCTGTATGACATCAGTCCAGGATCTTCTGGCCTTCATAGTTTCTGGCGAGAAGTCTGGTGTGATTCTGATAGGTCTCCCTTTATATGTTACTTGACCTTTTTCCCTTACTGCTTTTAATATTCTTTCTTTATTTTGTGCGTTTGGTGTTTTGACAATTATGTGACGGGAGGTGTTTCTTTTCTGGTCCAATCTATTTGGAGTTCTGTAGGCTTCTTGTATGCCTATGGGTATCTCTTTTTTTAGGTTAGGGAAGTTTTCTTCTATGATTTTTTTTTTTTTTTTTTTCTGTGTACAATATTTCTTTTTTTTTTTTATTAACTTGAGTATTTCTTATTTACATTTCCAGTGTTATTCCCTTTCCCGGTTTCCGGGCAAACATCCCCCTCCCCCCTCCCCTTCCTTATGGGTGTCCCCCTCCCAACCCTCCCCCCATTGCCACCCTCCCCCCATAGACTAGTTCACGGGGGGTTCAGTCTTAGCAGGACCCAGGGCTTCCCCTTCCACTGGTGCTCTTACTAGGATATTCATTGCTACCTATGGGGTCAGAGTCCAGGGTCAGTCCATGTATAGTCTTTAGGTAGTGGCTTAGTCCCTGGAAGCTCTGGTTGCTTGGCATTGTTGTACTTTTGGGGTCTCGAGCCCCTTCAAGCTCTTCCAGTTCTTTCTCTGATTCCTTCAATAGGGGACCTATTCTCAGTTCAGTGGTTTGCTGCTGGCATTCGCCTCTGTATTTGCTGTATTCTGGCTGTGTCTCTCAGGAGCGATCTACATCCGGCTCCTGTCGGTCTGCACTTCTTTGCTTCATCCATCTTGTCTAATTGGGTGGCTGTATATGTATGGGCCACATGTGGGGCAGGCTCTGAATGGGTGTTCCTTCAGTCTCTGTTTTAATCTTTGCCTCTCCCTTCCCTGCCAAGGGTATTCTTTTTCCTCATTTAAAGAAGGAGTGAAGCATTCACATTTTGATCATCCGTCTTGAGTTTCGTTTGTTCTAGGGATCTAGGGTAATTCAAGCATTTGGGCTAATAGCCACTTATCAATGAGTGCATACCATGTATGTCTTTCTGTGATTGGGTTAGCTCACTCAGGATGATATTTTCCAGTTCCAACCATTTGCCTACGAATTTCATAAACTCGTTGTTTTTGATAGCTGAGTAATATTCCATTGTGTAGATGTACCACATTTTCTGTATCCATTCCTCTGTTGAAGGGCATCTGGGTTCTTTCCATTTTCTGGCTATTATAAATAAGGCTGCGATGAACATAGTGGAGCACGTGTCTCTTTTATATGTTGGGGCATCTTTTGGGTATATGCCCAAGAGAGGTATAGCTGGATCCTCAGGCAGTTCAATGTCCAATTTTCTGAGGAACCTCCAGACTGATTTCCAGAATGGTTTTACTAGTCTGCAATCCCACCAACAATGGAGGAGTGTTCCTCTTTCTCCACATCCTCGCCAGCATCTGCTGTCACCTGAGTTTTTGATCTTAGCCATTCTCACTGGTGTGAGGTGAAATCTCAGGGTTGTTTTGATTTGCATTTCCCTTATGACTAAAGATGTTGAACATTTCTTTAGGTGTTTCTCAGCCATTCGGCATTCCTCAGCTGTGAATTCTTTGTTTAGCTCTGAACCCCATTTTTTAATAGGGTTATTTGTTTCCCTGCGGTCTAACTTCTTGAGTTCTTTGTATATTTTGGATATAAGGCCTCTATCTGTTGTAGGATTGGTAAAGATCTTTTCCCAATCTGTTGGTTGCCGTTTTGTCCTAACCACAGTGTCCTTTGCCTTACAGAAGCTTTGCAGTTTTATGAGATCCCATTTGTCGATTCTTGATCTTAGAGCATAAGCCATTGGTGTCTTGTTCAGGAAATTTTTTCCAGTGCCCATGTGTTCCAGATGCTTCCCTAGTTTTTCTTCTATTAGTTTGAGTGTGTCTGGTTTGATGTGGAGGTCCTTGATCCACTTGGACTTAAGCTTTGTACAGGGTGATAAGCATGGATCGATCTGCATTCTTCTACATGTTGACCTCCAGTTGAACCAGCACCATTTGCTGAAAATGCTATCTTTTTTCCATTGGATGGTTTTGGCTCCTTTGTCAAAAATCAAGTGACCATAGGTGTGTGGGTTCATTTCTGGGTCTTCAATTCTATTCCATTGGTCTATCTGTCTGTCTCTGTACCAATACCATGCAGTTTTTATCACTATTGCTCTGTAATACTGCTTGAGTTCAGGGATAGTGATTCCCCCTGAAGTCCTTTTATTGTTGAGGATAGCTTTAGCTATCCTGGGTTTTTTGTTATTCCAGATGAATTTGCAAATTGTTCTGTCTAACTCTTTGAAGAATTGGATTGGTATTTTGATGGGGATTGCATTGAATCTGTAAATTGCTTTTGGTAAAATGGCCATTTTTACTATATTAATCCTGCCAATCCATGAGCATGGGAGATCTTTCCATCTTCTGAGGTCTTCTTCAATTTCTTTCTTCAGAGTCTTGAAGTTCTTATTGTACAGATCTTTTACTTGCTTGGTTAAAGTCACACCGAGGTACTTTATATTATTTGGGTCTATTATGAAGGGTGTCGTTTCCCTAATTTCTTTCTCGGCTTGTTTCTCTTTTGTATAGAGGAAGGCTACTGATTTATTTGAGTTAATTTTATACCCAGCCACTTTGCTGAAGTTGTTTATCAGCTTTAGTAGTTCTCTGGTGGAACTTTTGGGATCACTTAAATATACTATCATGTCATCTGCAAATAGTGATATTTTGACCTCTTCTTTTCCGATCTGTATCCCCTTGATCTCCTTTTGTTGTCTGATTGCTCTGGCTAGAACTTCAAGAACTATATTGAATAAGTAGGGAGAGAGTGGGCAGCCTTGTCTAGTCCCTGATTTTAGTGGGATTGCTTCAAGTTTCTCTCCATTTAGTTTAATGTTAGCAACTGGTTTGCTGTATATGGCTTTTACTATGTTCAGGTATGGGCCTTGAATTCCTATTCTTTCCAGGACTTTTATCATGAAGGGGTGTTGAATTTTGTCAAATGCTTTCTCAGCATCTAATGAAATGATCATGTGGTTCTGTTCTTTCAGTTTGTTTATATAATGGATCACGTTGATGGTTTTCCGTATATTAAACCATCCCTGCATGCCTGGGATGAAGCCTACTTGATCATGGTGGATGATTGTTTTGATGTGCTCTTGAATTCGGTTTGCCAGAATTTTATTGAGTATTTTTGCGTCGATATTCATAAGGGAAATTGGTCTGAAGTTCTCTTTCTTTGTTGTGTCTTTGTGTGGTTTAGGTATAAGAGTAATTGTGGCTTCGTAGAAGAAATTCGGTAGGGCTCCATCTGTTTCAATTTTGTGGAATAGTTTGGATAATATTGGTATGAGGTCTTCTATGAAGGTTTGATAGAATTCTGCACTAAACCCGTCTGGACCTGGACTCTTTTTGGTTGGGAGACCTTTAATGACTGCTTCTATTTCCTTAGGAGTTATGGGGTTGTTTAACTGGTTTATCTGTTCCTGATTTAACTTCGATACCTGGTATCTGTCTAGGAAATTGTCCATTTCCTGAAGATTTTCAAATTTTGTTGAATATAGGTTTTTATAGTAAGATCTGATGATTTTTTGAATTTCCTCTGAATCTGTAGTTATGTCTCCCTTTTCTTTTCTGATTTTGTTAATTTGGACGCACTCTCTGTGTCCTCTCGTTAGTCTGGCTAAGGGTTTATCTATCTTGTTGATTTTCTCAAAGAACCAACTTTTGGTTCTGTTGATTCTTTCTATGGTCCTTTTTGTTTCTACTTGGTTGATTTCAGCTCTGAGTTTGATTATTTCCTGCCTTCTGCTCCTCCTGGGTGTATTTGCTTCTTTTTGTTCTAGAGCTTTTAGGTGTGCTGTCAAGCTGCTGACATATGCTCTTTCCTGTTTCTTTCTGCAGGCACTCAGCGCTATGAGTTTTCCTCTTAGCACAGCTTTCATTGTCTCCCATAAGTTTGAGTATGTTGTATCTTCATTTTCATTAAATTCTAAAAAGTTTTTAATTTCTTTCTTTATTTCTTCCTTGACCAGGTTATCATTGAGTAGAGCATTGTTCAATTTCCAAGTATATGTGGGCATTCTTCCCTTATTGTTATTGAAGACCAGTTTTAGGCCGTGGTGGTCCGATAGCACGCATGGGATTATTTCTATCTTTCTGTACCTGTTGAGGCCCGTTTTTTGACCAATTATATGGTCAATTTTGGAGAAAGTACCATGAGGAGCTGAGAAGAAGGTATATCCTTTTGCTTTAGGATAGAATGTTCTATAAATATCCGTTAAGTCCATTTGGCTCATGACTTCTCTTAGTCTGTCGACATCACTGTTTAATTTCTGTTTCCATGATCTGTCCATTGATGAGAGTGGGGTGTTGAAATCTCCCACTATTATTGTGTGAGGTGCAATGTGTGTTTTGAGCTTTAGTAGGGTTTCTTTTACATATGTAGGTGCCCTTGTATTTGGGGCATAGATATTTAGGATTGAGAGTTCATCTTGGTGGATTTTTCCTTTGATGAATATGAAGTGTCCTTCCTTATCTTTTTTGATGACTTTTAGTTGGAAATTGATTTTATTTGATATTAGAATGGCTACTCCAGCTTGCTTCTTCTGACCATTTGCTTGGAAAGTTGTTTTCCAGCCTTTCACTCTGAGGTAGTGTTTGTCTTTGTCTCTGAGGTGTGTTTCCTGTAGGCAGCAGAATGCAGGGTCCTCGTTGCGTATCCAGTTTGTTAATCTATGTCTTTTTATTGGGGAGTTGAGTCCATTGATGTTGAGAGATATTAAGGAATAGTGATTATTGCTTCCCGTTATATTCATATTTGGATGTGAGGTTATGTTTGTGTGCTTTCATTCTCTTTGTTTTGTTGCCAAGACGATTAGTTTCTTGCTTCTTCTAGGGTATAGCTTGCCTCCTTATGTTGGGCTTTACCATTTATTATCCTTTGTAGTGCTGGATTTGTAGAAAGATATTGTGTAAATTTGGTTTTGTCATGGAATATCTTGGTTTCTCCATCAATGTTAATTGCGAGTTTTGCTGGATACAGTAACCTGGGCTGGCATTTGTGTTCTCTTAGGGTCTGTATGACATCAGTCCAGGATCTTCTGGCCTTCATAGTTTCTGGCGAGAAGTCTGGTGTGATTCTGATAGGTCTCCCTTTATATGTTACTTGACCTTTTTCCCTTACTGCTTTTAATATTCTTTCTTTATTTTGTGCGTTTGGTGTTTTGACAATTATGTGACGGGAGGTGTTTCTTTTCTGGTCCAATCTATTTGGAGTTCTGTAGGCTTCTTGTATGTCTATGGGTATCTCTTTTTTTAGGTTAGGGAAGTTTTCTTCTATGATTTTGTTGAAGATATTTACTGGTCCTTTGAGCTGGGAGTCTTCACTCTCTTCTATACCTATTATCCTTAGGTTTGATCTTCTCATTGAGTCCTGGATTTCCTGTATGTTTTGGACCAGTAGCTTTTTCTGCTTTACATTATCTTTGACAGTTGAGTCAATGATTTCTATGGAATCTTCTGCTCCTGAGATTCTCTCTTCCATCTCTTGTATTCTGTTGGTGAAGCTTGTATCAACAGCTCCTTGTCTCTTCTTTTGGTTTTCTATATCCAGGGTTGTTTCCATGTGTTCTTTCTTGATTGCTTCTATTTCCATTTTTAATTCCTTCAACTGTTTGATTGTGTTTTCCTGGAATTCTTTCAGGGATTTTTGCGATTCCTCTCTGTAGGCTTCTACTTGTTTATTAATGTTTTCCTGTGTTTCCCTAAGTGTGTTCATGTCTTTCTTGAAGTCCTCCAGCATCATGATCAAATATGATTTTGAAACTAGATCTTGCTTTTCTGGTGTGTTTGGATATTCCATGTTTGTTTTGGTGGGAGAATTGGGCTCCGATGATGGCATGTAGTCTTGGTTTCTGTTGCTTGGGTTCCTGCGCTTGCCTCTCGCCATCAGATTATCTCTAGTGTTACTTTGTTCTGCTATTTCTGACAGTGGCTAGACTGTCCTATAAGCCTGTGTGTCAGGAGTGCTGTAGACCTGTTTTCCTCTCTTTCAGTCAGTTATGGGGACAGAGTGTTCTGCTTTCGGGTGTGTAGTTTTTCCTCTCTACAGGTCTTCAGCTGTTCCTGTGGGCCTGTGTCTTGAGTTCACCAGGCAGCTTTCTTGCAGCAGAAAATTTGGTCTTACCTGTGGTCCTGAGGCTCAAGTACGCTCGTGGGGTGCTGCCCAGGGGCTCTCTGCAGCGGCAGCAACCAGGAAGACCTGTGCCGCCCCTTCCGGGAGCTTCAGTGCACCAGGGTTCCAGATGGTCTTTGGCTTTTTCCTCTGGCGTCCGAGATGTGTGTGCAGGGAGCAGTCTCTTCTGGTTTCCCAGGCTTGTCTGCCTCT
This sequence comes from Rattus norvegicus, assembly GCF_021556685.1. Taxonomy (NCBI): domain Eukaryota; kingdom Metazoa; phylum Chordata; class Mammalia; order Rodentia; family Muridae; genus Rattus; species Rattus norvegicus. The sequence goes on along the minus strand of NC_141539.1, from coordinate 82,707,397 downwards.
CTGAAGGTTTAGCTCTCCCTCCCACGGGGTTTGGGTGCAGAGAACTGTTTATCCGGTCTGTTTCTTTCAGGTTCCGGTGGTGTCTCAGGCTGGTGTCCTGCCGCTCCTGGGCCCTCCCCCACGGGAGCCCAGAGGCCTTATACAGTTGCCTCTTGGGCCAGGGATGTGGGCAGGGGTGAGCAGTGTTGGTGGTCTCTTCCGCTCTGCAGCCTCAGGAGTGCCCACCTGACCAGGCGGTTGCGTCTCTCTCTCACCGGGTCTGGGAGCAGAGAGCTGCTGCGGGCCGGGATCCGCGGGTGTGGGACTTCCGGTAAACACAGAACGTGCCCGGTCTTAGAGAAATTCTGCTTCCGTGTGTCCCAAGCTCACCAGGCAGCTTTCTTGCAGCAGAAAATTTGGTCTTACCTGTGGTCCCGAGGCTCAGGTTCGCTCGTGGGGTGCTGCCCAGGGGCTCTCTGCAGCGGCAGCAACCAGGAAGACCTGTGCCGCCCCTTCTTCTATGATTTTGTTGAAGATATTTACTGGTCCTTTGAGCTGGGAGTCTTCACTCTCTTCTATACCTATTATCCTTAGGTTTGATCTTCTCATTGAGTCCTGGATTTCCTGTATGTTTTGGACCAGTAGCTTTTTCCGCTTTACATTATCTTTGACAGTTGAGTCAATGATTTCTATGGAATCTTCTGCTCCTGAGATTCTCTCTTCCATCTCTTGTATTCTGTTGGTGAGGCTTGTATCTACAGCTCCTTGTCTCTTCTTTTGGTTTTCTATATCCAGGGTTGTTTCCATGTGTTCTTTCTTGATTGCTTCTATTTCCATTTTTAGTTCCTTCAACTGTTTGATTGTGTTTTCCTGGAATTCTTTCAGGGATTTTTGCGATTCTTTCAGGGATTTTTGCGATTCCTCTCTGTAGGCTTCTACTTGTTTATTAATGATTTCCTGTGTTTCCCTAAGTGTGTTCATGTCTTTCTTGAAGTCCTCCAGCATCATGATCAAATATGATTTTGAAACTAGATCTTGCTTTTCTGGTGTGTTTGGATATTCCATGTTTGTTTTGGCGGGAGAATTGGGCTCCGATGATGGCATGCAGTCTTGGTTTCTGTTGCTTGGGTTCCTGCGCTTGCCTCTCGCCATCAGATTATCTCTAGTGTTACTTTGTTCTGCTATTTCTGACAGTGGCTAGACTGACCTATAAGCCTGTGTGTCAGGAGTGCTGTAGACCTGTTTTCCTCTCTTTCAGTCAGTTATGGGGACAGTGTGTTCTGCTTTCCGGCGTGTAGTTTTTCCTCTCTACAGGTCTTCAGCTGTTCTTGTGGGCCTGTGTCTTGAGTTCACCAGGCAGCTTTCTTGCAGCAGAAAATTTGGTCTTACCTGTGGTCCCGAGGCTCAGGTTCGCTCGTGGGGTGCTGCCCAGGGGCTCTCTGCAGCGGCAGCAACCAGGGAGACCTGTGCCGCCCCTTCCGGGAGCTTCAGTGCACCAGGGTTCCAGATGGTCTTTGGCTTTTTCCTCTGGCGTCCGAGATGTGTGTGCAGGGAGCAGTCTCTTCTGGTTTCCCAGGCTTGTCTGCCTCTCTGAAGGTTTAGCTCTCCCTCTCACGGGATTTGGGTGCAGAGAACTGTTTATCCGGTCTGTTTCTTTCAGGTTCCGGCGGTGTCTCAGGCGCAGAAGTCCTGCCGCTCCTGGGCCCTCCCCCACGGGAGCCCAGAGGCCTTATACAGTTTCCTCTTGGGCCAGGGATGTGGGCAAGGGTGAGCAGTGTTGGTGGTCTCTTCCGCTCTGCAGCCTCAGGAGTGCCCACCTGACCAGGCGGTTGGGTCTCTCTCTCAACTTTAACTTTTTCAAACCTTACCTTTAATGATGGTTCTTAAGTGCTTTAACCTCCCTTGTAACTCACCACCCACCAGAGGTAGTAGAAAAGAAAGGATATGGGGGGAAGTGGACCTGTTTAGAAATGCTCTTAGGGGAAACTCCTATCTGTGCTGTCTGGAAATCAGCAGTTCAGTTCACAGGTTAGCAGTGGCAGCTTGAACCACTTGAAAACTCTTCATGGTTACATGAGCAGTCCAGTTTGGTAGAGATGGGATAGCAAACACGAATTCACAGTGATGGCACTACTTAGCAGAGATAGCCAGGCTTCAGCCTCAGCACGAGTCAGCAGGAGAAAGTAGGAGAGATGTCAAAAGCAGTTCTTAACTGTGCCTCTCTCAGTGAAGCGAAGATCAGTGAAGGCGTGAAACCAACAAGTTTTGCACAGCTAGCACTATAAGCAAGCCTGGCTCAGCCTCAGTCACTGTCCATTGAGTTCTATTTATATTCCCTCTTAACCTCTCATGTCCTCCATGGGCCTTGCCTCAGCACATGTCTTGCCTCAGCATACGTGTCTGACACAGCTGACATCACTCTGCCAATTAGCCTGAGTCTGCAGAAGTGTCAAGAACTGTAGCACACCACCAGAAGTTTCTTTGGTGTGTTTCTCTCTATGGAGTCCTGACAAATAGAGCTCAACTATGCAATGTAAGGTGAACCAATACATGCTGTGTTGTTAGCAAAGAATTCTTCATCGTATGTCCTTTCACATGCTTGCTTTAGCAGAGCACCATTTCTCCTTTGCTTCAGCCAAATAGCCTTTCACCTGTGTCTACTTGAGCTAAATGTTCCTTCATGTGCTTGCTCCAGCAAAACACTATCCAACACAACTCACTCTCCAAAGGTCCCTTAAGCTTCTACTTCAATATAACCTGAGGTAAATCTGGAAATGAGAAATTTAAGAACTTGAACAGGAACTATAGAGACAAGCCTCACCAACAGTACCCAAGAGATAGAAGAAGGAATCTCAGTCATTGAAGACACCATAGAAGAAATGCATACTTGGTCAAAGAAAGTGTTAAATCTTAAAAAAAAAAATTATAGGCTCTGCTCTTTGCTCTCTTCTTTTTCCCGCTGTTCCCCTTTGTCCCTTCTCTCCCCATTTTCCTCCCCCACTTTCCCTCCACGTGCTCATGGACAGCTTTTCCTCTCCTTTTCTACTCTTCTTCTCTCATTAAACCTCTCCACATGGAACCATGAAAAAAAAACACTGGAACAAAATATCCAGAAATTCTGGGGTCTTATGGAAAGATCAATTCTAATAGAAATAGCTGAAGGAGAAAAACCAGTAAAAGCTACAGAACATATTTTCAACAAAATTATAGAACTTTTCCTTAATCTAAAGAAGGGGATGCCTATTAAAGTACAACACAAAAAGCACACAGGACAGCAAGTATACTTGACTAGGCAGGGATGTGCTCTTATCTTCAAAACACTAAACATGTAGAATGAAGAAAGAATATTAAAAACTGAAAGGGAAAAAAGACCAAGTAGTATATAAATGCAGACATTAGAAAAACATGTGGCTTCATAGTTGAGACTCTAGAAGCCAGAGTTCTGGACAGATGGTCTACAGACTCTGAAAGACTAAAAATGCCAGTCTAGAGTACTATATCCAGGAAAACTTTCAATCACAAGAGATGGAAAAAATAAGACAGAAATTTAAAGTAAAATAAATCCACAATAAAATTAAATTTAAGCAACATCTGTCTACAAATCCATCTCCACAGAAGAAAAACCACAACATAAAGAGGTTAACTGATGAATCAGCCTGTCTCCATCTTAGGCTTGAACGCTATCTTACAGTAAAGGCAAACCAGGTCTATTCCTGTTTATGATTAAATCTGTTTATGAAGGTTTGAGCTATACTCTACTTGTAACCTTAACTAGAAATTTTTCTGTACTGCCTGTTCCCAGAAACGTCAACCAAGCCTTTGTTTCAAAAGCTTATCATGACTACCTTGTTATGCCTATTTTGTTATGCCTACATTGTTATGACCACCTTGTAACCATATCTTTGTTTCAGGAGGTTGTTGTTATGACCAACGTGTTATGCGCATATTCTGCTTCTGTAATCCTGCTTATTTCCCTGCTAAAGTCCCCATTTTGAACCCTCTGCTCCTAGACTATAAAAGCCCTTATCTTATCTATATCCAGTCCTGATTTTTTTAACCCATACTTTAGGGAGAGATGGTCCATGTATACAAATTTACAAAACTAAACAGAGAAATGCTGGAGCTGACATTTTAAACCAAATGGGTCTAACAGATAAGGCTTATGCTTTTCTCAAATATGGAAGCATAAGAGTCTGTCACCACTATGGCAGGGAAATATGGTAGTAGGCAAGCATCTACCAGGAGCATAAAGTTGAGAGATCACATAGTAAACACTGGTCATTAAGTAGAGAGAATGATGTAGTAATCATAAAGCTCTTTGAAACATCAAAGCTTGCCCCCATCTTCTTCCAGCAAACCCACACCTTCTAAGCTTACTGAAATAGTGCCACTAACCACAGACCAAGTATTCAAACATCTGAGCCTATGGAGGACATTCTCATTAAAGCCACAATTTTTACATGTGTCCTTAATCTTTACCCAGATATTTTCTAGAACATTCACTAACAAGATTATTGTAGTGAATTATTGAAGATAATTGTAGATTATAAGAGTTCTGTTTACAATGAAGATATTCCAACTCCCTATACTCCAGTGCTCTACAGTTTTACCTTATCCATTGGAATACTGTCAGATGCCCACAAGCAACCACTCTGTGGACTCATTTAAATTCCTTGAATATCTCTTTGAAGATAACAACTTCAGACACCACCCAAGTCTTGTGTGACTCTTTGTTGAGAGGCTCACAACCAGCTTCTAGGCTCTTAAATTTGTCTTATTTTCATCCTTAGAGATCCCTCTTTCTCTTAACCTTATATTTAAAATATATTTTAACTTGCTTTTGGGCTGGAAAGATGAAAAGTGTACCCTTGTACATTTTGGGATAGGATTTTTCTAGCTGACTATTTCTGGAGAGCAAGGTGGTGATATTTTCCACATGCTATTTTAATCACAGGAGAGAAAGTTCCATGGAGACACTTGTGTTCTTAGAACACTGAAATAAAGGACCCTCAAAAATAAAAATGTCTCTGGGTAAACTAAGGAAATGGTTGACATTCTGATGGTAGCGAAAGAAGAAACTTATCTCCCAGGAAGAGAGAGTTGACACAGCTGACAAATTACACTAACCTCTCCATATTTCCTGATCCTTGCTCCATCTTTTGGTAAAATTAAAACATTGTTATAGAAAATGTGGGGAAAGCTAGGAGTCTTTTATTTTTCTGTTTGGCCAAACTTCAAATTAACATATTTTCTTTTTTCCCTTTTATTGGATTTATTTAATTTACATTTCAAATGTTATCCCCTTTCCCAGTTTCCCCTCTGGAAAGCTCCTATATAGTGGATTACATTGATGGATTTTCATATATTGAACCATCTCTTCATCCCCGGGATAAAGGCTACTTGATCATGATGGATGATCATTTTGATGTGCTCTTCAATTCGGTTTGCAAGAATTTTATTGAGTATTTTTGCGTCAATATTCATAAGGCAAATTGGTCTGAAGTTCAATTTCTCTGTAGGGTCTTTGTGTGGTTTAGGTATAAACATAATTGTGGCTTCGAAGAACAAATTGTTCAGTGTTCCTTCTGTTTCTATTTTGTGAAATAGTTTGAAGAGTATTGGTGTTAGGTCTTCTATGAAGGTTTAATAGAATTCTGCACTAAACCCATCTGGTCCTGGACTGTTTTGGTTGGGAGACTTTTAATGACTGCTTCTATTTCTTTAGGAGTTATGGAACTATTTTGATGGTGTATCTGATCCTGATTTAACATTGGTACCTGGTATCTGTCTAGAAAATTGTCCATTTCCTCCAGATTTTCCAGTTTTGTCAAGTGTAGGCTTTTGTAGTAGGATTTGATGATTTTTTTTGAATTTTTCTCAGTTTTTGTTATTATGCCTATTTTTTCATTTCTGATTTTTCTAATTTGGATACACCCTCTGTGCCCTCTGGTTAGTATGGCTAAGGGTTTATCTATCTTGTTGATTTTCTCAAAGTACCAGCTCCTGATTTTGTTGATTCTTTATATAGTTCTTTCTGTTTCTACTTGATTGATTTCAGCCCTGAGTTTGATTATTTCTTGCTGTCTACTCCTCTTGGGTGTATTTGCTTCTTTTTGTCCTAGAGCTTTCAGGTGTCCTGTCAAGCTGTAAATGTATGCTTTCTGCTTTCTCCAACTTTTTTTGGAGGCACTCAGAGATATGAGTTTTTCTCTTGACACTGCTTTCATTGTGTCCCATAAATTTGGGTATGTTGTGCCTTTATTTTCATTAAATTCTAAAAAGTTTTTAATTTCTTTTCTCTATTTCTTCCTTGACCAAGTTATCATTGAGTAGAGTGCTGTTCAACTTCCATGTATATGTGGGATATCTGTCTTTTTTTTTCTTTATTAACCTGAGTATTTCTTATTTACATTTCGATTGTTATTCCCTTTCCCTGTGTCCAGGCCAACATCTCCCTAATCCCTCCCCCTCCCCTTCTATATGCGTGTTCCCTTCCCCAACCTCCCCCCATTACCGCCCTCCCCCAACAATCACGTTCACTGGGGGTTCAATCTTAGCAGGACCAAGGGCTTCCCCTTCCACTGGTGCTCTTACTAGGCTATTCATTGCTACTTATGAGGTTGGAGCCCAGGGTTAGTCCATGTATAGTCTTTGGGTAATGGCTTAGTCCCTGGAAACTCTGGTTCGTTGGCACTGTTGTTCATATGGGGTCTCGAGCCCCTTCAAGCTCTTCCAGTTCTTTCTCTGATTCCTTCAACAGCGGTCCTGTTCTCAGTTCAGTGGTTTGCTGCTGGCATTTGCATATGTATTTGGTGTATTCTGGCTGTGTCTCTCAGGAGAGATCTACATCCGGTTCCTGTCAGCCTGCACTTCTTTGCTTCATCCATCTTGTCTAATTGGGTGGCTGTATATGTATGGGCCACATGTGGGGCAGGCTCTGAATGGGTGTTCCTTCTGTGTCTGTTTTAATCTTTGCCTCCCTATTCCCTGCCAAGGGTATTCTTGTTCCCCTTTTAAAGAAGGAGTGAAGCATTCGCATTTTGATCATCCGTCTTGAGTTTCATGTGTTCTGTGCATCTAGGGCAATTCAAGCATTTGGGCTAATATCCACTTATCAATGAGTGCATACCATGTGTGTTTTTCTGAGATTGGGTTACCTCACTCAAGATGATATTTTCCAGTTCCATCCATTTGCCTATGATTTTCATAAACTCGTTGTTTTTGATAGCTGAGTAATATTCCATTGTGTAGATGTACCACATTTTCTGTATCCATTCCTCTGTAGAAGGGCATCTGGATTCTTTCCAGCTTCTGGCTATTATAAATAAGGCTACGATGAACATAGTGGAGCATGTGTCTTTTTTATATGTTGGGGCATCTTTTGGGTATATGCCCAAGAGAGGTATAACTGGGTCCTCAGGTAGTGGAACATCCAATTTTCTGAGGAAACTCCAAATTGATTTCCACAATGGTTGTACCAGTCTGCAGTCCCACCAACAATGGAAGAGTGTTCCTCTTTCTCCACATCCTCGCCAGCATCTGTTGTCACCTGAGTTTTTGATCTTAGCCATTATGACTGGTGTGAGGTGAAATCTCAGGGTTGTTTTGATTTGCATTTCCCTCATGACTAAAGATGTTGAACATTTCTTTAGGTGTTTCTCAGCCATTTGGCATTCCTAAGCTGTGAATTCTTTGTTTAGCTCTGAACCCCATTTTTTAATAGGGTTATTTGTTTCCCTGCGGTCTAACATCTTGAGTTCTTTGTATATTTTGGATATAAGGCCTCTATCAGTTGTAGGATTGGTAAAGATCTTTTCCCAATCTGTTGGTTGCCGTTTTGTCCTAACCACAGTGTCCTTTGCCTTACAGAAGCTTTGCAGTTTTATGAGATCCCATTTGTCGATTCTTGATCTTAGAGCATAAGCCATTAGTGCATTATTGAGGAAATTTTCTCCAGTGCCCATGTGTTCGAGATGCTTCCCCACTTTTTCTTCTATTAGTTTGAGTGTATCTGGCTTGATGTGGAGGTCCTTGATCCACTTGGACTTAAGCTTTGTACAGGGCGATAAGCATGGATTGATCTGCATTTTTGTATACGCTGACCTCCAGTTGAACCAGCACCATTTGGTGAAAATGCTATCTTTTTTCCATTGGATGATTATGGCTCCTTTGTCAAAAATCAAGTGACCATAGGTGTGTGGGTTAATTTCTGAGTCTTCAATTCTGTTCCACTGGTCTATCTGTCTGTCTCTGTACCAATACCATGCAATTTTTATCACTATTGCTTTGTAATACTGCTGGAGTTCAGGGATAGTGATTCCCCCTGAAGTCCTTTTATTGTTGAGGATAGTTTTAGCTATCCTGGGTTTTTTGTTATTTCAGATGAATTTGCAAATTGTTCTGTCTAATTCTCTGAAGAATTGGATTGGTATTTTGATGGGGATTGCATTGAATCTGTAGATTGCTTTTGGTAAAATGGCCATTTTTACTATGTTAATCCTGCCAATCCATGAGCATGGGAGATCTTTCCATCTTCTGAGGTCTTCTTCAATTTCTTTCTTCAGTGTCTTGAAGTTCTTATTGTACAAATCTTTTACTTGCTTCGTTAAAGTCACACCGAGGTACTTTATATTATTTGGGTCTATTATGAAGGGTGTTGCTTCCCTAATTTCTTTCTCGGCTTGTTTCTCTTTTGTGTAGAGGAAGGCTACTGATTTATTTGAGTTAATTTTATACCCAGCCATTTTGCTGAAGTTGTTTATCAGCTTTAGTAGTTCTCTGCTGGAACTTTTGGGATCACTTAAATATACTATCATATCATCTGCAAATAGTGATATTTTGACCTCTTCTTTTCCAATCTGTATCCCCTTGATCTCCTTTTGTTGTCTGATTGCTCTGGCTAGAACTTCAAGAACTACATTGAATAAGTAGGGAGAGAGTGGGCAGCCTTTTCTAGTCCCTGATTTTAGTGGGATTGCTTCAAGTTTCTCTCCATTTAGTTTCATGTTAGCGACTGGTTTGCTGTTTATGGCTTTTACTATGTTTAGGTATGGGCCTTGAATTCCTATCCTTTCCAGGACTTTTATCATGAAGGAGTGTTGAATTTTGTCAAATGCTTTCTCAGCGTCTAATGAAATGATCATGTGGTTTTGTTTTTTCAGTTTGTTTATATAATGGATCACGTTGATGGTTTTCTGTATATTAAACCATCCCTGCATGACTGGGATGAAGCCTACTTGATCATGGTGGATGATTGTTTTGATGTGCTCTTGGATTCAGTTTGCCAGAATTTTATTGAGTATTTTTGCGTAGATATTCATAAAGGAAATTGGTCTGAAGTTCTCTTTCTTTGTTGTGTCTTTGTGTGGTTTAGGTATAAGAGTAATTATGGCTCTCCCTCCCACAGGATTTGAGTGCAGAGGAGTGTTGATCTGGTCCCTTCAGTTCCTGGCAGTGTCTGGAGCACAGGGGACCTGCAGCTCCAGTGCCCCTATCTTCCGGTTCCCAGGATTTCTGTCATTTTTGTTGTTATTCAAGATCAGCCTTAGTTCATGGTAATCTGGAGGATGTACGAAATTATTTCAATCTTCTTGTGTCTGTTGAGGCTTGTTTTGTTACTGATTATATGGTCAATTTTGGAGAAGGTACCATTTGCTTCTGAGAAGAAGGTATTTTCTTTTGTTTTAGGATGAATTGTTCTATAGATATCTGTTTAACCCATTTCATTCATAACTTCTGTTAGTTTTACTGTGTCTCTGTTTAGTTTTTGTTTTCATGATCTGTCCATTGATGAGAATGGGGTGTTAAAGTCTCCCACTATTACTGTGTGAGGTGCAGTATGTGCTTTGAGCTTTAGTAAAGTTTCCTTTTTGAATGTGGGTGCCCTTGCGTATGGAAGATAGATATTTATATCAACAGTTAATGTTGTTGGATTTTTTCCTTTGATGAGTATGCAGTTTCCTTCCTTATCTTTTTTGATACCTTTTTGTTATTTTATTTGATATTGGAATGGCTAATCAGCTTTTTCTTGGGACCATTTGCTTCGAAATTTTTCTCTAGCCTTTTACTCTGAGGTGGTATTGTCTTTGTCACTGAGGTGTGTTTCTTGTATGCAGAAAAATGCTGGGTTCTGTTTACATATCCAGTCCGTAAGTCCATGTCTTTTTAGTGGGGAATTGAGTCCATTAATTTTGAGAGATAATAGGTGCCAATGCTTGTTGTTTCCTTATTTTCCGTGTTAGAGGTAGAATTATGTTTGTGTGGCTATCTTGTTTTTGTTTATTTGAAAGATTACTTTCTTGCTTTCCCTATGGTTTAGTTTTCCTCTTTGTGTTGGAGTTTTCCATCTATTATCCTTTGTATGGCTGGATTTTTGGAAAAATATTGTGTAAATTTGGTTTTGTCATGGAATATCTTGGTTTCTCCATCTATGTTAATTGAGAGTTTTGCTGGGCTGGCATTTGTGTTCTCTTAGGGTCTGTATGACATCTGCCCAGGATCTTCTAGATTTCACAGTCTCTGTTGAAGTCTGGTGTAATTCTGATAAGTCTGCCTTTATATGTTACTTGACCTTTTTCCTTTAATGCTTTTAATATTCTTTCTTTGTTTTGTGCATTTGGTGTTTTGACTATTATGTGACGGGAGGAGTTTCTCTTCTGGTCAAATCTATTTGGACTTCTGTATGCTTCTTATTAGTTTATGGCATCTTTCTTTAGGTCAGGGAAATTTTCTTCTATAATTTTGTTGAATATATTTACTGGCCCTTTATTTGGGAATCTTCATTCTCTTCTATACCTATATTCCTTAAGTTTGGTTTTCTCATGCTGTCCTGGATTTCTTGGATATTTTGGGTTGGGAGCTTTTTGTGTCTTGCATTTTCTTTGATGGTTGTGTCAATGTTTTCTATGGTATCTTCTGCTCCTGAGATTCTCTCTTTTATCTTTTGTATTCTGTTGGTGATACTTGTGTCTATGGGTCCTGATCTCTTTCCTAGATTTACTATCTCCAGGGTTGTGTCTCTTTGTGCTTTCTTTATTGTTTCTATTTCCATATTTTAGATCCTGGATGATTTTGTTCAATACATTCATTGTTTTGGTTGTGTTTTCCTCTAATTCTTTAAGGGTTCCTTGTGTTTCCTCTTTAAGTGCTCCTACCTGTTTCCTGTGTTCTCCTGTATTTCTTTAAGAGAATTATTTATGTTCTTCTTAAAGTCCTCTAACATCATCATGGAATGTGATTTTTTAAATTAGAATTTTGCTTTTCTGGTATGTTGGGTTTTCTAGGATTTGCTGTATTGAGAGAACTGGGTTCTAATGATGCTATGTGGCCTTGGTTTTTGCTGCTTAGATTCTTGCACTTGCCTTTTGTCATCTGGTTACCTCTGGTGTCACCTGGTCTTGCTGTCTCTGACAGTGGCTTGACCCTTCTGCAAGCCTGTGTATTAGCACTTCTGGGAGACCAGTTCTCTCCTGGCAAGATTTGAGTTTCAATAGCTCTGGCACAGGGTCAGCTCTGGGTGTAAACCAAACATATTTTCATTTATCAAACATCTTCCTAAATTTTTTTAAACAGCTTTAAGACATTTATTGTCATGGAGGAAAATGGATGATTAACACCATGCCCCACTTTTCAGGGTGGGCCTGAGATTAAATACCTTTTTCAGGAGGAGTATCTGGGAAGGAAAGGTTCATTGGCTAAGCCTCCAGTCCTTTACTATATTATAATGGAGATCTGTCTTGAGCCTTTGGTCATATCCTCTATCTGTGAAAGGGTTTGGGGTGTTGCTCTTAAGTAACTGATGGCCATGAATCTATGGAGGGCTGTGGCTAGTGATGAGGGCCTAGTTTCCTAGGAGCCAGGCTAAATGCCTATTGTCTCTTCAGGGTCACTATGGTTTCTAGCCTTAACCAGGAACCAGGCTGCCTTTCACAGTCCCACATCTCCCCCTTTTACTTTTTTAGAAAAGAGGCATCACTTGTGTCATTTGCAGTGAAAATTTTTGGTGGGCTGGAAGTATCAAAAGAAAACACTACACAGGCTGGAGGAGTAGCACAACTAAGCCATAGAGATAAGGAGGGAAGAGGGGAGGTGTTGGGGAGACAAGGGATTATTGAACCAAGTAGTTGTTCCATGGCCCGTACAGTTTGAGGGTATTAACATTGGTTTTAAACAACATTTGATAAATCTAGGTAGACATCATGTTTCCTTTACTATCATGTAACTTTCCCCAAGTTCAGTAACCATTTAACTTTGACAAGAGAGTTCATCTGTAGCTGGAATGTCCAAAGTCTATCCTTTGTGTGTCTCAGTGTGTCTAGGGAGTCTTCAGTCAGATGAGGCATCTGGAGGAAGGCAGCTTTGTCATTTGAGGCAGGTCTGAGGAGATGGAGTTCAGTCTCAGCTGGATCTGTGGGAGCAGCACTGTAGATAAACCTGTAGGGTAGTCACAACAGAAGAGCATAATCCTAGCAAGGGGATGACAGCATAGGGTAGGTAGCATGTGTTAATCCTGTGAATGTTTGTGAGCACATCCTGGTCTGTGGTTATGATAGGTCTTTAAGTTTCCATGTGGTTTTCTGTGGGTCACCAGCTGGGGTATACTTCAACTGGATTTGTCCCATATTGTAGTGCCATTTGTAGGATTACTGGGGGGGTCTGGTCTACGTTTGCTCCACCACAGGGAATGGCGCTGGAGAGGCAAGGCTTGGAAAGTTGACCCAGTGTTTACCCCCAGACCATTGCCAGGTGGTGTCAGGCCATTGGGAAGCTCCAGGACACTGCTTCAGGGCTGGGGAAGTGCAATTTGAGGTAAGTGACACAGTTGGAGCTAACTCGGGGTCCCAGGGCCTGCATGGAGGTCGGGGGTGTCTGGTTCTGAGGCTCTTGGGCATCCAGGGCTGTAGAAGAGTTGAGAACTGAGTTGGGGCTCTCATGGTTGGTGGCTCTTCCTGGTGGGGCGGGGGCGGGGGGTGGAGGGAGCGTCTTGGCTTGACTGCAGGCTGCAGGCTTGGTGGCAGCCATGGCTGGGAGTGTAGAGAGGCTTTCTTCAGGAGATTAGATAGTGTCTCTCTGTAGGTGAAGGTTTTCTCTGTGGCTCCACATGGCAGATCCCGATGTAAAGAGAGTCCACAGTTTTAAGACATTTATTGTCATGCTGGATAGTGGATGAGTAAAACCATACCCCTTCATTATTTCTTCTAAGATCTGGTAGCCTTAAGGATCTAAACGCCTCTGCTAACACTAAAATGGAATTATTGCATTTATTTTTTTCTGTCTCATTGCTATTTCCTTATACATGGCTTTTCTCTATAGAAAAAAATCATTCTTACTATAATTTATTTAATCATGTAAGGGATACTCATGAGAAAGCAGAATTATATGAATATTCAGTAGGCTTCTTCTTAAAGAGGAAAGTGGGGGTTGGGGATTTAGCTCAGTGGTAGAGCGCTTACGTAGGAAGCGCAAGGCCCTGAATTCGGTCCCCAGCTCCGAAAAAAAGAACCAAAAAAAAAAAAAAAAGAGGAAAGTGATCTGAAATGTGATGTCTGTTACCATTGTCTTTGCCCCAGTTATTCTAAGGGAGGTGCTGTAGTGTGAGGCATGACACACAGAAAATAAAACCCCAGCACAAACATACAAAAACATGCCTGGGGAGATATGTGAGAGGACTTACCATAGTAGGATTTAATATGAAAATTATTTTCCTTTCTCTATTGTTCTTTTCCGTTGTGCTTTCCTGTAGTGTGGTCTGTTGAGATTTCTAGAGAGCTCTGTTTAGTTTGAGACTGGATAGGGTACCAATAGGGATGATAGTGGTGATGGTGATGATGGTGTTGGGAGTGATGGTGACCATGGTAGTGGTGTTGCTAGTGGTGGTGGTTGTGGCACAGTGTATAACACAAGGATTGCTGAAATTACACTGATTATATTTGTTGAGATGAAGGGAAGCATTTAAGAAAATGCTTTCTTGACACAGTTCCCACATTTTACAGTTGGCATTCTTGCATTAACATAACTATATATGGAATCATTTTTCTTTTTTATCATTCTTTGCCATATCTTAGTCACTAAATGCTATCTGCTTTGAGCAACCTTGATAGATGAGGCAACAAGCTTGTAAATAACATACATTTGCAGTGCTTGCCAAATAAGAAATGTATCTTTGCTGTTGCAATGTAACTGCAACAGATGTCTGAATATTTAAAATGTGGTAGATGTTGTAAATTAGGACTTTAGTTATTAGAATACATCAAAATTTCTACCTAATAATTTTATGATGTGGCAGAAAACAGTGGCATTCACATGATGACCCTCTGATAAGTCACCAGCCATCTGGAAGGAAAGTAAACATCCCCTTTCCAAGTAACCATTTAGAGGTTTCCAAATATGTAAAGTAGAAATATTTTGCATGTACAAAGAAAAATTAAATAAATGCAGCAATCAAGCAACATTGGTTCTAACACAGAAAATACAAAGTTATAGTGCAATAGTACAGAAACTAACAGTGTGAATTTAAACCATCACTTAACTGATTTGTATCATGTGACTGGCTTATACTTGTGACATTTGATCATACCCCCAAGTCATTAGTAATTTTTGAAATTTTAAATATGCTGTTATGAGGTGAAGATTACAAAAAAAGACATCCAGGTTCTAAAGATTCTACAGGGCTGAATGATTAGAACTTAGTTGCTCTAGAGAGTTGAAATGTTATAGACCTAGAGTCAATTATGTAGAGCTACCAGAAGTGCTTTTAGTAGCTAAGCATTCTGTGAGATATTATCAGAAGCCTATATCCAGGATTTCTCCACTTGACTGTAACTCACCTACCTGATGCTCCTACCAGTCTATTTTTAAAATGTCTTGATTTATAACCTTTCTAAGCTCAAAAAATTCACAAAACATTACTAGTTTGGAACATAGTATTTGAGGTAAGTTGATTTGTATCCTGGGATGTGGTCATTATATTGGCTCCAGAATAAACTAGCTCTTAACCTTTCTGAGATGATGATTATTTTTCGTGGGTATGGTGAACTGCTAAAGTCATTTAGATTTTTCTTTGATTGAAGGTGTAATGCAGTAAAACATCTTATTCAATAGAGCTTTGGGGACTTCTGATTGCTTTCTTAAGATGGGCTTTCTAGTTGTGCCCTTACTTTGTGAATTGATAACTACTTCAAATATTGGTACTTTGATTTACATAAAGCTTCATTCATATTATTTCTCTATATTGACAGTTTAAGAATTTATTTTACTCTCACAATCATCAAATGTATTTGCTTACGTGATGGGAAATTGTCCAAGAATGGAGTGATATGAGATTTCCTGAGTGCTTGTAGGGAAACTCTAAGAAACAAGGACAAGAGACTTGTGATCTCAGTTTCTTCAAAAACACAGAACTGTTATTGGATTATGTGTTTATGTCTCTCCCTGGTATAGCAGATAGTAGTGAGTTTACTTCAGATTATTCATTACAACTAGATTTTCTTATTTGTTTATATGCCTTTATGGAAAAACATGTTTTTGTCATAGTCTGCTATGTTTGGCTTGTCTGACACATGTGACTTGCCCTTGTGATCATACAGTTTACTCAAGTGACTCTTGTTATTCCTCAGAGTATAAATTGTCTGATGCTTTGAATAAAATTGGCTATTTCATGAGACTGTATCTGCCTCATTTATTGACTCCATTCCCCCAGATTTCACAGCTTCTAGTGATGTAAACACTTAATAAAATCAGATATTTTCTCTTTAAAAATGTAACATTTTTATGAGTTTGTTGAGAATTTCATACATGTATTCAAGGTATCTGAATCATACATACCTCACTATCCCCTCCAACTCATTCCAGATCTTTCTCATGTCCCGCAAACTTCATGTGCCCTTTCTTTTCTTAATCCACTGAGTCTAATAGGACATTTCTTCATGCTCATGGGTGTAGTGTCACTGCCTGAGTGTGATCAGCCTACTAGGGGCCACACTCTAAAGAAAATAGACTCTCCCTTAGTAGCTATCCACTGTTAATAGCTCTTTAGGTACGAGTGGAGACTTCTGGGCCTCTCCTTCATTCATGATGGAATTTTGATTGATGTAATCCTGTGTAGACAACCTCAGTTGCTGTGAGTTCCAGGTGCAATAGTTGTGCCATGTCTGGAAGACACCATTTCCCCCCGAACTCTGGCTTGGGCAGTCTTACTACTGCTTCTAATGTGATGCTCCCTAAGCTTAGATGTCGAATTTTTGTCTGTGCACTTTACAGACGTTTGCTCTCTAATTTTACACAGTTTCAAGTGTGGGATACCTCCTTCATAGTTCTTAGTCAGAGGGTCCCCAGAGACCCTCAAATGGCACAAAGCTTTTGTCACGTTCTTGGTTACCTACAGGAACTTGATGATAACACTATTGCTGAAGTCACTGCATACTTTGGTTAAGGGATGTGGAGAAATCAAGCTGACACTGCCCCGGATACTCCCACCTTGCCAGCTAGTTCTCATAATGCTGGAAGGCTGCCAGGAAGAAAAGAATCTAATACTCTTACCCAGGTGTGACTCTCAAATGCTACTGTGATGTTGTGTATATCCAGGGACTGGCACTGTTAGAAGGCGTAGCCCTGTTGGAAATGATGTGGCCTTGTTGGAGTAGGTGTGTTATTTTGTGTGTGTGTGTGTGTGTTTTAAGATACTCATTATAGCTTCCTGGAACCCAGTATTCTGTTGGTAGCCTTCAGATAAAGATGTAGAACTCTCAGCTCCTCCTGCACTATGCCTGCCTGGAAGCTACCATGTTTCCTCCTTGATGATAATGGACTGAACCTCTGAACCTGTAAGCCAGCCCCAATTAAATGTTATCCTTGTAAGAGTTGCCTTGGTCATGGTGTCTGTTCACAGCAGTAAAACCCTAAGTAAGACAGCTACTGTAGTGATCAGCCTGGCAAGATATGCCCATTGATTGGGTGTGCAATAGTGACAAGAATGATATCCTGGGTATAGTCAACCACTTTTTTCATTAAATTTAAGACCTCTTCTAAAAGAAGAAATTCATGTATGGCATTATAAATCTTGCCAAGAACCTACCTTTGGGAATCTAATAAGTCCTGGGTGAACTTTCTTTAGTTATAAAACTAAAAGTACATAAAATCAAACTGCCTTCTCAAATATATATGTATCACTATACACATAGTTAAGCTCACCGATCAGTCTTTCTCAGGGAAGCATCTTGGTGCAGTGGATGTTGGTTAATACAAACAAGGTCTCAAACTTGTTATACCGGATGTTCGGTGCTAAACAGTGAATTTCATTTTTGATATTGGTGATCTTAAAGGGCTTTGAAAGTGAGTAGTAAGTGGTTTATTTTGGCAAGGGAGGGGAGGGGAGTGAAATTATGAATAAAGACTTAGATCTTCAGTGTAGAAAATATGATAAAGAATCTGGACCCATTAGGAATTTATCACCACGAAATAAACACATTGCTACTTATAGAATTTGGAGTACAACTACTTTCTATTATACAATTCCTCCAGGCTATAATTTTTCTTTTAGATCTCTATGCAAATTTGTTTCAATTAGATAAAGAGGAAGGTCTATTATCTGTTCACATTTAATTGTAACAATACATTTTAAAATAGTTTCTTAACATTTAAACAGCTACTGGCATACAAGAAAGTAAATCCCCATAATATCGCTAGCAATGTCTAAATAGCATTCAAATCCATATTTCCTTAAATGCCAAGTCACAGAGAGCTTTCTGAATGGAACAGGAAGTTTAGGGATTTTAGCTCATGACCTCTTATTACCCTGGGGCCAAAGAGTTAGCTACCCAATACAGTCATCCAGAGTTTGCTATGAGCAGAGCTGTAGTCTGATTTGTCCTTGCAGAAGGGCTGTGAGTCAACCTGTTGAGCCAGCTCACTGGCATGTGAGTATCCTAGGAGCTGTGTGCTGGGACTATGCAGGGATACCCACTCCCACTTCAGGACTGCTCAGGAGTTAATAATGGTGCATTCAGCTAATGTTTTACTAGTTCTTAAGCAGTATACCCTATTCTTGCTCAGGGAGTTCCACTTTCTCTCAGAAATGCTAGGATTTCACATCAGCAAATCCACACATGTACTTTAATTTTGTTCTGTATACATATAGATCCTCTAGGGATTCAGGCCTGGGTTTTATTTGGAAGATGAACCTTACTTGGAAAAAGAGGGTACTCTGTTCTTAAAGAGCCATAAACAAGATTCATCTTTTAGGTAGGTTAGAAGATTTCTTGTGTTGTTTGCTAGTTTCTGCCTTGGTATATCTTTTTGTTCTTTGCTGCTATTGTCATGAGTGAGAGCAAGTGAAAGTTTGTAACATTGTACAGTGTCTGCAGAATAGTCAGCTAGGCAGTGGAAGTGTAACATTGTAAAGCATATGCAAATTAGCTAGTCAGTGGAAGTGTAACATTGTACAGCTATGCAGTGGAGGGGAGATTGCTTACTTTTGGGAAGTCTGTGGTCTAACCTGAATGGGACAGGACAGCCAATAAACACCAACAATAAAAAAATAAAAATTGCCTATAACAAGCACATACACAATTACCAAGTCACACACTACACAAAATATACTACAAATAGTGCAAGAATCTAGGGTCTACATTTACTAGAACACATTTGAAAGAATGTAGGTGTGTTGGGTGTGGAGGCAGTCAGTCAGGGTGGGGTGAGAATGGCAGAGGCATACACTGGACTCTACTGGATGAATATATTTCTAGATCTGGGTTAAAGTGTTTGATTTTGATTAAAATCATTGAGGGTCTATTACATTTTCTGAATTATGGAGATCACACAATGGTAAAAAGATTTACACATGACAGTGACATATAGAGATACTTTATACAAGGAAGCTGTTTGAACACATATAAATTAAAAAACACAAAAATCAGTATAAGAGTGTTTATAAGGTAGTCTATTTTTACCATTTGATTTACTTCATGTTCATGTTTATTTAGGGAATACATGTTAATTAGTCTTGAATAGTTCCAAGTATGACAACTAAGACTAAATTTTCTGAATTATTCCTTGATACCCTTCTAATAACTACCAATGTTATTCTACTATGCTCTGTACTTATCAAATTTAAGATAGCCTTTTTTGATTTACTGTTATTTATTATCTTGAAAGACTATAAACCAATGTATTATACCGACTTTATGAGTGGACTTTTGGAAATTCATGGGATTATTAAATCATGATAACATAAATTTGTTGAAGTAACAAAGCAACTAGCAACTCTTAATGCTGTCCCACCATGATAGTTATTTCTGGTAAATATTTTTTTATGGTAAATGCCTATTATGAGTCACCTTGGTGACTCATTACCATCCTGAGAACTCTTATCTTGCTAAGAAATTTTACTCTTAACAATGGAAGGGAAAAGTGTTTTGTGGACTGCTTATTGTCTCCTACAACTTCTAGTAAGAGGGCACATCTAATTTTAGTCATGTTTTGGTGGCTAAAGGACATCTACCTAGCTATACCCATCTGTGAAGTAGCAGGGATGACCTATGCTACTCTATACCCCAAAATGGTGGAACACAGGGTCTGTGGACATTCTAATGATCACCATGGGGACACTGCTCCTTCTTGAAGTCCTCATGAGCACAGGTCAGAAAGAATAATGTATTTTCAATGAAATTATTTAACTGCATGGAGAATTATTTCATCACTGCTTAGGTCTGTAGGCTCTTAAGCCCAGAGCAAATTAGAATTTTAATGTAAATGGAGAAGGTGACCCCTAACATGACTGGAATATTATTCTCCATTATGAACTGGTAAATGTGAGGAGAAGTTATAATATTTCTGTCCAAGAACTTAGTATTTGATTCACCCTTGTGTTCTGGACATTGGGGTTCATGAAGGTGGGTAGGTTTTATGTGAAGTTGGAATGGTGAAACAATTTACTACAATGTGTCAATCTTCATGCATAACTGTATACTGGTTATGTCTATATACACAGAGTTATTTTTGCTCAGGCAACACTGATAAACAAATGATAATTGGGGTCCTTGGTATCTAAGGATCTTTGTATATTTAGCACATGATGACACAGTGTACAGATTTTTAAAGTTTTAAGTAAAAGTACTCAAGTATTAGACTAAGAACCATACTTCAATATATTTTTTACAATTTTTCATCATAGGAGGTAAAAGATTTATTTAGTATAAAGTTTGGATTTCACCTGCTCTATCTTGACATTTTAAATTCTTCAAGAAAGCACTGACTTAGATGGAATTAATGTATGCTGCCTAAGGATTGCCTATGGAAGATAATCCAGGTGAGGTCTGGACTTCATCCTCTTAGCCGCATCTCAGGATCCTCAGCCAGTGCCTGTGTGCTTAAATGTTCTGTATCCTCAGGGGGAGCTCCTTCCCAGGAGTGCCTCAAAAAGTCTGTGTGTACATGGAACATCCAAGTTCAAGGCTATGGCAGTGAAAATTAAGTAGCACAAACTTGGTATGTCATCAACTGTTTTTACATACTTCTGTTTAGGTTGCAAAACCATATGCTATACTTGTTACAACTTTGGAAGCCATAAAATCTTTGTTTATATTTCAACTAAAAACCTACTACCATTTCTAGAGGAAAGGAAAGCTGGACTCATGCAACTATAGAGAGATAACAATTTTGTTATTCTTCTTCTAAGGTTACTGTATCAGTATCAATAACAGGAACTTTAGAATCATTAGATTTTTGTTGCCATCAGTGACATTGGTGATACTGTCAATGATCATGAGTTAATAAATGCTAATGGCATGGACTCTTACATGAAAATAAAAGTTAAAATTATTTTATAGCATGTTTCAGAAAGAAACTGAAATGTAAGATTATCAGACAGTAGCTACTAAAGGTATAATATAGTGTTTGTGGTATACCCCTCTTTGTAGTCTCTCTGCTCACCCAACTAAAAACTTCAAAATACTGAGAACAATTAGTGGACACTAAGCTATCTCAAGGCTTTTAGAAGCTTCAAGCATCAACAGCTCAAGAGAGAACCTGGTTCCTTTTTGTCATTTCTTTTAGTGTTTATGTCTGAGCTGATTAACCTGGACTTCACACACTAAAGTATTCACTCCTACTGGAATAGGAGGTCAGTCTGCACCATCGAGTCTTATATTTACCAAGTGCATATTGTTAATTTGTTTTTTTAAAACATCTTTATTTATTATATACATTGTAGCTATCTTCAGACACACCAGAAAAGGGCATCAGATCTCATTACAGATGGTTGCAAGCCACCATGTGGTTGCTGGGATTTGAACTCAGGACCTTTGGAAGAGCAGTCGGTGCTCTTAACCACTGAGCCATCTCTCCAGCCCCATATTGTTAATTTGTAATAAAGTATGTGCTATATATTAATAGTTTCCTACAGCTGACCATTCAGTTGTGAATGACAAATACTATCTCCATTCCCAAATGATTATGCGATGCATACTGGAGCATGCGTACTCAAGGGCAGACATTCAGAAGAATTTAAGTTAAAGTATTTAAACTGAAATGCCCCCTAGATTCTCTACTGGTAAACATAACAGTTTCCTTTGCTAACTCTCAGGCATGCTGCAAAGTAGCATTTTTTGATCATGCCTGACATTATATTGTGCCTCTATATTAGCATCTAGAGGCCCAAGCCTGGGGTTTTAAGGTTATACATAATCAACCTCTTGCTGTCCATTTCTGCTCCTGTCTAGGCTCTTCCACCTCCACCCCCACTATACTGTAATGTTATTTTAGGAATTTGCTTTTTTTCAATTCAGTTATATGACATATGTTAAAAATCATCATTTGGTTGGGTTTTATCCGAGGTAGTTTAATCAAAGCAAAACTCATTATCATTTATAAACTCATTATCATTTAACTCAGTATAAATGATTTTAAAGGACCATCACAACAGCTAGCTGATTTCTAAGAAGGGACAGTCCCCTGGGATGCATGCCCTTCCAGGCTTCTTTGCTCCAATAAGTTTCTTAATGGTTTATGCTATTTAGCTTGCCTTGTAACACTTATATGCATGCAAGTCAACACAATTTGATGCTACTGACTAACCCAGGGGACATGAGACATAGCATTCTAGACTAGAGCTATCTTAGTGCTCATAGTAGGGCTTCTAGTCTCATTTTATGCATATAAATTCAGATGAACCAAGTACTGAAGTTAGATGAGAAGATACTTAAGTTCTCAGGAATATTTTGGGCAGAATTAGAGCAACCCAGAACTTAGGAGTGACATCAAAATGGTCCAGAATGGGGACACACTTGGTCATAGGTTCATTTTCTGTATTATGCATAGGAAAGCTAAGCCTATCTATTTACATTGCAGGAGAGTGTTGAAGCCCTTGTGAAGATACTTTAGATAAAAAAAATCTTCCCCATTTATTTGAGCTATTTGGTCAATGCAGGTAAAAAATGTGCTTTAGCTAATGAGTTATGCAGTAATATCTTCAATTCATTATTCCATATTTTCCTAAACCTTTTCACAAATACGATATTGGTAAAATGTGGAGAGAACAGATATATGTTTCAGAAACTCAAATCTCCCTTGGATTTCTGTGTTGTTGTTCACTTTGCACCTAGCTTGCTCTGGGAATAAGGTTTTGTATACACCATGAATATGGAACAACTTGTCATTGTCATTGGCACTGTGCCTAGTATTTGCTACATTCTCTGGGAAATCCCTTTCATATTTAGGAAGATTACTGATCATTTACAAAGGGATAATATTTGTGTTCTTTGACATTTTCTTACCTTTAACTCTTGTTTTGCAGTAATGTACTCTGCAGCATCTTGAAGTCTAGAGCAGTCTGTTTTATCAAGGAAGTTAAGGGAAGGGTTACTGCGGGGTACCATAACGAAACCATACTTGATGGGATTCCCAGTGTGTGCATGTGCTGTCAGCAGCTAGAGGGCTTATAACATCCCTAACCTAATAGGAAAGTTGCATTATGGAATGCAGAAGACCTTCCAGGATTAGTCCAACTTCTTACTTCCCCTTTGTGGAAAGAATGGGCTTTATCCACTGAACCTCCCTTTTGACCACAACTCACTGAGTATTGTATGTGTAATATAGTAAGGAGAAAATAGAGGTTAATTTTTTATTTTAATGATTTTGTTTAATGGCTAAAATTGACTTTACCAAGAGATGGAAGATTTTTTTTTTTAAAGTTTTTCAGCTCCAAGTAGCATGAACACATCCAACAACGGAAACTTCAGGAAAGACTTTTGGCCTTCCCTGAAAACTGAATCATCTTCTCAAGATTAATAGAAATTTGAGCCTAACTAAAAACTGGGTCAATCCTACAGAGAACTTAAATTAAAAACTTGAGAAGATAAATAAACCAAAACTTGCAGTATGCTGAGATCATGGCTTTCTAAGTAAACCATCATTTTCAGGGAGGTCCAGAGATTTCCTGATACTTGATTCTAGCTTTGCTAATTTTCTCCTGATGAAACAGACTAACTAGTAGCAGGCAAGATCTATTCAGACTTATTCACTTGTCTTTTGAAAATAGCATGTTTACTTCTATCTATCTATCTATCTATCTATCTATCTATCTATCTATCTATCTATCTATCTATCATCTATCATCTATCTATCTATCTATCTATCTATCTATCTATCTATCTATCTATCTATCTATCTATCTCTCTATCTATCTATAGGAAAGGCAAGGTCAGAAACCAGGAAATAGGACCATTTTGGTTAGAAGGATACAGTGGCAGAGGAGAAAGTGCAGGCTGGGCCATCCTGTTCCCTTTGGATGCAGCTGGAGATGATAGTGATCCCCAAAGCTACCTTTATCTGAATTCTGCATTATCATTGGCTCCTAATTCCAATTGTGCTGTCTGCCAGTGAGCTTTCTTCATTTCCTCATAGAGGCTTAGTGTCCTTCACCACTAACCCTTCACCCAAACCATCTTGCTCAGTACCCTCTCATTTGCTGTCTCCTGCCCGCTTTATCAGAGGTGAGGTCCTTTGTTTCCAGGCTGATTGCAATCTGGCTGGGGAGAAATGCTCAAGCTACTTGGGTATCCACACAGCAAGTTTTCATTTTGTCCTACAAGGGAATTCAAGGGACACTGAAAAGGAGAGACCCTTTAATAAACAAGGAATAGCATCTGAGATGCTATTTTGTAGGAATGGAGTTTTCCTGTTCTTAACAAACCACACAGTTGATTTGCACTTTTGGTTTGAAATTTTTTTGCTGCTCAATTCCTTCCTAAAGTTTCTTAGATGAGTTGTGTTTACAGTGGCACAGACAATCCATTTCTCTTGATAAATGTTACCCCGGATTGAGTAACAGTATCAGAAGTTCTGAATATATATGTGATTTATACTCAATCTTTGGTCTCTTAGGCATCATATGAAACCCATTCTTTATAAATCACTTAAAAGCAAGTGACCATATTTTTAAAGGTTATGTTAAACACAATCTATATTTGATTGGCCAGCAGTTTCGCTCTGTGATATATAAACATTTAAAACACTTGAATATTTGAACAAGAGATCTATACCCAATATCATACTGTCATTATCCATACTAGCTACACACTAGCCAGCCCAGATATCTATAGTGAGAGAGTAAATGAGTAGGCTGTGTTGTAGTCACATATAGAAATAATAAGAAAAACATAAGTAAATGACTTACAGCATCAATAGTACAAACAATTCGTAGCAATGCAAACTTGAAGATATAACTCCTAAAATTATGTAACAAATAACATCCATAGGTTTTTTAAATTTAATTTAACCATTTTTTACTTATTCACTTTACATCTCACTCACTTTCACCTCCCAGTAACCCTCTCCCTCAATTCTTTCCCCATCTTCCCTCCCCTCCCTTTCTCCACTGAGCATGTGGGGGCCCTGGAGTATCTGCCCAACCCTGGCACTTCAAGTGTCTGGCAAAGCATCCTCTCCCACTGAGGCCAGGCAAGAGAGCCCAGCAGGTAGAGCATATTCCACACACAGGCAACATCTTTCGGGATAGCCCCCGTTCAAGTTCCATCTCATACTGATCAGAATGGCTAAGATGAAAACCTGTGGACATAGCACATGTTGGGGAGGATGTGGAGCATGGTGGTTACTCCTCCATTGCTGGTGGGAGTGCAAACTTGTACACCCACTTTGGAAGTCAAGTTGGCACTTTCTCAGAAAACAGGAAATAGTTCTATCTCAAGACCCGGCTACACAACTCTTGGTCATACACACAAAAGATGCTCCAATATCTCACGAAGACACTTGCTCAGCTGTGTTCATAGCAGCTTTAATTGTAATAGCCAGAAACTGGAAACAGCCAAGATGTCCCTCAACTAAATAATGGATGAAAAAAATATGGTATATCTAAAGCCATAGGTTTTAAGGTTGAAAACGTCTGAATTAAAAAAAAATAACGACTTAGGAATGGATCTAAATGCTATACACATACATATAAAGAACACCAAGGTATGTATGTAATGGGGATGTGTGATTTCAGGGTGATTATGAATTTGGTGGGAGGGAACTAAACTGGGTTGAATTGGGATCATAGACTTGGTAGAGATTAATGCCAAATTCCCACCTCTGGTAATTAGTGGTAGATTCACAGATGTGCATTATATTATTAAGGCCAACTCTCATTCACTCATTAACTAGAAATGGAAAAATAAGAAGAAAGTTCAGCACAACTTCCAAACTCTTCTTTTCTTTTTTTTTTTTTTTTTATTAACTTGAGTATTTCTTATATACATTTCGAGTGTTATTCCCTTTCCCGGTATCCGGGCAAACATCCCCCTCCCCCCTCCCCTTCCTTATGGGTGTTCCCCTCCCAACCCTCCCCCCATTGCCGCCCTCCCCCCACCAGTCTAGTTCACTGGGGGTTCAGTCTTAGCAGGACCCAGGGCTTCTCCTTCCACTGGTGCTCTTACTAGGATATTCATTGCTACCTATGAGGTCAGAGTCCAGGGTCAGTCCATGTATAGTCTTTAGGTAGTGGCTTAGTCCCTGGAAGCTCTGGTTGCTTAGCATTGTTGTACATATGGGGTCTCGAGCCCCTTCAAGATCTTCCAGTTCTTTCTCTGATTCCTTCAACGGGAATTCCTTCCTATTCTCAGTTCAGTGGTTTGCTGCTGGCATTCGCCTCTGTATTTGCTGTATTCTGGCTGTGTCCTCAGGAGCGATTTACATCCGGCTCCTGTCGGTCTGCACATCTTTGCTTCATCCATCTTGTCTAATTGGGTGGCTGTATATGTATGGGCCACCTGTGGGGCAGGCTCTGAATGGGTGTTCCTTCAGTCTCTATTTTAATCCTTGCCTCTCTCTTCCCTGCCAAGGGTATTCTTGTTCCCCTTTTAAAGAAGGAGTGAAGCATTCACATTCTGATCATCCGTCTTGAGTTTCATTTGTTCTAGGCATCTAGGGTAATTCAAGCATTTGGGCTAATAGCCACTTATCAATGAGTGCATACCATGTATGTCTTTCTGTGATTGGGTTAGCTCACTCAGGATGATGTTTTCCAGTTCCAGCCATTTGCCTACGAATTTCATAAAGTTGTTGTTTTTGATAGCTGAGTAATATTCCAATATGTAGATGTACCACATTTTCTGTATCCATTCCTCTGTTGAAGGGCATCTGGGTTCTTTCCAGCTTCTGGCTATTATAAATAAGGCTGCAATGAACATAGTGGAGCACGTGTCTTTTTTATATGTTGGGGCATCTTTTGGGTATATGCCCAAGAGAGGTATAGCTGGATCCTCAGGCAGTTCAATGTCCAATTTTCTGAGGATCCTCCAGACTGATTTCCAGAATGGTTGTACCAGTTTGCAATCCCACCAACAATGGAGGAGTGTTCCTCTTTCTCCACATCCTCGCCAGCATCTGCTGTCCCCTGAGTTTTTGATCTTAGCCATTCTCACTGGTGTGAGGTGAAATCTCAAGGTTATTTTGATTTGCATTTCCCTTATGACTAAAGATGTTGAACATTTCTTTAGGTGTTTCTCAGCCATTTGGCATTCCTCAGCTGTGAATTCTTTGTTTAGCTCTGAACCCCATTTTTTAATAGGGTTATTTGTTTCCCTGCGGTCTAACTTCTTGAGTTCCTTGTATATTTTGGATATAAGGCCTCTATCTGTTGTAGGATTGGTAAAGATCTTTTCCCAATCTGTTGGTTGCCGTTTTGTCCTAACCACAGTGTCCTTTGCCTTACAGAAGCTTTGCAGTTTTATGAGATCCCATTTGTCGATTCTTGATCTTAGAGCGTAAGCCATTGGTGTTTTGTTTAGGAAATTTTTTCCAGTGCCCATGTGTTCCAGATGCTTCCCTAGTTTTTCTTCTATTAGTTTGAGTGTGTCTGGTTTGATGTGGAGGTCCTTGATCCACTTGGACTTAAGCTTTGTACAGGGTGATAAGCATGGATCGATCTGCATTCTTCTACATGTTGACCTCCAGTTGAACCAGCACCATTTGCTGAAAATGCTATCTTTTTTCCATTGGATGGTTTTGGCTCCTTTGTCAAAAATCAAGTGACCATAGGTGTGTGGGTTCATTTCTGGGTCTTCAATTCTGTTCCATTGGTCTATCTGTCTGTCTCTGTACCAATACCATGCAGTTTTTATCACTATTGCTCTGTAATACTGCTTGAGTTCAGGGATAGTAATTCCCCCTGAAGTCCTTTTATTGTTGAGGAGAGCTTTAGCTATCCTGGGTTTTTTGTTATTCCAGATGAATTTGCAAATTGTTCTGTCTAACTCTTTGAAGAATTGGATTGGTATTTTGATGGGGATTGCATTGAATCTGTAGATTGCTTTTGGTAAAATGGCCATTTTTACTATATTAATCCTGCCAATCCATGAGCATGGGAGATCTTTCCATCTTCTGAGGTCTTCTTCAAATTCCTTCTTCAGTGTCTTGAAGTTCTTATTGTACAGACCTTTTACTTGCTTTGTTAAAGTCACACCGAGGTACTTTATATTATTTGGGTCTATTATGAAGGGTGTCGTTTCCCTAATTTCTTTCTCGGCTTGTTTCTCTTTTGTATAGAGGAAGGCAACTGATTTATTTGAGTTAATTTTATACCCAGCCACTTTGCTGAAGTTGTCTATCAGCTTTAGTAGTTCTCTGGTGGAACTTTTGGGATCACTTAAATATACTATCATATCATCTGCAAATAGTGATATTTTGACTTCTTCTTTTCCGATCTGTATCCCCTTGACCTCCTTTTGTTGTCTGATTGCTCTGGCTAGAACTTCAAGAACTATATTGAATAAGTAGGGAGAGAGTGGGCAGCCTTGTCTAGTCCCTGATTTTAGTGGGATTGCTTCAAGTTTCTCTCCATTTAGTTTAATGTTAGCAACTGGTTTGCTGTATATGGCTTTTACTATGTTCAGGTATGGGCCTTGAATTCCTATTCTTTCCAGGACTTTTATCATGAAGGGGTGTTGAATTTTGTCAAATGCTTTCTCAGCGTCTAATGAAATGATCATGTGGTTTTGTTCTTTCAGTTTGTTTATATAATGGATCACGTTGATGGTTTTCCGTATATTAAACCATCCCTGCATGCCTGTGATGAAGCCTACTTGGTCATGGTGGATGATTGTTTTGATGTGCTCTTGGATTCGGTTTGCCAGAATTTTGTTGAGTATTTTTGCATCGATATTCATAAGGGAAATTGGTCTGAAGTTCTCTTTCTTTGTTGTGTCTTTGTGTGGTTTTGGTATAAGAGTAATTGTGGCTTCGTAGAAGGTATTCGGTAGTGATCCATCTGTTTCAATTTTGTGGAATAGTTTGGATAATATTGGTATGAGGTCTTCTATGAAGGTTTGATAGAATTCTGCACTAAACCCGTCTGGACCTGGGCTCTTTTTGGTTGGGAGACCTTTAATGACTGCTTCTTTTTCCTTAGGAGTTATGGGGTTGTTTAACTGGTTTATCTGTTCCTGATTTAACTTTGGTACCTGGTATCTGTGTAGGAAATTGTCCATTTCCTGAAGATTTTCAAGTTTTGTTGAATATAGGATTTTATAGTAAGATCTGATGATTTTTTGAATTTCCTCTGAATCTGTTGTTATGTCTCCCTTTTCATGTCTGATTTTGTTAATTTGGACACACTCTCTGTGTCCTCTCGTTAGTCTGGCTAAGGGTTTATCTATCTTGTTGATTTTCTCAAAGAACCAACTTTTGGTTCTGTTGATTCTTTCTATTGTCCTTTTTGTTTCTACTTGGTTGATTTCATCTCTGAGTTTGATTATTTCCTGCCTTCTACTCCTCCTGGGTGTATTTGCTTCTTTTTGTTCTAGAGCTTTAAGTGTGCTGTCAAGCTGCTGACATATGCTCTTTCCTGTTTCTTTCTGCAGGCACTCAGCGCTATGAGTTTTCCTCTTATCACAGCTTTCATTGTGTCCCATAAGTTTGGGTATGTTGTACCTTTATTTTCATTAAATTCTAAAAAGTTTTTAATTTCTTTCTTTATTTCTTCCTTGACCAGGTTATCATTGAGTAGAGCATTGTTCAATTTCCAAGTATATGTGGGCATTCTTCCTTGATTGTTATTGAAGACCAGTTTTAGGCCGTGGTGGTCCGATAGCACGCATGGGATTATTTCTATCTTTCTGTACCTGTTGAGGCCCGTTTTTTGACCAATTATATGGTCAATTTTGGAGAAAGTACCATGAGGAGCTGAGAAGAAGGTATATCCTTTTGCTTTAGGATAGAATGTTCTATAAATATCCGTTAAGTCCATTTGGCTCATGACTTCTCTTAGTCTGTCGACATCACTGTTTAATTTCTGTTTCCATGATCTGTCCATTGATGAGAGTGGGGTGTTGAAATCTCCCACTATTATTGTATGAGGTGCAATGTGTGTTTTGAGCTTTAGTAAGGTTTCTTTTACATATGTAGGTGCCCTTGTATTTGGGGCATAGATATTTAGGATTGAGATTTCATCTTGATGGATTTTTCCTTTGATGAATATGAAGTGTCCTTCCTTATCTTTTTTGATGACTTTTAGTTGGAAATTGATTTTATTTGATATTAGAATGGCTACTCCAGCTTGCTTCTTCTGACCATTTGCTTGGAAAGTTGTTTTCCAGCCTTTCACTCTGAGTAATGTCTGTCTTTGTCTCTGAGGTGTGTTTCCTGTAGGCAGCAGAATGCAGGGTCCTCGTTGCGTATCCAGTTTGTTAATCTATGGGGAGTTGAGGCCATTGATGTTGAGAGATATTAAGGAATAGTAATTATTGCTTCCCGTTATATTCATATTTGGATGTGAGGTTATGTTTGTGTGCTTTCATTCTCTTTGTTTTGTTGCCAAGACGATTAGTTTCTTGCTTCTTCTAGGGTATAGCTTGCCTCCTTATGTTGGGCTTTACCATTTATTATCCTTTGTAGTGCTGGATTTGTAGAAAGATATTGTGTAAATTTGGTTTTGTCATGGAATATCTTGGTTTCTCCATCTATGTTAATTGAGAGTTTTGCAGGATACAGTAGCCTGGGCTGGCATTTGTGTTCTCTTAGGGTCTGTATGACATCAGTCCAGGATCTTCTGGCCTTCATAGTTTCTGGGGAGAAGTCTGGTGTGATTCTGATAGGTCTGCCTTTATATGTTACTTGACCTTTTTCCCTTACTGCTTTTAATATTCTTTCTTTGTTTTGTGCGTTTGGTGTTTTGACAATTATGTGACGGGAGGTGTTTCTTTTCTGGTCCAATCTATTTGGAGTTCTGTAGGCTTCTTGTATGCCTATGCGTATCTCTTTTTTTAGGTTAGGGAAGTTTTCTTCTATGATTTTGTTGAAGATATTTACTGGTCCTTTGAGCTGGGAGTCTTCACTCTCTTCTATACCTATTATCCTTAGGTTTGATCTTCTCATTGTGTCCTGGATTTCCTGTATGTTTTGGACCAGTAGCTTTTTCCGCTTTACATTATCTTTGACAGTTGAGTCAATGATTTCTATGGAATCTTCTGCTCCTGAGATTCTCTCTTCCATCTCTTGTATTCTGTTGGTGAAGCTTGTATCTACAGCTCCTTGTCTCTTCTTTTGGTTTTCTATATCCAGGGTTGTTTCCATGTGTTCTTTCTTGATTGCTTCTATTTCCATTTTTAATTCCTTCAACTATTTGATTGTGTTTTCCTGGAATTCTTTCAGGGATTTTTGCGATTCCTCTCTGTAGGCTTCTACTTGTTCTCTAAGGGAGTTCTTCAAGTCTTTCTTGAAGTCCTCCAGCATCATGATCAAATATGATTTTGAAACTAGATCTTGCTTTTCTGGTGTGTTTGGATATTCCATGTTTGTTTTGGTGGGAGAATTGGGCTCCGATGATGCCATGTAGTCTTGGTTTCTGTTGCTTGGGTTCCTGCGCTTGCCTCTTGCCATCAGATTATCTCTAGTGTTACTTTGTTCTGCTATTTCTGACAGTGGCTAGACTGTCCTATAAGCCTGTGTGTCAGGAGTGCCTGTAGACCTGTTTTCCTCTCTTTCAGTCTGTTATGGGGACAGAGTGTTCTGCTTTCGGGCGTGTAGTTTTTCCTCTCCACAGGTCTTCAGCTGTTCCTGTGGGCCTATGTCTTGAGTTCACCAGGCAGCTTTCTTGCAGCAGAAAAGTTGGTCTTACCTGTGGTCCCGAGGCTCAAGTTTGCTCTCGGGGTGCTGCCCACGGGCTCTCTGCGGCGGCAGCATCCAGGAAGACCGGTGCCGCCCCTTCTGGGAGCTTCAGTGCACCAGGGTTCCAGATGGCCTTTGGTGTTTTCCTCTGGCGTGCGAGATGTATGTAGAGAGAGCAGTTTCTTCTGGTTTCCCAGGCTTGTCTGCCTCTCTGAGGGTTCAGCTCTCCCTCCCACGGGATTTGGGTGCAGAGAACTGTTTATCGGGTCTGTTTCCCTCAGGTTCTGGCGGTGTCTCAGGCAGGGGTCCTGCCACTCCTGGGCCCTCCCCCAGGGGAGCCCAGAGGCCTTATCCCAAACTCTTCTTAATGAGGGCCCAGTGGAAATACTTTACCCTCAGACCTGAGGAATCTGAGTTCTTTTTGAAATTGCAGCTTCTATATTGCATTGAGGAGCTCCTACACTTTAACTTTTGGCAAGGGTGGGCTTCAGATTTACAAGCCATCTTCAGTAATTACAGAAGAACTAACATTACATATTTCTGTATCTAACTCGAATTCTTGTTTTATCTTATCATTTTATCTTAATTTTTCTTTGTCTTGATTTATCAAAAGTAGCATAAAATCTCACTTTATTGCATTATTTCTATGAGCCTTCAAAAAATCTCTTCAGCCAGAGAGAAGATAGTAGTCACTGAAAACTATTGGACAGAAGGCTGCAGCTTGGATATGGGATGTTATTGTATGAGGCTTCAATGTGTCTTCTGCAGCTCCATCAGAAGAGACGTGTGCATTTTTGCCAGAATAACATTTAAATAAGTGTGACATATGGCTTCTACCATATTCTGTACTTTTGTGAAAGTGTGATATTCTTTCTCAGATCCCCTCCACATTGTCACAGTCATACCCAGCAGCATCTGGTTTCACACTGTCCTGGTCATACCCACCAGTACCTGGATTTTGTGTTTTGTAATCAGGCAGAAAGATTAAACTCCATTTTCAGAGAATTTGACAATCTGGAAGAGGTTGAAAAGTCAATGGCCAGAAAAGAAATGTCTGGGTAGACATGATTACTCATAAGACTCTAATCTCTATTACCAGAGATAATACTTCCATGAGTCATGATTATGCATGAACAATCGATTAACTGTGTCTAGTGCAGAACTGTCCACATGGGAAGCATTATCTGACTAGGAAACTATGGGTTTTCCTTCATGGTTTCTCCTGAAGATAGTCTAGATTCAGAGTTGGTACAAAGTTTAGAGAAGTAATAGGACCCAAGCTACTTTTTGAGCTTATTTTTGTATATAAGTTAATTAAATAGAATGGTACTTCTCAAAAGAAATGAAGGCCAGACTTTATTTTAAACACAACTTTTATTATTTAAAAGATGCTTAGGTCCTGGGAACCTCTCATATCCCTGGCATCTGGGACTTTCTAGTGGTTCACCCCTTTGTTCCCCACCCCTACTCTTAGATATTTCTATTCATTCTTTTGACACTCTGGATTTCTCTCTTGTCTTCTCCCATTCCTGATCCTTCCCTCTCCGCCATCCTCTTTCCCACCCACGTCCTTTCTTTCCTCTCCCTCCCGTGATTATTTTGTCCCCTCTTCTAAGTGGGATTGAGGTATACACACTTTGACTTTCCTTCTTGTTAAGCTTCATTTGGCCTGTGAGTTGTATCATTGGTATTCTGAGCTTTAGGGTAATATCCACTGATCAGTGAGTACACAGGATGTATGTACTTTTGGGTCTAGGTTACTATACTCAGGATGATATTTTCTAGTTCCATCCATGCCTGCAAAATTCATGAAGTCATTGTTTTTAATAGCTAAGTAGTATTCCATTGTGTAAGTATAGCACATTTTCTGTATCCATTCTGCCGTTGGAGGACATTAGCTGAAATACCCAAGAGAAGGGAGATAGAACCTGAAGAGCCCACCTCCAGTAGCAAGGCATGGCCCACAACAGAGGGATGGGGCTACCCACCCATCTCAAAATATTTAACCCACAATTGTTTCTGTTTAAAGAAAATGAAGGCACACGCAAAAAAATGGAGCAGAGACAGAAGGAAAGGCCATCCAGAGACCACCCCTCCTTAGGATCCATCCCATCTGCAGACACCAAACCTTGACACTATTGCTGATGATAAAAAGTTCTTGCAGACAGGAACCTGGTATAGTTGTTCTCTGAGAAGTTTTGCCAGCACCTGACTAAGTCAGAAGCAGATACTCATAGCCAATCATTGAACTGAGCCCTGGGACTCCAAAGGAAGAATCATGGGAAGGGTTGAAAGAGCTGAAGAAGATTGCAACCCCATAGGAAGAGCAACAGTATCAATTAACCACTTCCCTCAGAGCTCCCAGGGACTAATCCACCAACCAAAGAGTACACCGGAGTTGGGCCATGTCTCTAGCTATATATGTAGCAGAGGACTGCATCATCTGACATCAGTGAGAGGAGAGGTGTTTGGTCCTGTGGAGATTTGTTGCCCCAGGGAAGGGGAATGCTAGAAGGGTGAGAGGCAGGAATGGGTGGGTGGGTGTGGGAACACTTTCTTAGAGGCAAAGGGGAGGGAGGCTGGGATGTGGGGTTTGAGGAAGGGAAACAGGGAAGGGGGACAACATTTGAACTGTAAATAAATAAAATAATTAATAAAAAAGAAAATAGTAAACATTTTTCCAAATTTCACTGCATTACTCCAGATGTCTCTTTATAAAGAAAATATTTTAAAATTAAAGTAATTGTTTAACAATAAAAAAGGAGGTTTGGCCTTTTCCTTCATACATATTGCCACATGTAACATTATCTTACGTATTTTAAGTGAACAAATAATCTCTAAGCGTTTTTGGTATGAAGCAAAGGGTCAGGGAAAGACAAACACAAGTATCCAAAGGGCTGTGATGGGTCCCCGAGAGTGGTCGGGCATGGAGTCGCCTGTTCTGATCACTAAAGGGGGCCTGATTTGCTCTTGTTGCTCAGCACACATGGAACCATATCTAGGACTCTGTGAGAAACAAAGTGCTCGAAGAGAAATATTCTCTCGGATGAAGACCTGAGCTGGCTTAAGATTTTTGTGACTTGTCTTCTCTCTGCAGCCCTCTGGGCACTCAGCAGCCATGGTAATTACAAAATGCATGTGGTAAGGTGATTAGATTAATTAAAGCAATAAGAATGCATTTTATAGCCCAGAGCCTGGGGTAAACTTTAGATGACGAATGTCATTGAGTCAGGTGATCAAAGACATTCACTGTGAGCAGGTATCTTGGCTTACTTCTTCATGGGGCCTATAACGTTTTTGCTCTTTGAACTCAAACATTTTTGACTCTCTTTTCTTAAGTATGATTTTGCCAGATTGTTGTCTGCTGTTAAGCATCATACCATCAGAAAAAAGCCTTTCTCTCCTCTTTTTTAATCCAGTAAGTACATGTTTTGTCTTGCCTTGATTGTTGAGATTTACACTTCTTACCATGTCTTAGGATAGCTTTAGTAGGTCACTTGTCTTCTCAGATGTATCCTAATTTTTAATACATAAGTTTATCTTATTTATAGAAACAATTGTGATCAAAATTGTGTTTGAAGATGGGAACGAATTCCGTGGAAATTGAGCTTGAAGTACTAGAGCTTGAAGACATCAGAGCCATTTAAAAGACAACCTCAAATCGTCAGGGACAAGAAGACAAGGTCTGAATTAGGGTCGTGACTATAGACGTACAAATACATGTTAAAGGATAGTATGGAAGACATAATATTTCAGAGGCTAAGGAGGTGGTTCAGTTGGTAAAGTGCTTGTTACTCAAGCATGGGACCTGAGTTAATATTCCCAGCATCATGCCAAAAGCTAGGTGTGGTGAGGTACATACATTACAACAGTGTAGGAGACTGGAGACAGTGATCAGGCAAGCCCATCTGAGCAGATTAGTGAAGGCAGACTTAGTGAGACACTCTGTCTCAAAAGTAAAATGACGAATGACAAAGATTATCGAAGTTGACCTCTGGCTGCCATATATGCACACACAGTCAAGTACATTTGTAAATACATGTGTATATACACATAAAACACAGATAAAAATACAGTACTTCAAAATTGGGCATATATGTACAATACATTTTATTGAGTCATAAGGAAAAATAAAATAATGACAGTTGTAAGAAAATGGATGGAACTGGAAATCATGATAAGCAAAATAAGTCAGACTCAAAAAGACAAAAATACTGCAAGTTTCTTTTTCATATGTAGGACCTCTAATTACTGTGTGTGTGTTTGTGTGTGTGTGTGTGTGTGTGTGTGTGTGTGTGTGTGTGTGTGTTAACATTAGAATGGGGACAGTGAGAAGGAAAGAAGGTGTGTTAAGATAAAGAATAAAGAGACATCTGCGACATGAAAGCAAGAACAGGGCAATTTGATTAGATGAACAGAACCAGCAAGAGGTGGGCAGGGGATGGGAAGGTTAAGAAGAGATTGAGGGAATGAACAGAAATAAATATAATAATAATATAATATAATAATAAACACATTCATATTCTTTATATTTATATAATGGAGACCATTGCTAACTTAAAAATTAATAAAATTAGGCAATAAGCTATTTCAAGAAGTTTCTCTTATCTCTTTGACTTGTATGTAGTTTTATTTTACTTTAAATGTAGTTTATCCAAATATGGCAGTACATGCAAATTATCTCAGTACTGGATAGATGAAGCAGAAGGATCAAGAGTTCAATGCCAGCCTTGTCTACACAGTGAGTTTGAATCAAGTCCGAGGTACATGAGAATCTTTCTCAAAGCAACCAACCAATAAAACAAAGAATACTTTGCATTTTATAAACATGAATTGATTTCCATGAATTTGTTTTTAGTGTCCAGAATGATGTTCATCTCGTGTCATGTGCATGACTTTAAGGGCATCATTAAACATTGTTCTACACTGTGAAATGGGAAATAGAATCCCTTTTATCCCCAAACCGATTCTTAGTTAACATAAGCCTGTATGTACTTGGAGGGTGGAATGTGAGACAGCGTCAGTACTAGTCCGGGCAAAAGCACTTGGATATTTTGGGAGAAATCGGAAATTTGTGGTTTGAACTTCATGGGCAGTAGCTTTAATTCTCCAGCTTATTTTGAGTATGACTGGTGTTCAGTCTAAGGAAAAGCTTTGGAAGGCAGCTATGCTGCCTTTGAATAAAACAGACTTTAAAGGGAAAAGCCGTAGGAGTTTCTCTAGTTCTTCCAACCTGATAAAGAGCCGTTATAGTGCTGGCCTTGAAGAAAGGAGCAAAAACGTTTTTTCTTAACTACTTAGAGGCCATAAAGTCAGGATGTGTTCCTCAGGTTGATCCTAAAGTTGCAACAGTCCTCAATCCCTGAATGACTCATAAAGTGTGAGGTAATATTAGATTTGTGCTTGCCTGGTCTGCTTTTACCCAAATGACTTGATTGCTTTTTAAATTGCCTTTTCGTGACTATGGTGCTGCTAAGTAGCCATTTTGTCCCTTGTAGGGTTTCAAGGAAATAGACCTTATCTACTTATGCAGCATAGGATCTGGGAAGGCCAAGTAATTATGAAATACAATTATGCCTTGAGAGCCATGTGATTGCTACAGGACCCATCCTATACCAATATCCACATTATCCATGGACGGATGTGTATAGGTGGGCAATTATATCTTATCAACTGGATCAGAGGTTATTGTGTGTTCCTTCATGTAGCGATTTAAGTTTAAGAGAGTGTATAGCAGCTAGAGACACTGGGCTGCCACGGAGTTGGGATGTGTGTTTCTGGCAGTGTGATATGGGTTGGAGCAGAGTGGGTGAGATGAAGATATCTATCAGATATCTTGGGGCACTGTGGTGCCGGATCTCGTGGAGGGGAAAAGACAGCCTTTTATTTTATAAAATTTTACAACAACAATAGTAACCAACACAAACAATGCAAATGCTATATAAACAATTGTTATTGTGTACTATTTAAGGAAGATGATGAGGAACAAGTTCATATAGGTTCCAGATATACAAAATTTGAAAACTTCCAAGTATATTCAGTATGCATTGTTGAACTGGAAGATACGGAGGGCCAATGGAAAACACTAAGCATTGCTGAGCACAGATACAGCTTAATTCCCACACACAGCTTTCTTCGGTCTTCTCTCAATTGCACTCACTGCTTTATGACCATGTGTACGTTCATTTGGGAATAAATCCCTCATAGGAAAAGGATGCTGAGATTCCCCCCACCCCGATCTTAGACTCACTTAAGAATATTTATTGAATTGTTCTCCAAACTGAATCTCACTTTAATAACTCAAAAATGGCTGAAATTAAATTAAGTAGTTCACACCTAACTTAGGCAAAAGAGTGAAATTAGACTTTCACTTGAAAAGCAGCACAATGTGTGAAAATGCTTACTTCATATTGAGTATTATCATACATTGAACCTTTTCATGGATAATGCAGAACAATCTTCACAGTGTCTCTGTTGGAAAGACTGCACTTCTGCCACCCTCCATTGAGATAGCAGAGATGCTCAGACTAGGGTTGGATTCACCAGAGGTTGGATTCATGCCTTCCTTTGTTTTGATGCTTTGGTCCCCACAAGGCTCTAGCCAAAACAGCATTTTGAACATGAGAGGTAATGAGACTGGGAAGAGCATGTAGATTGTGGGAATGGTCTCATCTGTCATTTTCTGGCGGAGGTTTTTCTATGCTGTTCACTTTATTCCAATAGGCCCCCACAGTGGCAAATGTGGGAAACTGGTCATATTCACCCTTTCCAGCACACTATGTGGAGTTTATTTGGTTTTGTGAAGTAGCACTTGAGGTATCTATTTTCCAGGGTAGCTAGGCAAGCTGGTTTTGTTATTCCTAAAATGAAAACAAATAGAAATGGCTGTAAGTCTCTCTAACTATTTTTTGTTTGCTATTAGTAAAACAGCATGGTGTTGAATTGTCATGAGGAGTGAGGTACCTGTTTGCATAGAGCATGTCCCATTAATAACCAGCTGGCTATTGAGACCCTGGAAATAATTTTTAAAAATTCAATTTAGTCAAAGCCCTATGAACATATTAAGTTCTTTCTTGCCTTGTGTCTCAGAGACACATTATCAATCGGAAGCTAAAGAGGACGCCAGCAGTTGCCCAAATAAATATTCCAGCCTTGTTTACTTGTGAACACTTAGAAAAAGCTTAACTGGTGCATAAAACTGTGGCATGCCAGGCTCTGAAATATGTGAGCAGAATCTTGGCTTTAAAAATAATTCATTTTTGTTACATTAAAGAGAGCTGATTAGACCATGACCTCTTGTCACACTCATCCATCAGGCTTGTACTAATCCTAACTATCCAATATTTATTGAGTGGATTAGCATTACAGAGGAAGGAAACACTCAAGTGAATAACATGGGAGAAATTGAAAGTGCTTGTGTTAGTGTGCATGAGTGCTCAGTGCTAACTGTTGCCCTTGGCCTAGATTGTCCCTATGCCTACTTCAAATACTACTTTCAATTGAGTATCTTCTCTACAAATGAACTGTGAATCTAAGCAGCATATTCCTGCTGCCCACCTCTCCAGATGTAGTGATTTAATTTAATTATCCTTGATTTCAAAAGCTGAATGTTACTTTTATGCCCTTCATAAATAAAAACCACTCATTTTTCTAGATTATAACACAGAGCTCTCATAAACCAGAAGGATTTAGATCTGAAAGCCTAGAACCTTACATAATAGATATAAGTGAAGCAAAATGCCACTGGTGCTGGATAGTAAAGACAGTAGGCACATGGGTATGACAAATATCTCAGTTGTCTATTAGACACAGTTGAGAAAAGGGCACCTCAATTGAGGAGATTGCCCCATGGGCATACCTGTGGGACATGGTCTTGATTTCTGATAGATGTAGTAGGGCTAGCCCAGTATGGCTAGTGCTAACCCCTTAGCAGGTGGACCAGGACTACAAAAGAAGCATAGCTGAACAAGCCAGGGGAATGAGTATTGGTTCCTCTGTGGTTTCAGTTCCTGTCTTGGCTTTCCCCAGTGACAGGCTATAAGCTGAATAAACATTTTCATCCACAAGTTGCTTTGGGTCAATATTTTATCATATAAACAGAGAGGCTAACTAGAGCAGTGGGTCACTGAAGAAGTTACCATGGCCAAGACACAAGTTTAAAATCAGAGAGACAAGAAGAATCCATTTAAATCTCCTTTTTGTGTATTTAATAAAAGAACACTTTTAAAACAAGTGACATTTGATAATGATGTGCCAGGAACCATCAAGGAGAGGCTAAAAACTAGCAGGTGATCTTCTTGAGATAGGTCTGTCATGGACTGTAAATTTAATGATAGAATTGCTTCTTTAGGCAAGGCCAAGGAGATTATATTTTAGGAAAGATTCCTGCTACTAATATGCTTTTTCTGTTACTATCAAATATATATAGCAATCACCAGGTATTAGCCTACCCTTTTGAGCAGATTTATGTAGAACAACAGACATGTACTGTCTTGTAGGGATGATAGACAAATAGATGATTTCTTAATTATTAATGGGAATCTATAAGAATTCCTAAAATTCTATTAGTAATTATTGAGATCCTTTGTGACATGACTGCTTTTAAGTCCTTTCTGATGTTATCTGAAATAAGAACTCTATCAGTCTTCAAGTGTCACTAGTTAATTGCTTCTGAGATAGCAAGTAAGCATCTACAGTTAGAGCATATTCCAAGAAGTTTCAAAGCAGTTAACCAATGGTCATAAAAAGGGAACTAATGGTTTATTATAGGTTCAGGGACAGATAAAATATTGACTGGATTTATCTATAATGATATTCTATACAGCTATTTAATATCTACAATAATATTAAACTTCAATGATAACATAGTTACGGTCTCTAACTCTCCATGAACCAAAGAGTTAGTGACAGGTGATGAATGTTAAGCTGGATAATTGCTCTTCATGGATATACATGTAAACATTTTCTGTTGCAAATTTCTTATTCAATTTATGATTTTAATTTATGTGTAAACTTGTGGTGAAATTTTTACCATGATATCATGTATTCTGGAAGATGTATAAGTGCTGAGGACAAAGATTGAAGAAGATCTCTCTTAAAGAAGTTTCACAGGAAACATTTTGGAGGACAACTTTTGTAGAAACTTCTTGGAGAACTTTTTAGATAGAACTGAAGAAGAACTTTTTAGAGAGAAGAACCTTTTAGAGAAGACCTTTCTTAGAGAACTTTCAGAGAAAATTTTTTGAGAGAACTTAGAAATAAAGCCTAAAATCACTTTCAAAGTGTTCCTTTTTCTTCCTGCAACTTTGACTAGCAGTCAGAGAGTTAGGCTGCGGAGACAGAACAGGTAACTTTAGTCCCTCTGTTTTACTATGAGGTGCTAAGTACCAGAGACTGCAGCTTCTAACCTCAGAGCAACTCAGGCAGACAGGGCAGCTATCACAGCAAAGTGACTTAGACTTAAGATAGGCAAATATTTTATTATTAAACACCAATTCTTGCCCCTGGCAACATTTTTACTTCTTGACTACCTTTAAGAGATAACCAAGAAAGAAGTGCCATGGGTGATGGTGATGGTGATGGTGATGGTGATGATGATGATGATGATGATGATGATGATGATGATGGTAATAATGTAGGGTAGATACCAAGCATATTTTCAAGCCTTCTACCAGTAGAACCTAAAATATAAAATCTATCATTATCAACACTTCACTGTAGACTTAGATTTTTCAAAAGCTACTTTAATAAGGGTTCTCAAATACTTTGACCCCACTTCTAGCTCACCGTCCAAAGAGAGAGGAGAATATTCAAAGATGAATAATAGGACAATGGGGACGTAGACCTGTTTAGAAGTAGTTCTTTGGAGGCAATTCCAATCTCCATTATCAGGATACTAGCAGTTCAGTTCAAAAGCATTACCAAACACCAATCAGCAGTGGCAGCATAATCCAGCAGAAATAGCCAGGCCTCTGCCAAATTAGCATTAGTTAATCAATGGGAGCAACTGGACACAGCCAGAATGCAAGGAGAAGTTCTCTGTTCTGCCTTTCTCTATGAAGTGAACATCACTGAAGATGTGAGACCAATGAAGCGTTGCACAGGTAGCAATGCTTATACTTTTTCCAAACATCACATGTCTTCTCACCAGTGTACTTCAGCAAAACATCCCATAAGTCTGCTTCAACAAAGCATTACATGACATAACAAGTAATTTCTACTTCACAGATGAGATGAAGATATGGAAACACAGAAAGATTTACAGCTCAGGAGGTATGTACATGAAACTTGGGCTACCAAATCTATAAGGTGTAGAGTAATTTCCACATTACTCCATCTAGACATTGCTTCTACTATGCTAAAGCAGCTGCTGACAGAGCAGGGGTTTCAATTTCAAATCTTGGT
The DNA here is from genome assembly GCF_021556685.1 of Rattus norvegicus. Taxonomy (NCBI): domain Eukaryota; kingdom Metazoa; phylum Chordata; class Mammalia; order Rodentia; family Muridae; genus Rattus; species Rattus norvegicus. Next base: position 82,665,421 of record NC_141539.1, on the reverse strand, counting down.
TTTCATTTTTACCGTTATGTTCTTCTCTAGTTCTTTATAAATTACTTATGTTTGCTCATTTTCTAACCATCAAGGAGAACATGTTAACTTCAGGTCACAGTATGTGGACCAGCATCATCCTGGTGAGTACATGAGCTCATGTATGATCTCATATGAGTTGTAGTGTAGGAATGATTCTGTACAATCATGTTTCATTATCTTGATGCCCTACTTTGCTTAACAAGGTTTAGACTTGGTTATGGCAGAGCACTAAAAAAAAAAAAACTTGCAAAATCTTTAGAATTGCACAGCTCTGGGAGCAAAAGTAAATGATACTGTAAAAACAACTTCCTTAGCATGCCGGGGCCATCCAACCAGTGCTGATTCTTGTCAGTGGTTAGTTACCCTGAGTATCGTTCTTGTACAAAATCAAAATTTTGCACATAGCCACCCAGACCCTGAAGAGTTCAGAGAGACTCTTCATCAACATATAGATGGTAGGATGAAAGAAATAACACTCAAAACTTCTAATGGAAGTGTTCAGTGTTCCATCTATAAATATAGCTTGACCATTGGATAATTGTTTGTATTTGGATGGACGGGAAGGATTACATTCAGGACTTTCTTGCAGAAATCATCAGCATGAGCTTATATTTGTATGTTATTTGGCAGCAACCTTACTGGATCCACATTTCCATGACAGTCAGTACTGAGCTATCTAAAGGCTGTGATTAATCTATTAACAAATTCATTTAAAAGAAAGATATACTGCCATATCTACTTGGTGATTCTTTTTAGTTTGAGAACTACTGGTGGTAAAATTCAACAGACCAAGGGATATGCTCTTTTACAAGTTACTTCTCTTTCTTTCAGGTGTGCTTTTCCTCATGTTGTATCTAATACCCTCAGTTTCGGCATCTGCATAGGCAAGACGCCTGGTGACCTCAGGATGGAGAGATCAAGGATCTAAGCTGATGCTATAGCCGTGGATGCCTTTCGTACGTATGATTTCTGACCCAGAAGTGCTGGTGAGGAGATAAGCTGAGAGTTGAGCTATGAAACGACTGATTGAGCAAAAATGGAAAATTTGTCAAAAGAGCAACTGCATCTCACATAGAAGCTAAAGGAAAAGGCAACCCCTAATGAGATCTCTAGATTAGGCTTTGAGGGATGATGAGAAAGCCACTCACTATCTGTGAACCCATTTAAAATATTCTCTTCACATCCTGTCAAGAATCTATCCATGGCAGAGTTTTGTTGCCAGGACCAAATATGACGATCTGCTTAGCTAAGTGTGAGAATCTGTTCTCATCCTAGCAGTGTGCATGGAATTGTGCTAAGGCTTTCAGAGATAAACCATATGATTCATACCTGAACTCTCACTTCAAGCCAGTCATACAAAGCAAACAACATCCAAACAAAAAGAATTTGGTTAATCAAGACCAAGAATTTTTTTTTAAATTTTATTATTTGTGAATTTCATACCATGTACCCTAATCCTACTCATCTTCTAGTCCCTTTTTATCTGCCCTCTGACTTTGTTGCTTCCCTCCCCAAATAAAACTAAAAAAGATATAATGATAATAATAATAATAATAATAATAATAATAATAATAATAGTCTTGTTATGGAAGCTGTACTGTGTCACAATGTGTCCCACAGTACAGTCCTTTTAACACACATATTTACTTGTAGATGTTCATTGCAATGAACCATTGGTCTGTTTTAAAGTCTCTGCTTCTGTTATACTGTCTATACTGGATCCGCATGGGGACTCCTCTCAGATATCCTGTTATTTCCCTGTGCTATGAAGATTCTGAAGTTTTGGATCTGCAGAACTGACCCTTGCACATACCCTAGAAGATCATAGATGGGGTAGGTTTCGTGGTAGTCCAACTCAAAGTCTTGGATCTGGGCCTGGAAGGTAGCTAAGGTGATCAACCTGCTAGTTCACCTGTGCCTGCACCACCAGGGTCAGGCTCTCTAGCACTGCCTGGCCTAGCTCACCCAGTGCCTCAACTAGTTAGGTACAGAACCAGCTCTCCTGGTCTTATGCCTTCCAGAGAGCCTTGTATCTCATCTGGGCTGCATAGTAGAACTGGCCACAGAACATCGTGGTCAACTGGTTTGGCATGGGGCTGGATTCTTGAGGGCAGAATTGTTTGTATAAAGGCTGGGGAGTGATGCTAGCCATTTAGCAGGATGTGTAGATCACTGGCTCTCGATCTGGTTGTCTTTGGGATTACATGAGAGCAATGGACACAGGAGTCACCCCAAACCATTTACAAATTAGATACTTACATTGGTAGAAAATTTACAGTTATGAAGTAACAATAAAAATAATTTTATGGTTGGGGACCACCACAGCATGAAGAACTGTATTAAGGGTTCTCAGCATTAGGAAGGTTGAGACCCACTATTCTAGAGCTTTAAAATACACCCGTCCGGAAATTCTGATTTCATTAAATGTGCCTGGCATGTCTTACAAAAGGAGCCTCAGTGCTTCTCAGATTTGACTTCATCAGAAGCACTCTGAAGCCCTTCCCCCTCCAGATGTCATGATTCACCAGGTCAAAGGGTAAGAATAAGAGCTAACTGTTCATTTAGCTTTACGTGTGATTCTGGTGGCTGCGTACATTATGTCAGAAACAGCACCCAGACTAATTCTAGAGTTATGCTTATGTCCTGTACTGGGATGTAATCCACATCATATTTTAAATTTGTCTGGTTAAAAGAAGCAGGTAGACCCAAAAGTCTGCTCTTTGCTGAGCTAATAGGAAGACTTAGCTGGGAAAAGCAATACTTGTTGTTTTTGGACACAGCGTGTGGCCGAGTGAACACAATATCACTTGATTAAATAGAACTGTTAACAGAAATAACATGTCTTATACAAAGGACGCTTGCTTGCAAGTGTATTTGCTTGAAATTGTCCTCTCAAAATAGAAGACATTATTTGATAGACACTTGGTAAGTAGCCGTATGTTCAACAGAACAGATTTTTAAAAGAAACTTTTAGATTTGAAAAGGAACACAGATTCTTTTTCTCTGCAGATGTCTGTGTGAGCAACAGAATGAATGATTCACCTTTCCAAATCCTTGGTGTCAGAATAGCTAGAGCAACACAGCATAATTTTCAGAAATAGAATCCTATTAAGCTTTCACAGCCCATGTAAGATGCCATTGTGAAAATGTGCAAAATTGATCATCACAGCTTTATTACTTGTAGAGGCTTGGAAGGGCACTCAAGGTTGATTTGGGTGTTAAAATGTATGAATTCTGTCTTCCTAGAAGATTATAACTCCTAAATGTCCACGAGCATCCCTTATGGCAGACTCCAGGGTTTCTGTCACCTTCAAGTTAGGAAAATATGGAATCTGCCTTGTCTATTTCTTCTAAAAGAACTCTGTGCAAGCATCCAGACTAGGGAAAGCTCAAATTGTTCTTGCTAATCACCACTTTTGCATCATAAATATATTTTATGCTGAAAGAAAGATAGAAGGTTCTTTGCCAGATCATTTTCTTCTTCCTGTCATGCTGTGTCGATCACAGATTGGTTTGAAAAAAGGTGTTTTTCTATGTCCGTTGAGGTAAAAATAAAGGAAAATTTCAATATAAAATATTTATATCTGATAAACATATTTATACAAAAAGAAAAATATCGTCAATATTTGAACTTGTCTTTGTATTGCAGTGGAGTTGAAAATTATTAAAGCAAACTTTTATATGCTTTTGCTTTTCCATTTGGAGTGGGACAAGTATTATCTAGGCTTTCTTACTCAGAGTCATATTACTGCAAATGGTGCTGTTTAAGGAAGGGATATTATTAAGGAAGACTACAGAAATGTTAAGAGGACAGAAAGGGAGATCTTATATTATAAAGCATGCAATGTAATATTGATTATACAGGCTGTAATATTTAAAAGACATTTTAGGATGCTCTTTGATAAGACTGTAAACGAAGTATACAAATCATAAAACAAATAACAAAATGACCTCACAGGTATAGTAGATCTTTATTTCTACATTAGATTTATAATGACAAAACATTAGAGTCAATATGCTTCGTTTTTATATGGGATCTTAAAGAGCACCTTGAAGTCATTACACTGTAAGAGACATTGATAGAAGGGTGGTATACATCAGTTTGTTCCTCTATGGACCTTGTCTTCATCTTTGAGGACAGCATTCTCTTTTCTATCTTCTCCCATTTTCTTGCTCTTTCTACCCTCCTTCCCACAGGAGATCCTCTTTGTTTCATATTCAAACTTTTCAAGTTATTCCCATATGACTTCCATGACAGCTTGTGTGTTAGCAATACTTGAGCACTCTGTCTCAGTCCTCATGGCTTTTCTAAACGATTCTTGCTTATATGTATCCTGTTACCATCTGGGTAGATCCTATGCAGGCACTTGCCTTCTCAAACATAATTTTCAGTCATGTCTGTTTAGTTCCTTGTTTCAAATTTAACTAAGGTTTATTCTATTAGCTGGCCTCTGGGCACATTTTTTTAAACACTACAAGTTTGTATTTGTTTAAAAGGTAAACAACACAGAATCCTTCTGGTCTCTATCTACACTCAGAGCTAAGGCTGCCACATAGTCCTCCGTACACAAAGCCTGTCAGGAGAGAGCTCCTCTCCAAAGAGTCCCCTCACTCCTAAGATCACAGGTTCACAGGCCCACAAGAGGGACAAGCTCCAGTCAGAGACAGCAAGACCAACTAACATTAGAGATAACCAGATGACCAGAGGCAATGACAAGAACCTAAGCGACAGAACCAAGACTACTGGACATCATCAGAACCCATTTCTCCCACCAAAACAAGTTCTGGATACTCCAACACACTGGTAAAGAAAGATTTGAATTTAAATCACATCTCATGATTATGATAGAGGACTTTAAGAAGGTCATAAATAGCTCCCTTAAAGAAATATAGGAGAAGACAGGTAAATAGGTAGAATAACTTAAAGAGGAAACACAGAGATCCTTTAAAGATTTACAGGATTTGGTCCTCCGCTCCAAAAAAAAGGGGGGGGGGTTGGGGATTTAGCTCAGTGGTAGAGCGCTTGCCTAGGAAGCGCAAGGCCCTGGGTTCGGTCCCCAGCTCTGGAAAAAAAAGAACCAAAAAAAAAAAAGATTTACAGGAAAAGACAACCAAACAGTTGAAGGAATTGAACAAAACCATCCAGAATCTAAAAATGGAAAGAGAAACAATGAAGAAATCACAAAGGGAGACAAACCTGGGGATAGAAAATCTAGGATAGAGATCAGGAGCCATAGATGAAAGCATCGCCAACAGAATACAAGAGATGGAAGAGAGAATCTCAGGGACACAGGATATCCTAGGAAACATTGACACAATAGTCAAGGAAAATGCAAACTGCAAAAAGAGCCTAACTTAAAGCATCCAGGAAATCCAGGACAAAATAAGAAGATCAAACCTAAGGATAATAGGTATAGAAGAGAGCAAAGACTTCCAACTTAAAGGGCCAGTAAATACCTTCAACAAAATAATAGAAGAAAACTTCCCTAACCTTAAGAAAAAGATGCCCATGAACATACAAGAAGCCTATAGAACTCCAAGTAGATTGGACCAGAAAAGAAATTTCTCAAGTGACATAATAGTCAAAACACAAAATGCACAAAACAAAGAAAGAATATTAAAAGCAGTAAGGGAAAAAGGTCAAGTAACATATAAAGGCAGACCTCTCAGAATTACAATAGACTTCTCACTAGAGACTGTGAAAGCCAGAAGCTCCTAGGCAGATGTTATACAGACCCTAAGAGAACACAAATGCCAGCCTAGGCTGCTATATCCAGCAAAACTCTCAATTAACATAGAAGAGAAACCAAGATAGTCCATGACAAAACCAAATTTACACAATATCTTTCTACAAATCCAACTCTAAAGAGGATAATAATTGGAAAACTCCAACATAAGGAAGGAAGCTACACCCTAGAAAAAGCAAGAAAATAGTCTTCTTTCAAGAAACCCAAAATAAGAGAGTCACAAAATCATAATTCCACCTCTAACAAGAAAAATAACAGGAAACAACAATCACTATTTCTTAATAGCTCTTAACATCAATGGACTCAATTCCCCAATAAAAGACATAGACTAATAGACTGGATACATAAACAGGACCCAGCATTTTGCTGCATATAGGAAATGTACCCCAGTGACAAAGACAGACACTACCTCAGAGTAAAAGGCTAGAAAAAAATTTCCAAGTAAATAATCCCAAGAAACAAGTTGGTTTAGCCATTCTAATATAAAATAAAATCGATTTTCAACCAAAAGTTATCAAAAAAGATAAGGAAGGGCCCTTTATATTCATCAAAGGAAAAAAAAATCTATCAACATATACTCTTAATTCTGAACATCTATGCTCCAAATGAAAGGACAACCACATTCATAAAAGAAACTTTAGTAAAGCTCAAAGCATACATTGCACCACACACAATAATAATGGGAGACTTCAACACCCCACTCTTATCAATGGACAGATTATGGAAACAGTAACTAAACAGAGACACAGAGAAACTAACAGAAGTTATGAGCCAAATGGATTTAACAAATATCTATAGAACATTTCATCCTAAAACAAAAGAATATACCTTCTTCTCAGCACCTCATGGTACCTTCTCCAAAATTGACCATATAACCGGCCACAAAACAGACCTCAAAAGATATAAGAAAATTGAAATAATCCTGTGCATCCTATCAGATCACCATAGACTAAGGCTGTTCTTCAGTAACAACAAAAATGACAGAAAGCCTCCATATACATGGAAGTTAAATAAGGCTCTATTCAATGATAACTTGGTCAAGGAAGAAATAAAGAAAGAAATTAAGGACTTTTTAGAATTTAATAAAAATGAAGGCACAACATACCAAATTTAAGGGATACAATGAAAGCAGTGTTAAGAGAAAAACTCATATCTTTGAGTGCCTCCAAAAAGAAACAGGAGAGAGCATCCATTAATAGCTTGACAGCACACATGAAAGCTCTAGAACAAGAAGAAGCAAATACACCCAGGAGGAGTAGAGATGGCAGGAAATAATCAAATCCATAGCTAAAATCAACCAAATAGAAATAAAAAGAACAAAGAATTAACAAAGCCAGGAGATATTTCTTTGAGAAAATCAACAAGACATGTCCTTAGTTAGACTAATCAGAGGCCACAGATACAGTATGCAAAATAACAAAATCAGAAATGAAAAGGGAGACATAACGGAATCTGAGAAAATTAAAAAAAATCATCAGATCCTACTACAAAAGCTAATACTCAACAAAACTGGAAAATCTGGAGGAAATGGACAATTTTCGAGACAGATACCAAGTACCCAAGTTAAATAAAGATCAGATAGACCATCTAAACAGTCCCATATCTCCTAAAGAAATAGAAGTAATCATTAAAACTCTCTCAACCAAAAAAGCACAAGACCAGATGGGTTTAGTGCAGAATTCTATCAGACCTTCATAGAAGACCTCATACCAATACTGTCTAAACTATTCCACAAAATAGAAACATAAGGAACACTGCCCAGTTCCTTCTAATAAGCCACAGTTACGCTTATACATAAATCACACAAAGACACTACAAAGAGAAGTTCAGACCAATTTCTCTCATGAATATTGATGGAAAAATACTCAATAAAATTCTTGCAAACTGAATCTTAGAACATAACAAAACAATCATCTTAATCAAGTAGGCTTCATCCCAGGTATGCCAGGATGTTTCAACATATGAAAATCTATCAACATAATCAACTATATAAACAAACCAGAGTGGGGGAAAATGATCATCTCATTAGATTCTGAGAAAGCATTTGACAAAATTCAACACCCCTTCACGATAAAAGTCTTGGAAAGATCAGGAATTCAAAGCCCATACCTAAACATAGTAAAAGCAATATACAGCAAACCAGTAGCCAACATTAAATTAAATGGAGAGAAACTTGAAGGAATACCACTAAAATTAGGGACTGGACAAATGTGCCCTCTCCCTACCTATTCAATATAGAACTTGAAGTCCTAGTCAGAGAAATTAGATAACAAAAAGAGGTCATATGAAACAAATTGGAAAGGAAGAAGTCAAAATATTACTATTTGCAGATGATATGATAGTGTACTTAAGTGACCCCAAAAATTCTACCAGAGAACATCTAAACCTGATAGAGAACTTCAGCAAGGTGGCTGGGTACAAAATTAACTCAAACAAATCAGTAGCCTCCCTCTACTCAAAGGATAAACAGGCTGAGAAAGAAATTAGGGAAATGACACCTTTTACAATAGTCAGAAGCAATATAAAATACCTTGCTCTAACCAAGCAAGTGAAAGATCTGTATGACAAGAACATCAAGTCTCTGAAGAAAGAAATTGAAGAAGATCTCAGAAGCTCGAAGACCTTCCGTGCTCATGGATTGGCAGGATTAATGTAGTAAAAATGGCCATCTTGCCAAAAGCAATCTATAGATTCAATGCAATCCCCATCAAAATTTCAACTCAATTCTTCATAGAGTTAGAATGAGCAATTTGCAAATTCATTGGGAATAACAAAAAACCTAGGATAGTGAAAAATATTCTCAACGACAAGAGGACTTCTGGGGGAATCACCATCCTTGACCTCAAGCTATATTACAGAGCAAGAACAATAAAAACTGTATGGTATTGGTACAGAGACAGTCAGGTAGATCAATGGAATAGAATTGAAGTCCCAGACATGAACCCATACACCTATGGTCAATTTATCTTTGACAAATGAGATAAAAGCACTTAATGGAGAAAAGATAGCATTTTCAACAAATGGTGCTGGTTTAACTGGATGTCAGCATGTAGAAGAATGCAAATTGACCCATTCTACTCTCCTTGTACAGCTCTCAAGTCCAAGTTGGTCAAAGACCTCCACATAAAACCACATTCACTGAAACAAGTAGAAGAGAAAGTGGAGAAGAGCCTTGATCACACAGGTACAGGGGCTAATTTCCTGAACAGAACACCAATGGCTTATGCTCTAAGAGCAACAATCTACAAATGGGACCTCATAAAACTGCAATTCTTATGTAAGACAAAGGAAACTGTCATTAGGACAAAATGGCAATGATCAGATTGGGAAAAGATCTTTACCAATCAATCATATACCTGATAGAGGGCTAATAGCCAATATATACAAAGAACTCAAGAAGTTAGACTTCAGAGAATCAAATAATCCTATTAAAAATATGGTACAGTGTTAAAGAAAGAATTCTCAACTGAGGAATACTGAATGGCTGAGAAGCACCTAAAGAAATGTTCAACATCCTTAGTTATCAGGGAAATGTAAACTGAAACAACCCTGAGATACAACCTTACAGCAGTCAGAATAGCTAAGTTCAAAAGTTCAGGTGACAGCAGATGCTGGGGAGGATGTGGAGAAAGAAGAACAGTCCTCCATTGTTGGTGGGATTGCAAGCAGTCTGGTGGTTCCTCAGATAATTGAACATTGAGGACCCAGCTATACCACTCCTGGGCATATTCCCAAATGATTCTCTGACATGTAACAAGGACACATGCTCCATTATGTTCAAAGAAGCCTTATTTATAATAGTCAGAAGGTTTAAAGAACCCAGATTTCCTTCAACAGAGGAATGGATACAGAAAATGTGGAATATTTACACAATGGAGTACTACTCAGCTATTAAAAACAATGACTTAATGAAATTCACAGGTAAATGGATGGAACTAGAAAATATCCTGTGTGAGGTAACCCATTCACAAAAGAACACACATGGTATGCACTCACTGATCCGTGGATATTAGCACCAAAAGCTTGGAATACCCAAGGTATAATTCACAGACCATATGAAACTCAAGAATAAGGAAGGCCAATATGTGGGTGCATCAGCCCTTGTTAGAAGGGGAAACAAAATACTCATGGGAGGAAATACAGTGACAATGTGTGTATCAGAGACTGATGGAAAGGCCATTCAGAGACTGCTCCACCTGGGAATCCATCCTATATGCAGCCACCAAACCCAGTTACTATCGCTAATGCTGAGAACTGCTTGCTGACAGGAGTCTGATATGGGTGCCTCCTGAAAGGCTCTGCAGAGCCTTACTGATACAGATGAAGATGCTTGCAGCCAACCATCAGACTGAACACTGGAACCCCAATGGAGGAGTTAGAGAAAGGAATGAAGGAGCTGAAGAGGTTTGCAACCCCGTAGGAAGAACAACAATATCAACCATCCAGAATGCCCTCCCTCCCCCCCAGGGACTAAACCACCAACCAAAGATTACCATGGCTCTAGCTGCATATGTAGCAGAGGATGGCATTGTCTGGCATCAATAGGAGGAGAAGCCCTTAGTCCTGTGAAGCCTCTTTTCCCAAGTGTAGAGGAATGCCAGGGTGTTGAGGTGGGAGTGAAAGCATCCTCATAGAATCAGGGGGGAGGGGGACTGGAAAAGGGGGAACCTGGAAAGGGGATAGATAACATTTGAAATGTATATAAAATATTCAAAAAATAGTAGAGGAACTTTAAAATGCAGAGCATAGTCCTTCCTGCAACCTTTTCCATATACCCCTGCTTGCTTTCTTTTTAGTTCATGACCTCTTTTTTTATTATTATTCATAATTGTTCTTACAGAAACACAGCCACATGTACAGGCACATGCAAACAATCACACACACACACACACAAACACACACACACACAAATGCACACTCCTAAGTGCAAGTGCTCTACAATGTTACTTATAAGTGTGTTTTCACTGCTGACCTTTGTCATTAGATAACTAATTGATGTGCTCTTCCCTGTGGAAGACTGTATTTTCTACTCTTTTTTTTCCTTTTCTTTTTTTTCAGAGCTGGGGACCGAACCCAGGGCCTTACGCTTGGTAGGCATGTATTTTCTACTCTTAGCATATCCTTAGCTGCCTATAATTTTGTGTCAGGCTAATGCCTCATGGTCCTTGCCCCATCCATGGTAGCATGTCTATTGTTTTTTCCATGTTCAGCTTGTGTTTAGGTGATCCTGTTGGTGAGACTTTATGTGAACCCCATCTCAAGGATACATCTTCAATACAACTCCTGCACCTAAGACTCTGAGATCGCTGTGGACATGATTAGAAGAACCAGAGGATCAGGGAGATTGCTGTGAGACTGGCTCCTAGGAATGTCAGAAGGTACACCCATCAAGTCTCAACAACATGACTGCTTAAACTCAGAACATTTTAAATTAAATATACCTGAGCACACAAAATGCACCATGTGATTTAGCATGTAGTTTTTGTTCTTAAATTAACTTATTTTTAAAAATTTCAAGCATATGTATTTATCATATTCTTTATCCTTCCCCAACTCCTCCCCATCCACCCTACCTTACCCACCCAGATTCATGCTCACTCTCTCTTTCTCTCAAAATGAATAAACTCTAAAACAGAAACAAAACCAAAACAAAAACTAAAACAAATTAAAAAAAAACAGAAAGGACAAATCAAAAACAAAATGTGCACTGATAAACATGAATAGGTTTTGTATTGCTCAACAACTTGTGATAATTCAGTCTTTCCTGGACCGGTTCATATATCCAGTGATGCTCTATTGGAAATGACTGATTTTCTCTTTCCCAGCAGGTACCAATTGCAGATAGCTTCTTGGTTAGGACTGTGACTTTGTGCTCATTTCCCTTCTCAGTGCTGCGATTTTGTCTGACTTGAATCTGTGCAGGTTTTGTGCTGCCACAACCTTTGTCATTTCTGTCATTGACTTCAATGGCTAGTTTCAAACTGTCCCATGGCATGGAACAATGAATGGGATTATTACTATCCATTGAGTTACAGTTCTCTAATAGTTTGGTTTCTTTCTTTTGACCTCTACTTGTACTTTTTTTTTCTGTAACACTTGCATGTCAATACTATTTCTTTCATTCTTTTGTTTATTTTTACCTTGCTCAAGGTTCATGGTTCTGACTGTTGGGTATTAACTTAACTTGTCTGGACGATGACCTAATCTCCTTCTTAGAGTAAGGTTCTCCATCTGTAACCACAGATGATTGGTTCCAGGACTCCCCTAGGACACCAAAAGGACTGTTAGTCTCTTATGTAAAATGGTGCACTTTTGTTGATGACTTCTACCAATCCTTTTGCATATTTTAAACAGCTCTTGGTTGTGTTTAGTACTGAGTACAATTGGAAACAGGATTTGTCCTTTGTGGCTTGGTGAGCGACAGTAACAAGACTGTCTGCCATGTTGATTATTCATGTCATGCCCTTGGACTCTTTTGATTCACATTCGGTTGGGGATGCAGAGGCTTCACTGTATCATAAAAGGAATTATTTCTCTTCTTCTCTCCAAGCAGGGATTTCATTCCCTCCCCTTTTTTTGTCATGTAAGAGAAGAGCAAAGAAAGAAATCTTCAACATTCTTGGAACACATGGGATTTGCTTTGTCTTCTTAGAGAAATGTTCAGTGCTGCTATCCAGAGCTTGCCTTCCTCATTTAGAAGAGAAGTCCCATCCTGGAGGCCTTGGGTTATCTCTCACTTTCAGAAAAATGTTAGCTCCATTTCCAACTCTCCTCATATGTCTTGTCTCTTCTCAGCAGTGGCTTTCGCTCTCTGCCAAGTGAGCTTCTAGAGATGTGGCAATATTTTCTTTCCAGAGGCACATTTACAGAGACACACCATTCCTTAACCCGTCCCTTTGCTCCAGTCACCTTGAGTCCCAAACGCTGGATTCCATTCCCTTCTGTTTGTGCCTCTGAAGAATGTTTTCTTCTGCCTATGGCTCTTTCTCTTCCTCTCTCTACTCTTTTTTTGTCATTTTCTTCTGTTTAAGGAAATTTTAGTTAATTTTAAAGATACTAAAATATGTAAGCATTTTATTGAAACCTAAGTACCTTCTCTGGGTTTCCATAAAGTTAACGTATGGACTTTAGCATCATGTTGCTGATTCATTTACACATTATTCCATATTAAACTGATTTCTCTCTCTGTCTCTCTCTGTGACTGTCTGTCTGTTTGTCTGTCTGTCTGTCTGCTTCTTTCTCCCTGGTAAAGTACACTTGATTGTTCATGAGTTAGATAAAGGAGTACTTACATAAACATGTAATGAAATGGAATATTTTCTAAGTTCTTTGTGTTTGTGCATATGTGTGTAAATGTGTGTGTGTGTGTGTGTGTGTGTGTGTGTGTGTGTGTGCACCTACATGTATGGTGCTAGGGACTGAGCTCAGGACTATGGACATGCAAGTACTGTACCATTGGGGCATATCTCCAGACCGTTCCTAAGGTCTCAACTGTTTCAATAAATATTTTAAAAAAACCAAAAACCAAACCAAACCAAACCAAAACTCAAACCTGTGAAACCAAAGTACCTTAGTTTACTGAGCCCCCATCATGGCCACATCTAATGCAGATTTATACATACCTTCATTCTGCTAAAACAGAATGAAGAGGTTAACTGGAAACATATTTCTTTATCCTTTTGGTACGGTTGTGATCTAGTCAAAATGTATTTTTAGAGCACCTGAAATCAAAGCACCTCATGCCAGCCATTTTCAGGGTAAATATCAATGATTCTCAGCAGTGGTAGCCTCTACCAACTGTGCTTTCATTGTACCTGGCTCTTGTTAAGAGACTTTTCTACAAGTATCTAATGTATTCTACCCTCATCACCCTCCACACCCCTTTGTCCTTTATTTCCCATCTCCCTTTGTTACCCTAGATTGTATCGCTATGGTTCTCTGGCTATAAGAAAATGTCTGCAGTAAATAACAGAGTCCTTTGGGTCATCTCTGCAGTTTACTACTGTGTAGAGCGATTATATATTTCCCTCCTCTTCTCCTGCAAACAACATAATTGAATGTCTCTTTTTTTGGTTTTCCTGAAATTCCTGTGTCTCTTCTGAGCAACTATAACCAGAAGGGAAATAGAGGAAACAATTACCTGAAATAATTTCCGACTGTGTCTTTAGAAGGAAAGAAATAAAAAGAATGGCCCCATGGAGAGCCTCAGAGAGACAAAGTGGCATTTAACTTAGTGTAGAGGATAGTTTTCTTTCCAGCTGCAAGGACAGAACTCAGGGTTTCATAGAAGGTAGGCGCTCTCTCCCACACAGTATCTCAGCGCCTAGAGTAGGCAACAGTTTAACAGCAGGGTAGCTGTTTCCATCATCTTATCATGGGAAATCCTGGTAGATCACAAGAGACACCAACTTCTTTTTTTCTTTTTCTTTTTTTCCCTCCATCTTTATTAACTTGGGTATTTCTTATTTATATTTCAATTGTTATTCCCCTTCCTGGTTTGGTTTCCGGGCCAGCACCCCCCTAACCCCTACCCTTCCCCTTCAATATCGTCTTCCCCTCCCCATCTTCCCCCATTACTGCCCTCCCCCCAACAATCCCGATCACTGGGCGTTCAGTCTTTGCAGGACCAAGGGCTTCCCTTTCCACTGGTGCTCTTACTAGGCTATTCATTGCTACCTATGAGGTTGGAGCCCAGGGTCAGTCCATGCATAGTCTTTGGGTAGAAGACACCAACTTCTTAACGTTGATCGTAAATGGGGTTAGGAGACGATTCTTTTTTGTTTGTTTCTTTTCACCGTTATTGCTTATGTTTCCTTTCATTGGCGTACGTTCTTTGCACTTGCTTTTAGTTGTACGCATTTGTTGGTAAGGCAAAGTCTCATGCATCCCAGGCTTGCCTTGAATTTTCTATGTATGAGTGTGTTCTTCAGATCCCCCTGCCTCTCTCTCCCAAGAGCTGAGATTACTGGCATGTACCACCATGCCATGCATATGCCATAGAGGATGCTGGGCATGGACTTCAGCGCATACACATACCAGACAAGCACTTTACCAACTGTGTTGTGTGCCCAGCCTTTCATTGTACCTGGCTCTAGTTAAGAGACTTTCATACAAGCATCTAATGTACCCTAACCTTGTTGCCCTCCACACCCCTGTCCTTTCTTTCCCATCTCCCTTTGCTACTCTAGATGTACGGCTTCCTATTTCATGTCATATATAAATCCATGATTTTACCTATTTGTATAGAATCCTCAAGTGAGAGATGTGATATTTGTTTTCCAAGTCTGATTTAATTCACTCAATATAATACTCTCCAATTGCATTCATTTCCTGCAAGCAACATCATTTTGCTCTTATTTGTGGCAGAATTTGGTTTAACATATATATTGGTGGAGTTCTGATGACTCTAATGTGAATCTGTCAGTGCTAAAAGTGAGCTAGACATACACGAATACACACACTCATGCATGCATGCATGCACACAAACACGCATCAGATAAATAAAAGTATTAAAAGTGATAAAATAAATTAGGTAAAGAGCATATATCAAAACAAAAGTATGCTTTTCAAAGTAAAATTAACCAGAACTATATCTACACATGAACTATATATATCTGTACACATGAAAAATTTTTCTGAGATCATCTTTAGAATTTTTGCTTTATCACCATCATGATTATTCCGTGGTACTTAAGGGAATGAAGCTCATGGCTTTGTCCATGTCTGAGGTTTTTAGTTATAAAATTTTGATTATTGTGGATTTGAGTAGTGCTTACCCAACTTTATTCAAATGCCTGCACGGTTTATGCACGGAGCTAAACAGCTAGCAGATTTATACTGTGGTTAACGAGTTACTCTAATTATTTGGGGAAGCAGCCTTTTTCAAATATAAAACAACAATCGTGACTTCGACTCTTTCTAGTAATGCTCTCTGTTAAACCATGTGAGTCAGGGACACTTCTCTTTCCCTTCACTACTCTGCCTGCAGGATAAATCTAGGCAAGATTGATGTGTAAATTCACACCTTTTATTATATGTTGGCTGTGGAAGGACATGCTGCTTGATAACAAGCCACTATTTACATTTGACCTTTAAGCCTAGTAAAATTCCTCACAGTAGTTGGAGAGAATCACTGATTGCAGCCATTTCTGCTGCTACCAGCTCTGCTGTTAGTGACAGATACTGACATGATGAGCTTGTACGTCTTTAAATAGCCTACATTTGTTGAATAGTAAGACACCATTTGGTATCATTTAAATGCATTTTCATTTGTTGATCTGATTTTTGAACATTAAAAAAAAATTCAGCTTACTAGTTCAGTGCTATTTCTGCCTTTTCTTAAAGCCACCCCATGTTCTGTGATGGTGTGGTGTTCTATTTACTAACTAGTCTGGAGCTTGTGATTTAACCGTGGTTGGAAACAAACATGGAAGGATAATATGGTGCTGTGGGGACAGTGGAATCAAAGAAACCCACTGGGCCTTAAAACAACATGGAGTTTTCAGCCTTCCAACACCGTGCTTCCAAACGGATGTCAAATCATTCATCCTGAATATGTCATTTCTGCCTCAGTCTGATTTATACATCTCTGGAAGTTGGGCACAGTCCCATCGCCAATGTGAATAATGAAAGTTTTAAGATTGTAGCCAGTAGCATCAAGCTGTTTGGTTATATAAGCAAGGATAAAGGGGGTATTTGAAATAAATAAGCTTTTTTATTATCACATTAAATATGTATGCTGTAACATAAAATATCTCGAGGTTTTACAACGTGCATACACAAGGCCCTGAAGATGTCTCTTTATATAGTACAAAATCTCATAAACTGTTCATCTGACCGAAGAATATCCATCTTCCCTTTGTGGTCGGGGGGAGAACTAAGTGTAAAGCCATGTGTAATGCAAGCATTTCTTTCCTCAGGGCACTGTTCTCCCGAATAGTTCACCTTAATAGCCTCCCTCATTTATGTAGTCACTGTACTTTCTTTGATGGATCATGATGACACCGAGAGACTCTCCAAGAAGGATGAGGATGTAGTGGCAGAGTAGTTTAATATATGCAGAGACTTCTCCATCACAGAACTAGAAAAGGATTCATCCTAGGCCTACACGTTCAGATCAACCTACAGTTTTCTATTTTTGAGATGAGGTTTTAATTATTTAGCCCAAGCTAGCTTTGAACTTAAAATCCTCTTGCCTGCTCTTCCCAAAGGGCTGTGGTTACAGATGTATGCCACTGTGCTTAGCTACTTTGCATGTTTTGACTGACTTGACTAATAAAACTAGAAATTCATCCTAAATCGCATCCAAACATACTGAAGGAAAAAAAACACCTCCCTTTGTTAAAGAGTTAATTTTAGGAACTGGAGCTCAGTGTTTAAAAGCACTGGCTGCTCTTGCAAGGGACTTGGCTCCCAGCACCTGCATTATGGCTTACAGCCAGTTGTAATTCCAGTTCCAGGGGATCTGACACTCTCTTCTGCTCTCTGTGTTTATCAGGGTATCATAATGTATTTACATTCAGGTATATGCACACACTCATAAAATGAATCTTTACTTTTAAATCAGGGTTAGCTCTTGGAAGACTACGTGTGTGTGTGTGTGTGTGTGTGTGTGTGTGTGTGTGTGTGTGTGTGTGTGCGTGTAGATGGAGCTTTGCTTGGCCAGGGATAGCAAACAGTGTTCTGAGTTCCTGCAGTGATCTATGTGAATGTTTTATAGGCAATGTTTCAGATGAGATTTGATTCAACAACGATTTAGTGATGATATAGTTCAATAGTGAAAGTGCTTGCCTACTTATACAAGGCCCCATGTTCGGGTCCTGGTACAACAAAAGCTATTAAGAATCTCAAATATAGGGGCTGGTGGGATGACTTATTGGTTAAGAACATGTACTGATCTTGCAGAGGGCCCAAGTTTGGTTCCTAGTACTTATGTCTCAGCTTTCAGTTGTCTGTAATTCCAACTCCACTGGTCTGGCACCTCTGGTCTCTGAAGGCTTGCTCCACACACGGAACAAAACTCAATCTTTACAAAGAATTTTGTTAATGCATGATGAAAGTAGATGAGAAGCAGGAGTTGGTTTTATGTTCATACTACTTGCTATAACAATTATAATAGTAGACTAATTTGAAATAAGATGCTGTCCCTATAACTTGCTAACCTATGGGGAAAGCATTAAAAAAGGCAAGAAACATTATGGTACACACTACAATCCTATGATCCCAGTATTTGGGAGGAAAGGCATGAGGATTTTTAGTTTAGGGTTGCCTTCCCTCAAAACAAAACAAAATTCATTTTTTCCTACAACCTGAGCTTATTTTCTCTTATTCTGTGATGACTCATTAACAATAGTTTAATGTTTTACCCTAAAAACCACTAGAGCACAATGATAATTCTCAGAATATCAGAAGGATGTACATGTTGCCAAAGGAGAGGAGCAACTGGTGGCCCCACCCAGTTGCAAAGGCCATGAACCATAATTGTTGGACTGGTAAGATAATAGTGGTGGAAAAACAGCACTTTTATCTTGAGGGCAATCAACAGCTGCATTATTGGATTTAAAACTACCACAACCGTATGGATTCATGACTGGTTCCATATATCTTGCTAACTACCCAGGGCTTGAAAGGTCACAGACCAAGAGGACAACTTACTACTGTGATGTTCTTTAACTAGTAAACTTCTTACTCATCCTTGTACACATTGCTCTCACTCCTCATCAAAGAAGTTTCTTTTTTTGCAAGAAAAAAAGACAATTCCAGAGATCCACGATTGTTAAAATACAGAGGATCAATGACTGTAGTGCTAACCCCTAACTGATTCACCTCCAATGGAAGCCCTATACTTAAGGCTCAAGGGAAAAATAATATAACATGGGGTCAACCTTGATACTTGCACACACAAACAAAGCTACATGGACTCACTAGGGTATGTACATATATGTCATGAACATGCATCCATATATACACACATGCGGTACACACATAGCAATGACAATTGAAGAAGAGGTCAGGGATTTAAGAGGGCAACATGGCAGAAGTTGGAGGTAGGGAAAGGGAGCAGGAGTGATGTAGATGCTATGTTCTTGTTCAAGGTTCTCAAAAAACTAGTAAATGATAGCAATAATAAAAATAAAACTTCCAAGAGAAAGTGTCTATCTAATGATGCTTGAGGAAATATTGGTTGACAGCCAATTTGACTGATTACCTTCTTCTTTTATCTTTGTCCCCAACAACTTAGTTTGCGAAATTTGAACAACTGTACACTTATAAAAAGAATGTAGCATTTTGCCCATGCTTAATGCACATAGAAAGAGTATGCACACATACTCTTACCCATCAATCCTAGGTTACCTTTTTTGTTGATACCATATATGTATACATGAATATTCATTTTTCTCCTCTTTCTTAAAGAGCAAAACATGAAAGTTTATGCTGTGTTTCTGGAAATATCAGTTTCCTTCCTCAGTTTGACACCCTTTCCTCCTTTGTATAAAGCAACTACTCAGCTTTTGGTGGGAACCATCTGGTCGGCTAGAAGCAGTCATTCGAGGCTGTGACTGGCTTTGACATTCTATGTTTGGTGAAAATGAGGCTTCCCATCTCCACCGGACTTTACATTCCTTTGCTTTTCAAATTTCTATTAGCCTCTGGTTTGCTCCATTTTCTTCTTTGCCAAGTAGTCTGTCCTAACAGCTTCACTACCTTGGTACCAGCCCTTCTTCCTATTCTGCACTATGACTCAGAACCTTGAAGAGGCTCAGGGACCCTAGGGCTTCCCATGTCTTTGTTATTCTTGTCTGTTTCTCCTTTTGAATTCCTTCCTTTGGCTTAAGTTCTCACCATTTAGTGGTACAATAATTACTTCTGAGGCTGTTTGGAATGGATTCAATAATCATTCCTTCCTTCTTACTCATTCCTTAGTGGACCAGAAGTCCTAGTGAGCATTTTTGCACGTGAAAATCAACTGAGAAAAAGCATCAGATAGCTCAAGACAGATGAATTTAAAGTACTCAGAAGAGAGCCCAAGCACAGAATGGTCTGAAGAACTGGTAATTGATTCTTATGAAAATATAAGTGGGACTAAATGGTAGAATTGATTTTTCATGTCTTATTTCTTTTTACTTTATTTTTTTTAGCTTGGGTTTAGTTTAATAAAGACCAAAAATCTTTTGTTTAGGCTAATACAGTTAGTTCTTCCCTTACTATTACTGGTGATTAGAACACAGAATCTACCACCTAGTGAGAAGCACGCCAAGAAATGGAGAAACTGACTCCTGTAATTGCTTGATAGACTCCAACAATCTTTGAGCCATGGATGCGGCTGTTGTGATGAAAATACAGAAGTAGGTAGAAAAAGTATGTTCGCAAGTCTTGTTCTTGATGGTTTTTAAAAAGATATGAGGACTGCATGCAAATACAATATTCATTCATATTTTACAATTTTATGGCTTATTCGTCAAAGAACAAATACTATCTAGGGCTAAGTAGAAGAAAATGAATTTATTTCCGTAAGTGCTATAAAAATATGTTATAATTGCATACTTCCTGGGTGACCTTTCAGCTGTGATAACATTTGAAGGTGGCTTTCCAAATGGATGAGTTGCAATTATAAGGCAATAGTTATAATAGCTCAGGTCACAGGTGGAATAATAGAATATCATTAACAATGACATTTGATTGTTTCTATTTTTTTTCAGATTATATGTCAAATTTCTCATGAAATCAGAGAGCATGGAGAATCATTATTACTGTGGTTGATGGCACTGCAGTTTTATTATCCTGTAATAAATTACAGTACATTTAGTACTGAGAGATTTCATCTTAATCTCAGAGGTTTGATTTATTTTAAAGATTTCTGCAGAAGCAAGGGAACTGTTCAGGAAATTCAGGAGTTAGAAATTTTATCCATGCAAATGGATCTTGGATTTTTTCTTTACAACTATTTGATTCATTATACTAATTCTATACTAAAACATTGGAATCACTCAAATCACTGAGATAAAATTCTCTTGAATTAAAAAAAAAAGTGTGTGTGTGTGTGTGTGTGTGTTTCTATACATATCACTTGTATGTGAGTGCCTGCTAAGGCCAGAAGAGGCACTGGATTCTTTGTAGTTGGAGTTGTAGATGAATGTTAGCCTCCAGTCTTTTGGAGGAGTGGCAAGAACTCTTAACCACTGCACTCTCTCTCCAGCCCCACATCCTCCATTTTAAAGTCCTCTTTGTAGATTTATTTTCATACAGTCTTTCCTTCTTTTGGTTACTCCCTCACTCCCTTCTAAGAGTCATTATTCTTCTGAAAAGAAATAAAGATTTGAAGTTTTATATTGAATAATAACTTTCAGAAATGCAGATTTACGTGACTATCAAAGAAAAAAGAATTCTTACTGCTTTGTCCACTTATTTTTTTTTTATTAACTTGAGTATTTCTTATATACATTTCGAGTGTTATTCCCTTTCCCGGTTTCCGGGCAAACATCCCCCTCCCCCCTCCCCTTCCTTATGGGTGTTCCCCTCCCAACCCTCCCCCCATTGCCGCCCTCCCCCCATAATCTAGTTCACTGGGGGTTCAGTCTTAGCAGGACCCAGGGCTTCCCCTTCCACTGCTTTGTCCACTTATTTTGGTTTAATAATATACTATTAGGTCAAGAAACTCATGGGCTGGTGTTTTGTTTTGTTTTTATATAATCTACTAATTTAACATGTTAATGAACTATTATGATAATTTTATATTTTGGCTTCATTAACCTGAGTCTATTTCTTTTAGGGTGAACCAGATTTTGATCTCTCTGTCTCTCTGTCTCTCTGTCTGTCTCTCTGTCTGTCTCTCTCTCTCTCTCTTTCTCTCTTTCTCTCTTTCTGTGTGTGTGTGTGTGTGTGTGTGTGTGTGTGTGTGTGTGTTGGTTTTATTGTACAACAACTTGTTATGATAAAGGTTTTGGATTGCATTCTTGATGAAACAAAATTTACAGCTTCATAGAAGCAATTACAGAATGCTTTTGCATTATTGTTGAATCTAATCCTTTAATGTAGAGCAAAGTACTCCTCAATCTTTCCATACATATTTGTAATTCATTTGCTTTCAGGAAGAAATAAAGGGAAAAAGTTTCATCAAGTATGTGAAGGAATATATAATGTGACATTTTACATTTTATTGACATTTCGTTCTCTGAAAGTGTCTAAGCTGGCTTAATTTGCTATTAAATGAAAACTGGGTGGTTTTGAAAAACAGCTACTGCATTATATTGCACTGATATAGCTTCATGCTTGTCTTATCAAGAGCAAGATATTAAGATGATTTATAACGTACAAGGAAATGTCAACTGTGGTGTTCTGATGTTTCAATGAATGTTTATTCCTCAATCATTATTCAGCGGTTGCTTTTAGTTCCGGATTACATCTTTACCATCACCAGAAAAAATGTAGATAGAAACATGAAGAGTATCATAACTCTTTATAATCCTTTCAGGATTGTGAGGATTGACTAAATGTATCCTTGTTTACTTGGCCCGTGTCTTTAATTTCTATGGCAGAGAAATTCACTCCTAACATCAATTTGATCACTCTGTTCAAATCAATGAATTCTATTAAAAGGGAGGATAAAGAGACCTAGGTTTATGGCTATGGGAAGACATATGTTAAGTCTTGTTGTTGCTTGACTGAATGACAACGTAGAAAAAAAGTGAAGGTGATTCTGAAAGACAATCATGATAGGTCTTCTGAGTGGTTGAGGAGGCAACGTGACAGTGGCTCCCAAAGTGTTCTGCTTCCATTTTCCCCAACTCACAAGTGGATAGTCTCTTTTTCTTTCATTTTGTTACTCACAAACACAAAGATACACAGATACAATGATACACACACACCAAGGTAAGTATAAACATGAGCTGCTGAGTCCATTTTTGTTGTTGGTAAGTATATGGTTTCAAGGACTACTATATACTTCACAACCAATAAAGGGGGTGATTCTTGGGGGAGACTTATTCTCCCAACAGTCAATAGTTGCCTGTTCTTTGTCTGGAGGGTGGACCCTGCCAAATTTTCTCTCTTCCATTTTAACATGTCTGTGGATATAGCTGTGTGGTTCTGGTCTTGTTTATGCAGCCATTTCTAGATGAGGCTGTTCCACAGCTGATTTTTCTGGTATTTTGGTTTTGAAGCCACTATAAACTGGGATGAAGTCACCTGCGCTTTGGCAAATGTATCAAAGCCATGCACAGAGGAAAAGGGAGCCTCCTCAACAAATGTTGCTGAGAAAACCAAATTTCCACACATAAAAGAATGAAACTCGATTTATTTCTTTCATGCTGTACAAAAATCAATGCAAAATGTATCCAAGTCCTGAATCTAGGTCGTGGAACTTTGAAAGCGTTCCAGGGAAGTATAGTGAAGACACTGAAAGACACAGGCAGAGCCAAAGACGTTCTGTAAATAGTTTATATTAGCGATACAGGAAATAACCCCAAAATATGGGATTGCACGAAAGCAGAAGGGCTTTTCATAAGAAGGAAATGGCCGGTGGAGTGAAGGGGCAATGCTAATTAGTGAATGTATCTTCACTAAATATCTCTCAGCAAGGGAATAATTTCTAGGTTATATTAAAAAAATGGTGAAAACTAAACTTGCCGAATCAAAACCATCCAATCAATAAAATAGAACTGACTAGATATTTCTCAAAATAAGAAACAAATAGCCAATAACAACTTGAGAAACCGTTCCCCATTCTAAGTCACCACTGGGGCGCACGAATTAAGACTGCTTTGAGCGCCCATCTCTCGCTAGTTAGCGTAGAGACATAAATGAAACAAATAAAAACAAACACTGGTAAGGATGTGGGAGAACAGCAATCTTTATTCGCTGCTGGTAGGAATGTGAATTTGAATAGCAATGAAGGAAATTAGTTTTTAATCAATGGAAAATAAAACACATAATCCAGCCATCTGACTCTTGGATACTTGTCCAAAGGAGACTAAATCGATACATCACAGAGATACCTGGTAGAATTACCTGTGAGCCTGGGCATGGCCCAATTTCTGGGGTCAAACTGTCCCTGGCTGTGATTGGGGTGGGGAGGGCCGCAGCACAGGGACCACTCCCGGGTGGTTGCAGATGTAAACCGGAAGGATCCTGTCCTCAGCTGGACTGGGGTTCCTGTGTCCCCTGGGCCCCAGGTGGTCCCAGTTAGGCCAAGTATTGGGGCAGTAGAGGGCAGACTCACCATTAAGCCTGGGTGTGTCAAAACACTTGGTGGTCAAGCTGTCCCTGGGTGTGATTGGGATGAGGAGGACTGCAGCATGGGGTCTGCTCCTGGGAGCAGATCCACATATCTTCCTTATAAATTAAATTTAGATTTCTAATTATATATGTGTTTCTATGTGTATTTGTGTGTAGGTCATGAGATTTGGAAGGAAATAATAAATAAGAGTTAAAGAGGGAAGCTTGGGATGAGTAATAGCATATATGTCAGGAAAGCTGGAGATGGGAGTGTTGAGGGAAGAAACAGAATCTGTCAGAGGAAGACAGGGGCACAGTGTGTAGAGTGGAAAAAGTATAATGAAATCCATTACTTTGTATGATAACCTTAAGATTAATAAAAGGGGAAGCTAGAAAGATCAGATACATAATATTTTTAAAGTATTTATGTCTTTCATTATATAGATAGTTTTCTGGAGATAAATATTTGTAGTAAAAGTTTTTCATCATCAAGGTATACATATATATATATATATACATATATATATTATAAAATACTTTAAATATGTTCCACCATAATTGCATGTGCTTGTCCTACCTATCTTAATTAGTTACTGAGACATTTGAATGTTAGTTGCAGATATCATGATATTTTACCCCTAAATATGCCAGCATCTTTCTTGTGAACCATAATGCCATTGTTACATCTAAGACAACCATTAGAGATTTAATAATATTGCCTAATATACATCCACATTATATTTTTACAGTTACTTCTGGAATACCTTTTAGCACTGGAATAAGTATTCTGATTTAATATTTTGTTAAGCAAATCAAGTACTTACACCAATATGTTATAATTCTATTTTCTCAAAATAGTAATTGGCCATCAAATAGGCTTGAGTTTTCATGGCCCCAAGCCATCAACTGAACTCACCAGAGTAATTTTCTGGAATGAGAAATGCTAACTGCCAAAACCAAAGAATGTTAATCAGAAACCAGACTGGTCATGATTTCCAAGGTACTAATCACTTGAAAAAAATTCTCTCTCATTGGCTCAGTCTATAGATAATTACTAATTGAAAAGCTACTAGAATAGTGAGAAGGTATATTAGCATGTTAATAGGTCTTTGTGCCCAAAGGCTTTGGATTATAAATTATCAAGACTGCATTAGCCAGATGGGCAGGATTAATTAGCATGCTAGCATTACCTGGCATCCTATGGTGGCTGAGAGTAAACAAAGTAGCCATTTCAATATGGCTCCTCATTATGTCACTTGCTCATGGTAGCTGTAGAACAGGGCGGAGAGCACCGAGGCCAGTGGTTCTGGATGCTAAGAACTGGAACAGCATTTGCCCTGTTCTTACCTAGGCACAAGTTATCCTCATGCACTGTGGTTTCTTCCATTTTTAACAAAATGAAAGGTGTATGACGGTGCAAGCCAGCCTGGATTAGAATTCTAGTCACCTATGGTAACATGCTAGCATTGGGCAACTTATTTAATTGCTTCACGCCTCAGTTTCTTCATCTGTGACATAATGAGACTGTTATGAACTCTCTGGAATCCTTTCCAGCTTTCAGGTTTTATGAGAGTGTGTGGATTGAGCTCAGAAACAGAACTGTAGTCAGAGGAGAGAGGGAGAAGCAAACTGTTTTACCAGAATAGCGGAAACCACTATCTAAAGAGGTAATTTCTACAAAGACATGTAATATGAATGTTTTTTATCTTTTCAAAATCCTGTAGGCTGCCTTAGCAACTAGGTGGATACTTATGCTAATAGACTGTTGCCTTGTTTGTTCTTTTCTGCAATTGTCCTTTCTGGGTAGATTCGGAAAGAATCCTGGGATTGAGATTAACATTGGTGCTCACCCAGAATTGTTGAATATTCACTAGAGCTCAGTAGGAGAAAGTGAAGGCATTTTCAGATAGCTTTATCTCAAAGGTTCAATTGCGCAAAGGTCAAACTAAAGCATAAAATTGTTTTATAATTGTGACTTCAAGATATTAATTTGTCAGAAGAATATCTCTTTCAGTGAGTATGTGGTTTTGTTTAGGGATATTTTTGATTAGGGATATTTTGACTATTATTATTATTATTGAGATATTTAATGAGCACTTACTCATTATGGGAATAAGAAGAATGCCTGGTGAATATTAGTATCACTGTCATCATCATTATTATATTTACAAAAGCACTGTGATGTTGGGGTCTTGAGAGGCTCATTAATAGCTACAGAAGAGAGCATAGTTAGTGCTCTCTAATGTTGCTGATTCAGGGTCTCAGGTCACAGAAGAATTGGAGTTGTTTGCTCAGCACCATATATAATACCTCTCTGTCTTCTAGAAGAGTACCATTCAGGGAACGCTTAAGCTTTTATTTGCTTTATTTGCTTATGATTACTTTTATGGCCTGCAACGTATTCCTCTGTGGCTTCTTGGCTTTTTAGGCATGGTGCTTGCAGTCAATGGAATTGAAGCA
The DNA here is from genome assembly GCF_021556685.1 of Rattus norvegicus. Classification (NCBI taxonomy): domain Eukaryota; kingdom Metazoa; phylum Chordata; class Mammalia; order Rodentia; family Muridae; genus Rattus; species Rattus norvegicus. The sequence goes on along the minus strand of NC_141539.1, from coordinate 82,638,980 downwards.
TTGGGAGGTTATCAAGGTGCACTCTAGTTTTGTCTTCAGCTCCTCTGCAACTTAAGGAGTACTTAGCCCTGCACTCAGACTCATTTCATGGTTACACGGGTCATTTCCATGTGTAGCATTAGTAAACAGTATGGGCAAAGCATATCCCCAAGTCTAGTCTGTTCCTTTGTTAACTCGTGCAAAAAGTCTAAATAATAGAAGATATGTCACTGCTTATAACTTTCAATTGGTCAGAAGTGTGATTTCTGCTTTTTTTTTTATCTGAAAACAAATCTAGAATCTTTATTACTTTTTTTTTTAAGCAGTTGCCAGGACCGGAATCAAAGATAAATAGAAGGCCCAGTTTGGTTTGGTTTTATCATCAGATTTGGGGGGTTGTTTTGTTGTGGGAATATTTTCTTTTTTCTTCCCCTTCCTTCCTTCCTTCCTTCCTTCCTTCCTTCCTTCCTTCCTTCCTTTCTTTCTTTCTTTCTTTCTTCTTCCTTTCTTTCTTTTTACAAATACAAATAAAACATGAAAAACGCTACCTCAAAAAATATCTAACAGTTCAACAAAAGTCTTTAGCTGTGTTCTAGTCATTGACAGGCTACATCACAATTTAAAAATCCAATGGTAAAAATGGAGGTTTAGAATTGTTTGGTAGTCATATGTCAAAAGAACAAAGTTCTGAAAACACTTTTTTATTCAGTTAGCCACATCCAGTGGCAGTTGCCAAAGGGCAATTTTTCCACATCAGAAAGGAGTTGTGACTTGGTTTTTCCTGCTTCAAAAATGTTTATCACATCCTGTGTCTCTCAACAAATGAAACATCCATTTTCAGTGAAACAGAGACACGCTACTCTGGGGAATGGCCGTGAAACTCCAATCTGTATATGTGGCGTGAGCAGGGAGATCAGTCTTTCCTCTTCTTTACAAATCTGTTTTTCCTAAAGTATCATTCCGGAAAACTGGGAATGAAGGACTAAAAGGTCAAGGGAGGGAAGGGGGTTGGGGAGCACATACCGTGAACACAAGCGAAACTAAAATTGTACAAACTCAAGCAGTTTGTAATAGACTACTCCGAGACACCAAAGGTTGGTTGAAGAAATTCATTATTCTGTGTGCTGTGTGGAGATCTGAGCCAAGCAACTCACTGCCTTGGAGTAGTAATCTCCCTGACTGTGCTAAAGCCTGGTTTCTGCACCATGTCTCCACAGGGAGGGCCTCTCATCCCACCACTTGTCCCACCACAGGGGGTCGAGGGACTCCAGGTCCCCGAAGGTGGTTATCTCTGTGATCGCCTTCCCTGGCAGCTCAAGTCTTCTCTTCCACATTCAAGAAGACCGCACCTTGGAAGGACCTTCTGCACAGGTTCAGAATCATTAAATACAAAAGTGAAATTGGGTAACTTCACACCACTGTGGATGTGCAGCTCCACCACATTTCCATAATTTTGGAAAAAAATCCTTCAGTTCCGACTTGTCAACCTCTTGTGGCAGGTTCCCACTGAAGAGCTGGTGACTGTCAGGGTGCCTCACCATCCTTCGAGGTTCCACATTTCATGGTTCACCAGCCTCACGGATTGGTCAGGGTCCTCTGAGGAGGAATATTGATCTGCTGCTCTCGAACTCTCTGATCTGTTTGAGGCCTTTGTGGTGGGATCTGAGAGTCAGGCTTAGATTCCCACATGAGGTGGTGTCCCCATCACTGGAACTGCTCCATTGGGAAGAAAGTTCATACTTGCCATGGATGCCCCCCCAAAAGTGTCCTCAAGTCCTCCTGTTCTTGGGCCACTCTGCTGGGGCTGGGGAAGCGCTCTTCTCCACATTCTCGGGAGCAGCTTCTTCTAATGCAGGCTCAGGCTTGTCCTCTTGAACGTTGGGCACAGGTTCCGACTCAGACTCTGGTTCGGGCTCTGGTTCTGGTTCCACAACAGGCTCCTCTAAATGCTCCTCCAAGTCAATAATGACTGTCTGATCACAGAAAGTTCCAGAATCATTAGGCACCACTTATGGTGTCTGCTGTCTTCAGGTTACTCTACTTCTTCCTCGGGATTCCTCTTGAATCTGACAAAGCCACCAAAGACCTCATCTTGGTATCTGAAGATGTTGTTTTGAACATAGAATTTGTCAGCAACAGAGCCCTCAGGAACAAGGACAAAGGTCTGCATGAACCTCTACAGAGCCTGGTTGTTGCTGGACAGTAGCCCCATCACTTGGACCACCACCCTGTCATTCAGAGTTGCGTGAGCATCCACGTGGCAGATCTTGGTGTAGCAGTTGGTGACGTTTTGTTACATCACTTTCCTGTGGATTTCCTTCTGCTGGTAGACTGCATCTGCTGGCTTCCCATTGGAATCCAAGCCCCCATGGGCATAGGAAGAGTTCTTTCCATAAAATCTGTACAAGATTTGCAATTTGCTTCTCATCCGAAGTGCAGGTACTTAGTGTTCAGGCTTGGTACCCTATCCATCTTACTGGCAGACTCACAAGTCCATTGTACACACTCTAGTGGGAACTATCAATCAATGAGGTATGAGGCATGTGCGGTTTTCAAGTCCCAACTTCCAGGTTTCAGGGTAAGATGATGGGAAGGACCTTGGAGTTTGTCAGCAAAGTCAGGCACTGTTTCCTGTTTCCGCTGAGGACAGCTGCCCTGTCTTGGACCTGAAGAGTCGGTGTCTTCCCGCCTGAGAAGGCAGTGGGCAGTTGTCCCGTGCAGCATGTCTGGGTCCTGATTCAGCAGCGTGTAGTACTGTCACACAGACTCCTGTCCGACCAGCAGGGGACTAGGCTTCTCCATAACCATAGCTTTGGTGGATTCAACCTGCACGTCTGTGTGGAAAGAGGTGGCCGCATCCCTCACGCGCCCAGAAGCGTCATTTCATAGTTCATATTCTGACACACTTCTGTTAACTCCAGAAAGTATCTTTCTCTTTTTGTCTAATAATATCTCACCAGACATGACATAGGAGCAGATAGGATCAAACTTTCAGCTTTAGTTTTACCCTTTTCTCAAGCAAAATTTACTTATTCACATAGAAGGTGAAAAATAACTTAGTTACTGTATTAAAAATTATTTTAATTACCAACTACTACATACTACTGCCCTGTTCATTATTAGTCACAGTAATGATATGTCTGTCTTCTGAATGGCTCTGATTCCATTGCTGTGTAATTTTGATAATTTGATCAATAATTATTAGAAATAATCATGATAATCATCATTATTGAGTACCTTCTGTATTACAGGACTGGACCATATATTTTACAGATATTATGGTGCTTAGTTTTTGAATAATCTGATAACTTAAGTACCACTGTTATTTTTATTTTCGTTGATGCCAGAGACCAAATTTAGAATTTCACACATGCAAAGCAAATGCTCTACAAGAGCTATCACACTCTAGTATCCTTATTTTAGTAATTAAATTAAATTTCATATTTATCTGTCTGTCTGTCTATCTATCTATCTATCTATCTATCTATCTATCTATCTATCTATCTATCTATCATTTGTTCATTTGACAAGATCCATTACTATATAGCCCAGGCTTGTCTCAAACTCTTGAATCACCTGCCTCATCTTCCCAAGTATTTAAGTTTGCAGGTGTGTATCATAATCCCTAACTACATTCTAAATATTTGTCTTTACACCCACAGGTAAGTTTTGTCCTCACCCCCCCATCAAGGAAACTTCTCTTTGCAACAAAGGGAAATTAGTACAGAAAATCACAACCAATAAAAATACAGACTTGTGTGGATCCAGTGAATAAGTCTATAAAACAACTCTGGCACCTAGAGGCCCAGGGAACTTATAAAAAGAAGAGACAGAATGATTTTAAGAGCCAGATGATCATGGATTCTGCTGTGAGATTGTGCCTCCTAGTAATGCCAAAAGGTACACACAAAAATCTCACTAACATGACTACTTAACCATGAGCTGACAAGGAAGACATCAATAGAAATGCCAAAATGGATAGGGGAAATGTCATCAGGCCCCAGTCCTACAGAAAGAATGACAGGCAACTAAGGAATGATGAGAGTAGTAGAAATAGTCTTTTTAAGGGAAGAGCATACCAACTGGTTATCGTTGGCTAAGATTTTTCAAAACCTACTTAAATACGGGTTCTCAAATACTTCAACCTCCTTTGAGGTCACCACCTACCAGAGATAGGGGAAAAGAAAGGTTAATAGGGCAAGGGGGGTGGTCTGCCGACCTGTTTAGAAATAGTTCTTTGTGGCAATTCTAATCATTGTTGTCAGCTGTCCAGTCCTCTGGCAAAACATAAACACACATTAGCAGTGGCAGTCCAGTCCCCTAGGCAATCACCAGTCAAGTGAGCAATGGCAGTCTGATGCAGAAGGAGGCTGCTGGGAGGCGCCACCAACTACATCAAGACTGCAGAAGTGGCAAGAAGGTGCCGGAATATCCTGAGAAGTTCTTCGGTGAGTTACTCTCTATGAAGTCACAAGTCATGACAACAGGATTCAAGGTGAACTAAGGCAAGAGTGTAGTCAGCGAAGACAGCGTGAGGCAGAGCAAGGCAAGCCAATGTCAGAGCCCACTCCCACTGTCTGTGGGGTCATATTTATGTTCTTTCTAAATATCACACATTTTCTTATCTGTGTCTGCTTTAGCAAACCATCTTTTCACCATGTCGGCTTCAGCAAAACGACCTTTCACCCGTGTCTGCTTCAGCAAAGACATCTTTTCACTGGTCTTCTCCAGAAAAATATATGACATAACTGAGTTTCCAAAGAAACCAGAAGTTTCCATTTCAGGTTATCAAATACCAAATGGCCATCCCTGAAAACATACATACAAGTAAGATTATAGAGACGGAGAATAGCAGGATGTATATGTATATGTGTATGTGTATGTATGTTTATGTGTTTATGTGCATATGTGTATGTGTATATGTATATTGTGTATATGTATATGATGTATATGTATATGATGTATATGTATGTGATGTATATGTATATGTATATGTGTATGTGTATGTATGTTTATGTGTATATGTGTATATGTGTATGTGTATATGTATATTGTGTATATGTATATGATGTATATGTATATGATGTATATGTATGTGATGTATAGTATATGGTATATATGTATATAATGGGAGAGTTTGCAAGGAGGAAGTGGAGATATAAACAATGTAAAATCTCAAAAAATAAATGAAATAATTTAAAAACACATATTTTGTGAAATATTTAAAATTACATTGTGTGAAATACATTAAAAATGTATATTGATTAGTAAAGAACGAAAATGACAACCACACACATGCTTCTTCTAACCCATGTTCAACACAGAAGCAACTTTTAATTCTAATTCTTTGGTATTTATCTTTAAATTTCTTGTATGAGATTTCCCCTACTGCATTGTGATAAAATTCCTTCACAAAAAGTAACTTAAATGAAACAGTGTTTATTTTAGTTTACAGTTCAAGATATGGTCCATTGTGGTAAGAAGTGAAGGCAGCCAAAGTTTGAGCCAGCTTGATCTACAGTCAGGAGACACCAATGAACGGATACATGTAGTGCTTAGCTTGTTTTCTCCATTTTATGTAGTTCAGAATCCCAGCCAGGAAAGGTGCCTCCCACAGTGGGCGTGTCCTCTCGCCTCTATTAATATACTAACAATAACTCCCTCTAGGCATACTTAGAGGACTAGATACTGACAAGCTGACAACATTAACCATAACAATGCTAACATTTTTGTTTACTAAGTGCCCCTGAATCTCTAGTAAATTATTACGCTTACATATCAATATATGAATATATATAAACATATGTTAATTTATATATTTGTAATTCATTCTCCATAGGAAATAGAAACCCAATAGAGACAGAGGGCAGATTTACACTTTCTGTTTAATGGGGATGTTGTTTGGGGGAAGGGGTAATAGACATGCTCTAAAATAAGATCATGGTGACAGAGGACAGCATTCTGAGTGTGATAAAAACATTGTACAACATAAAGGCTCAGAATGCTGAATTTTACGTTACCTAAATTTACCTCAAGAAAGACATTAGATTATTAGTCACCCATATTACCTTCGCAAGTGTTTCATGTCTTACTATTTCAGTCCACTTTGTCATCTCTGGTTTTAACTGAATAATTGAGGTAGGTTAACTTTTTTTTTTTCTTTTTTCTTTTTTTTATTAACTTGAGTATTTCTTATATACATTTCGAGTGTTATTCCCTTTCCCGGTTTCCGGGCAAACATCCCCCTCCCCCCTCCCCTTCCTTATGGGTGTTCCCCTCCCAACCCTCCCCCCATTGCCGCCCTCCCCCCATAGACTAGTTCACTGGGGGTTCAGTCTTAGCAGGACCCAGGGCTTCCCCTTCCACTGGTGCTTTTACTAGGATATTCATTGCTACCTATGGGGTCAGAGTCCAGGGTCAGTCCATGTATAGTCTTTAGGTAGTGGCTTAGTCCCTGGAAGCTATGGTTGCTTGGCATTGTTGTACTTTTGGGGTCTCGAGCCCCTTCAAGCTCTTCCAGTTCTTTCTCTGATTCCTTCAATAGGGGACCTATTCTCAGTTCAGTGGTTTGCTGCTGGCATTCGCCTCTGTATTTGCTGTATTCTGGCTGTGTCTCTCAGGAGCGATCTACATCCGGCTCCTGTCGGTCTGCACTTCTTTGCTTCATCCATCTTGTCTAATTGGGTGGCTGTATATGTATGGGCCACATGTGGGGCAGGCTCTGAATGGGTGTTCCTTCAGTCTCTGTTTTAATCTTTGCCTCTCCCTTCCCTGCCAAGGGTATTCTTTTTCCTCATTTAAAGAAGGAGTGAAGCATTCACATTTTGATCATCCGTCTTGAGTTTCCTTTGTTCTAGGGATCTAGGGTAATTCAAGCATTTGGGCTAATAGCCACTTATCAATGAGTGCATACCATGTATGTCTTTCTGTGATTGGGTTAGCTCACTCAGGATGATATTTTCCAGTTCCAACCATTTGCCTACGAATTTCATAAAGTCGTTGTTTTTGATAGCTGAGTAATATTCCATTGTGTAGATGTACCACATTTTCTGTATCCATTCCTCTGTTGAAGGGCATCTGGGTTCTTTCCATTTTCTGGCTATTATAAATAAGGCTGCGATGAACATAGTGGAGCACGTGTCTCTTTTATATGTTGAGGCATCTTTTGGGTATATGCCCAAGAGAGGTATAGCTGGATCCTCAGGCAGTTCAATGTCCAATTTTCTGAGGAACCTCCAGACTGATTTCCAGAATGGTTTTACCAGTCTGCAATCCCACCAACAATGGAGGAGTGTTCCTCTTTCTCCACATCCTCGCCAGCATCTGCTGTCACCTGAGTTTTTGATCTTAGCCATTCTCACTGGTGTGAGGTGAAATCTCAGGGTTGTTTTGATTTGTATTTCCCTTATGACTAAAGATGTTGAACATTTCTTTAGGTGTTTCTCAGCCATTCGGCATTCCTCAGCTGTGAATTCTTTGTTTAGCTCTGAACCCCATTTGTTAATAGGGTTATTTGTTTCCCTGCGGTCTAACTTCTTGAGTTCTTTGTATATTTTGGATATAAGGCCTCTATCTGTTGTAGGATTGGTAAAGATCTTTTCCCAATCTGTTGGTTGCCGTTTTGTCCTAACCACAGTGTCCTTTGCCTTACAGAAGCTTTGCAGTTTTATGAGATCCCATTTGTCGATTCTTGATCTTAGAGCATAAGCCATTGGTGTTTTGTTCAGGAAATTTTTACCAGTGCCTATGTGTTCCAGATGCTTCCCTAGTTTTTCTTCTATTAGTTTGAGTGTGTCTGGTTTGATGTGGAGGTCCTTGATCCACTTGGACTTAAGCTTTGTACAGGGTGATAAGCATGGATCGATCTGCATTCTTCTACATGTTGCCCTCCAGTTGAACCAGCACCATTTGCTGAAAAGGCTATCTTTTTTCCATTGGATGGTTTTGGCTCCTTTGTCAAAAATCAAGTGACCATAGGTGTGTGGGTTCATTTCTGGGTCTTCAATTCTATTCCATTGGTCTATCTGTCTGTCTCTGTACCAATACCATGCAGTTTTTATCACTATTGCTCTGTAATACTGCTTGAGTTCAGGGATAGTGATTCCCCCTGAAGTCCTTTTATTGTTGAGAATAGCTTTAGCTATCCTGGGTTTTTTGTTATTCCAGATGAATTTGCAAATTGTTCTGTCTAACTCTTTGAAGAATTGGATTGGTATTTTGATGGGGATTGCATTGAATCTGTAGATTGCTTTTGGTGAAATGGCCATTTTTACTATATTAATCCTGCCAATCCATGAGCATGGGAGATCTTTCCATCTTCTGAGGTCTTCTTCAGTTTCTTTCCTCAGTGTCTTGAAGTTCTTATTGTACAGATCTTTTACTTGCTTGGTTAAAGTCACACCGAGGTACTTTATATTATTTGGGTCTATTATGAAGGGTGTCGTTTCCCTAATTTCTTTCTCGGCTTGTTTCTCTTTTGTATAGAGGAAGGCAACTGATTTATTTGTGTTAATTTTATACCAAGCCACTTTACTGAGGTTGTTTTTCAGCTTTAGTAGTTCTCTGGTGGAACTTTTGGGATCACTTAAATATACTATCATGTCATCTGCAAATAGTGATATTTTGACCTCTTCTTTTCCGATCTGTATCCCCTTGATCTCCTTTTGTTGTCTGATTGCTCTGGCTAGAACTTCAAGAACTATATTGAATAAGTAGGGAGAGAGTGGGCAGCCTTGTCTAGTCCCTGATTTTAGTGGGATTGCTTCAAGTTTCTCTCCATTTAGTTTAATGTTAGCAACTGGTTTGCTGTATATGGCTTTTACTATGTTCAGGTATGGGCCTTGAATTCCTATTCTTTCCAGGACTTTTATCATGAAGGGGTGTTGAATTTTGTCAAATGCTTTCTCAGCATCTAATGAAATGATCATGTGGTTCTGTTCTTTCAGTTTGTTTATATAATGGATCACGTTGATGGTTTTCCGTATATTAAACCATCCCTGCATGCCTGGGATGAAGCCTACTTGATCATGGTGGATGATTGTTTTGATGTGCTCTTGAATTCGGTTTGCCAGAATTTTATTGAGTATTTTTGCATCGATATTCATAAGGGAAATTGGTCTGAAGTTCTCTTTCTTTGTTGTGTCTTTGTGTGGTTTAGGTATAAGAGTAATTGTGGCTTCATAGAAGGAATTCGGTAGGGCTCCATCTGTTTCAATTTTGTGGAATAGTTTGGATAATATTGGTATGAGGTCTTCTATGAAGGTTTGATAGAATTCTGCACTAAACCCGTCTGGACCTGGGCTCTTTTTGGTTGGGATACCTTTAATGACTGCTTCTATTTCCTTAGGAGTTATGGGGTTGTTTAACTGGTTTATCTGTTCCTGATTTAACTTCGATACCTGGTATCTGTCTAGGAAATTGTCCATTTCCTGAAGATTTTCAAATTTTGTTGAATATAGGTGTTTATGGTAAGATCTGATGATTTTTTGAATTTCCTCTGAATCTGTAGTTATGTCTCCCTTTTCATTTCTGATTTTGTTAATTTGGACGCACCCTCTGTGTCCTCTCGTTAGTCTGGCTAAGGGTTTATCTATCTTGTTGATTTTCTCAAAGAACCAACTTTTGGTTCTGTTGATTCTTTCTATGGTCCTTTTTGTTTCTACTTGGTTGATTTCAGCTCTGAGTTTGATTATTTCCTGCCTTCTACTCCTCCTGGGTGTATTTGCTTCTTTTTGTTCTAGAGCTTTTAGGTGTGCTGTCAAGCTGCTGACATATGCTCTTTCCTGTTTCTTTCTGTAGGCACTCAGCGCTATGAGTTTTCCTCTTAGCACAGCTTTCATTGTGTCCCATAAGTTTGAGTATGTTGTATCTTCATTTTCATTAAATTCTAAAAAGTTTTTAATTTCTTTCTTTATTTCTTCCTTGACCAGGTTATCATTGAGTAGAGCATTGTTCAATTTCCACGTATATGTGGGCATTCTTCCCTTATTGTTATTGAAGACCAGTTTTAGGCCGTGGTGGTCCGATAGCACGCATGGGATTATTTCTATCTTTCTGTACCTGTTGAGGCCCGTTTTTTGACCAATTATATGGTCAATTTTGGAGAAAGTACCATGAGGAGCTGAGAAGAAGGTATATCCTTTTGCTTTAGGATAGAATGTTCTATAAATATCCGTTAAGTCCATTTGGCTCATGACTTCTCTTAGTCTGTCGACATCACTGTTTAATTTCTGTTTCCATGATCTGTCCATTGATGAGAGTGGGGTGTTGAAATCTCCCACTATTATTGTGTGAGGTGCAATGTGTGTTTTGAGCTTTAGTAAGGTTTCTTTTACGTATTTAGGTGCCGTTGTATTTGGGGCATAGATATTTAGGATTGAGATTTCATCTTGGTGGATTTTTCCTTTGATGAATATGAAGTGTCCTTCCTTATCTTTTTTGATGACCTTTAGTTGGAAATTGATTTTATTTGATATTAGAATGGCTACTCCAGCTTGCTTCTTCTGACCATTTGCTTGGAAAGTTGTTTTCCAGCCTTTCACTCTGAGGTAGTGTCTGTCTTTGTCTCTGAGGTGTGTTTCCTGTAGGCAGCAATATGCAGGGTCCTCGTTGCGTATCCAGTTTGATAATCTATGTCTTTTTATTGGGGAGTTGAGGCCATTGATATTGAGAGATATTAAGGAATAGTGATTATTGTTTCCCGTTATGTTCATATTTGGATGTGAGGTTATGTTTGTGTGCTTTCATTCTCTTTGTTTTGTTGCCAAGACGATTAGTTTCTTGCTTCTTCTAGGGTATAGCTTGCCTCCTTATGTTGGGCTTTACCCTTTATTATCCTTTGTAGTGCTGGATTTGTGGAAAGATATTGTGTAAATTTGGTTTTGTCATGGAATATCTTGGTTTCTCCATCAATGTTAATTGAGAGTTTTGCTGGATACAGTAACCTGGGCTGGCATTTGTGTTCTCTTAGGGTCTGTATAACATCAGTCCAGGATCTTCTGGCCTTCATAGTTTCTGGCGAGAAGTCTGGTGTGATTCTGATAGGTCTCCCTTTATATGTTACTTGACCTTTTTCCCTTACTGCTTTTAATATTCTTTCTTTATTTTGTGCGTTTGGTGTTTTGACAATTATGTGACGGGAGGTGTTTCTTTTCTGGTCCAATCTATTTGGAGTTCTGTAGGCTTCTTGTATGTCTATGGGTATCTCTTTTTTTAGGTTAGGGAAGTTTTCTTCTATGATTTTGTTGAAGATATTTACTGGTCCTTTGAGCTGGGAGTCTTCACTCTCTTCTATTCCTATTATCCTTAGGTTTGATCTTCTCATTGAGTCCTGGATTTCCTGTATGTTTTGGACCAGTAGCTTTTTCCGCTTTACATTATCTTTGACAGTTGAGTCAATGATTTCTATGGAATCTTCTGCTCCTGAGATTCTCTCTTCCATCTCTTGTATTCTGTTGGTGAAGCTTGTATCTACAGCTCCTTGTCTCTTCTTTTGGTTTTCTATATCCAGGGTTGTTTCCATGTGTTCTTTCTTGATTGCTTCTATTTCCATTTTTAATTCCTTCAACTGTTTGATTGTGTTTTCTTGGAATTCTTTCAGGGATTTTTGTGTCTCCTGTCTATGGGCTTCTACTTGTTTATTTATGTTTTCCTGGAATTCTTTCAGGGATTTTTGCGATTCTTTCAGGCATTTTTGCGATTCCTCTCTGTAGGCTTCTACTTGTTCTCTAAGGGAGTTCTTCATGTCTTTCTTGAAGTCCTCCAGCATCATGATCAAATATGATTTTGAAACTAGATCTTGCTTTTCTGGTGTGTTTGGATATTCCGTGTTTGCTTTGGTGGGAGAACTGGGCTCCGATGATGCCATGTAGTCTTGGTTTCTGTTGCTTGTGTTCCTGCGCTTGCCTCTCGCCATCAGATTATCTCTAGTGTTACTTTGTTCTGCTATTTCTGACAGTGGCTAGACTGTCCTATAAGCCTGTGTGTCAGGAGTGCTGTAGACCTGTTTTCCTCTCTTTCAGTCAGTTATGGGGACAGAGTGTTTTGCTTTCGGGAGTGTAGTTTTTCCTCTCTACAGGTCTTCAGCTGTTCCTGTGGGCCTGTGTCTTGAGTTCACCAGGCAGCTTTCTTGCAGCAGAAAATTTGGTCTTACCTGTGGTCCTGAGGCTCAAGTTCGCTCGTGGGGTGCTGCCCACGGGCTCTCTGCAGCGGCAGCAACCAGGAAGACCTGTGCCGCCCCTTCTGGGAGCTTCAGTGCACCAGGGTTCCAGATGGTCTTTGGCTTTTTCCTCTGGCGTCCGAGATGTGTGTGCAGGGAGCAGTCTCTTCTGGTTTCCCAGGCTTGTCTGCCTCTCTGAAGGTTTAGCTCTCCCTCCCACGGGATTTGGGTGCAGAGAACTGTAGGTTAACTTTCTTAAGATCACAGTGCTAAGTCTAGGATTGGCCTCAAGTTTGTACAGGTTGTACACACAATGATTATCTGACTTCTGTCTCAGATGATGGCTCTCATGCATGGTGCATGCATGTGGAAAAAATCAGCTTTTGGTTCACCTTTCACTTCTCTGTAGGTGGAAAATTTATCTCATACATGTGGAGTTTTACTTAAAATGCTACTTCTTTTGTATCACTCATTAGACAGTATATGATGGATCCTGTAGGAAAATCGGAATCTACCAAAGGAGGAAAGAATAACATTAAATGGAATTAGTGATTTATGAACAAAGCAATCTAACTTGGGATATGAAGGATTGCAGCAACTTGATCCTAATGTCTGCTTACAGCAGTAACTTTGGAGGACTGGGGAGGAGACTGGGAAAAACACTTGCTATGCAATCTGAATATTAGAGTTTGATCTCCAGAACCCACAGAAATGCTGGATTTATAATCCAGTTTCTCCGGGCTAAGTTGGTAATCTCATGGTTCGTTTAGAAACTGTCTCAGTAATAGGTGGTGAACGATTGACAATGACATTGGATATCAATCTATGGCCTTTATATACTTCACATACACATGTGCACAGACTCAAACTCAAACATGCAAATATACCAAAAAAACACACATACATCTGCACAGTAAAAGTTCTGGAATTTAAGTCATTGCCACTAACTGTTACATTTATAAATTAACCTTGATGGCTGAAAGTCAAGTACATTAAAAATCTTATAAAACAAAGGTATGAGATTGACGATTGTCGATTGAATCCAACAAAAAGCTGCAAGGAAAAAGTCTTTGTATGGTTTCCAAAAGGGTTAGAAGTCCTCCATGTATCAGTGCCCAGAAAGGGTCAGGAGGAAAGTCATTCCTGCCTCCAACATCCAGTGGATCTGTACTAAGAAATGCCACAGAATATTACTATAAACTCACAGCAGTTATGCAAGAATTAAAAAATAATGTCTCAGGAATAGAGTATAAAATAGTCCTTGTACTCTATAATCCTGTTTTATGCTCTGTCTTAATACTCTATTTAGTGTTCAGTAATTCAACGGACAAGTGAACAGTTAATATGTATTAATTAGATTCAAACAGTGAGCCCACTGAGCTTGGTCTTCTGGAAGTAACAAAACATTGTGGAAATTGGTAGGTGAGATGTATGTACGTATATAAAGTTGTTTGATTAAAAATAGAACTCACTCAACTTCTCAACTATGTAATGTAGATAATGAGTGCTAAGAGAATATGATATATTGTTTTCTGGTATTTATTAGTTACTTTTCTCCATGCTGTGGCAAAGCACTGGACAAAAGCAACTTAAGGAAGTAGGCAGTCCTAAGGTGAGAGCATAAGAGGCATGTTAGTGGAAATGGGTTTGACCAGACAGACTGTCTAACACACACACACATTCATGCATGCATGCACGTGTGCACTACACATACACGTGCACTACACACACACACACACACACACACACACACACACACACACAGAGAGAGAGAGAGAGAGAGAGAGAGAGAGAGAGAAAGGGGGAAGGATGGGGGAGGGTCAGAGATAGACAGGGACAGGGACAGGGACAGGGATAGGGAGATGGAGATGCAGATGGAGAACCTGTGTTTGAGAAGTGACATTGTAAGAATAGACATTTTAGCTTATACTTTAAAGACTACTATTATTATATGAAATATATTTTGTTATATAAATATAATACATAAAATTATATAAAATACATATAAAATTTATTTTATATAATAATAGCTATGATGGTTAATATTCATTGGAAGCTGCTCTTGTCTCTCCACTTTATTCCCAGATGAATGCCTATGGATTTTGTTGTATATTTGACCTCTTGGATACTCCATGAAGTAGGAAGTGGCCTTGGCACCCAATGTCATGCTAAACCATGCTTTCCAAAGTCATGATGCCTTCATTACCCCTAATTCCAATATACTTTATGTACGTCAGTGCTGACTTAGTACTTAGCATCACTTAAAGTCCTATGAACTCCCCACTTCCAGAAAAACATCCACGTCCTCTAGTCATCTGTCCTTTCTCTAGTTCTACGCTTTCTGCCTTTAATGCTAAAGTATATCCTGTGAGCTGAGTTTGTGTTTCTCAAGGGCCTATGATGAAGTCCTAGGTCTCATCACCTCAGAGTGTAACTGTTGAGGATAGGTCGTTAAAGAGTTAAGAAAGCTACAATACAGCCATTAAGATGAGCTTTCATCCCTAATGACTATGTCCAGGAAGGAAGAGATGCTGACATCCAAAAGGCACAGGTGCAGACCAGCTGATTTAAAAGGAGGACATCGTCCTCACAGATGCACAGGGCTGCTGTTTTCCTTCTGTATAGGCTCTGATCTCTGAGGTCTTTCCACTCGCCCCCATCTCTCACCTTGTAATGGTAACTCCACTGTCTTTTAGGCCTCACATTAGAGATGGCCTTGGGAGTGATTCCCCTGAGCTCCACCTTTCCAGCCCTCTGCATTTACTGGGGACCGCTCTGGTCACATCACTGTACTCTCTGGCCTTCTGCATTCTCTCCCTGTGTCATTGACTCTTTGGTGGTAGCCACTTCACTCCCAGGTTTTGCCTCCCAGGAGTCTGGCAGACTAACTTGTGAATAGAGGGGCCTCAAGGCTCCTGAATGAAAAGGAAATACTTCTAATTGTGACAGCTGCTTAACCACACGCAGAATTGTTACTTGTACTTGGATATCTTTTTAATTTCAAAAATTGTTCATGATAGAAAAAGCTTTATTGTTAAGAGTACAGAGACACCAATTTGATTCTGTAAAATGTTCTCCAGTTTGAGAAAGTTGCAAAAACAGATTGCACATAAAATTAAATGATGGTTTCATCTTATATATAATTTTAAAGATTTATTCATTTATTATCTATAAGTACAGTGTAGCGGTCTTCAGACACACCAAAAGAGGACATCGGCTCTCATTACAGAAGATTGTGAGCCACTATGTGGTTGCTTGGATTTGAACTCAGAACCTCTGGAAGAGCAGTCAGTAGTGCTCTTAATCACTGAGCCATCTCTCTAGTCCTCGTATTATATTTTATGTACTTACTTTGAACGTCTTGTTTCTATTTTAGAATTTATTTTTATTTAATTCTTTTCCTGTGCATTGGTGTTTTCCCTGAATGTATATTCATTTGAAGGTGTCTAATCATCTGGAACTGGAGTTACAACAGTTATGTGGGTGCTGGGAATTGAACCTGGGTCCTCTGAAAGAGCAGCCAATGCTCTTCACCACTGAGACATCTCTCCAGACTCGTCTGTTTTTTCCCCATATACAATTCAGTTAGAAAAAGAATCAGATATAAATCTTTTATTTTGGAAGTGATCAGTTTACCTTTTCTGAAGCTCCATAAATTGGGGAGAGGGGCAATAAGAGGGTTCCAGAAGGGTTCGGTTTTGAAGTTTTTTAAAAAGTGAACACACCTCAGTGTTATTTTTAGCTTCTTTAGGAGCAAGCAGCAAGCATTGTTAGCTCACAGCATATGCTATGTTGGTGGAAAGAGAGTGGGTACATTTATGCTTCAGGAAAAACTCTGCAAATGATTCTGTGCACAAGACCTTTCTGAAGAGGCTTGGAACCCAGGAGATGTGACTCCTTCAAAACAAATCTTGGCACCACTGGCCTTTCAGAGGGGAAGAGGGCTTAGCACTAGAAATAACTACCTGGCTCCAAAGAAATGGCACAAAACCAGAATGAGAAATAATTTCATTTGATATTGATTAGCATGCCTATCGTGAAGAGCTAATTTTCTGTAACAGCAGAGACATTTGGTATGGTTTCTCTAGTGCTTTACTTTCTAAAAAAATTTAAACCTCCAGACAAGATAACATTTAAAAATTTAAAAGCGAACCCCACATACATTCATTGGCATTCAATTAAAGAGCACTGAAATTAGAACATAGCAAAAATATATAGAACGATGCTATATTTTACATTTTTAATTAAAAAGCAACACAAGTAGATTTCATGGCATCATGGGTTATCACACCTTCAAAAAGCAAAACCAAAGAAGAACAGAAAAAGGTCCAAGCTCTTCCCAGTTTTAAAAAAAAACTAAAAGCCAAAAACAAATCATAAACAAACAAACAACAAAAAACCAAAACCTCTAGAAAGAGAAAGAGAAGTTCAAAACCTCTAAAGTTCCCTTCCTTCCTTCCTTCCTTCCTTCCTTCCTTCCTTCCTTCCTTCCTTCCTTCCTTCCTTTCTTTCTTTTTTTCTTTCTCTCTTTCTTTCTTTCTTTCTTTTACAAATCCCTTTCATCCATCTAAAAACAAGTCTCTGCAGGTGCATAGTCTTTGATCCATCTTGTTGACCATGGTTGACTTAGACAGCGCCAGGAAAAACTGGTATGTTCTTTAGTCTGAGTTACCAAAGCAGAATTCTCCCTAGACCTCATGCTAAAGCACTCTGTAGTGCCTATTATCAAATGCTGAATCTCATTTTAGCTGTGATAAAGCCCCCTAGTATTAAAACAGTGGGTTTATAGATGATAGATGAAAAATCTAGTTTTCAAAGCATGGTCTTTGTGGTAGAACATGACTTGCTTACTACGGAAATAACGCCAGCTGCCTAGAAACGTTGCCTAGCAACCCCTGGAAACAGAAAACCTAATATCAGCTCCAAGTTGCTCGTGGGTAAAGAGATTATTAAAAATATCAGAAGAAAAGGAGTATAAAGTTTGCTCTTGGCCAAGACAACAAGTAATGCTTTTTAGGGTGGCAGCGTCTCCGTATCCCCTCTCGTACACTAACTCAAGAGCTCTATGGGTTTCTGAGTCCCATGAGTGCCCTGAAGAAGGTGACTTGCAAAGGTCTTGCCTCATGTTCAGAGAGCAACGACCCCCCTTCCTCCTAGCTGCTCCTAGCGAGTAGCAGCCAGTTAGTTGGTAGCCTTAGCTTTGAAGCTGCTGTTGCCACAGCTGCTGGCTCCTTCAGACCCCGTGACTGAGTAACCTGGGGGTGTTTGTCCTGGGCTGTTCTGCCTCTGCTTTGGGAGGCCAACTGAGAGGTAGAGAACCGTTTTTCCTGCATGACCAGCCTGAAATGCTGCCCTGTGCCTCTGCTCTGCCAGTCTATAGAACAGGGGTGGATGGGGGTGCAGACAAAGCTTGGGCAGCCGCTAGCTTCTGCACTGGGCAGATACTTGTTTTGTGTTGTAGGAGCAACAAAATGACTGGGCTAAAGCTGGACTCTCTTCAATTCTGTCTCCCTTTTGTTCATAGGATTAGAAAATTGTTTAGCTGATGAGTGAATTGGGTACTAATCACTTTGAACTGTTATCATAAAACACCACAAATTGGGTGGCTCAGAAACAACAGAAACTCATTTCTCACAGTTCCAGAGGCAAGGAAGTTCAGGGTCAAGGTGCTGATGGCAGTGGGCCTGAGAGCCCCCTTTGTGCTTCACGATTCTGCTGTCACCTCACATAGAAGACAGGGCAAATTAGCATCATTGGACTGTGTGTGTGTGTGTGTGCTCATGGGCATGAATGTGTGCATGTCAGTCTGTCTGTCTCTCTCTGTGTGCACATTTGTGTATGTGTGTGTGTGTGTGTATGTGTGTGTGTGTTCTATGTGTATATGCTATATGTGTGTATGATCTATGGTGAATGTATAATGTGTGTGCATGGCATATGTATGTGTTGTGCTTCTGTGTGGCCTATGTGTGTGTGTGTTGTGGGTATGTGAGAGTGTTTGTGTGTGTATGTAAACAGAAGGCAGGGAAGGATGTCATGGCAGTTGTTACCACTCTCTACTTTATTCATTTGAGATAGTGAATCTGATTGAACCTGGGACTAGGGTGGTGGTCAGTTAGCCCTAGAAACCCTCCTGTCTCCATCCCCACCAGAGTGCTGAGACTTTGAAGTCAGGTCCTCTTACACAGCAAGTGCTCTGACACCCTGAGGGCTGCTCTTCAGCCACTTACTGCTCTACATCCTCACACCTCTTCAGATCACCACCCTCTTGCTTAAGATTTCCACATACGAACTGTGGTGGGAATAAGTATTCCAGCCATTGTGATGGGTTTTTTCCATTTGTGAGATAAACAGTGAACCTCGTCACTTGAGCAAATGAGTGTGTATACCCTGAGACTCAGTCTGGCTTTACGAATGAGTACATTTCCACTCAGCCCTAAAAGCCCATTGCCATAGGCTCGACCTACTCTTAGGAATTTCAATAGCATCAGGTTAATACCTTAACTTTCTATGTTATTTCTCCGGACAAGCAAGTTCTCACTGGATCCGATGACTGCTTTTGAAAAGGGCGTCTTCATTTTACAGAAGTGGGAGCTGTTGCTGAAGAGCCAGGGATTTATTCAGGGTCTTTAGCTGGAAGTATAAGCTGAACGTGGGCTTTCAAGTCCAGTGTGAGGGTTAATGAGTGTTTGGGGAATGTCCCATCTCAGGAGAAAGGACTGAAACGTGTCGTGTTGGATCAAGAGGCCTGAGTTGGAAGACCTGGACTGCACTCCTGTAGGATTTGGGGCAAACAATCTCAAACTTTGTGAAAGTGGATTCTCTCTTTAAGTTAAAGGAGCATGAGAGAACCAGCCGTTAATCCTAAAACAGTTAAAGCTACAGGCCTGATATCCTCGTGAAAACTTCAGGTGCAGCGGCACACTGATGGTTTCTGAGGCAGGCAATTCACCATTTTAGGATTGATTTCCTTTCTCTTAAAGAACTAAATTTATTTTGTTCAGCAAAAGTCTGACAGAGAGAATATCAGTTCCATTTTCCTGCTCCTCTGGCATTAATGAAGTGCTTAACTGCCCTGGTAGCTGTGCTAAGCACTTCACCCAAGTTGCTGGCATCAGTAGCTTCAACAGTTCTGAGCAGAGGGTGGGACTTGATCTGTGCCCTGCTACTGAATGCCATTGGTATAGGGGCAGTGTGCAAAACAGAATGGTGTTCCCTCAAAAGCTGAAAAATAGAGCCGCACTCTAATGAACAACTCCTCCTCTAGATATTCACCCAAGGAATAGAACTGACTCTTGTGGAATGAGCTGCACTCCCCTCTTGATTATGGCATTGCCCACCATAACCAAGATATGGTAACAATCTGTGCCCATAGACAGATGAGTGGGCAAAAATATCTGTGTGTGTATACACACACACACACACACACACACACACACACACACACACACACATATGATTATCTGTCTTGTAGTATGTATAATGGGTAGGGTTGAAAAAGAAGAGTCTTACATTGTATCAACATAGATGAATTTGGAGATTGCTATGCTAAGTCAAAGACTGCATAGAGAAAACAAACCAGTGTGTATTCTCATGTAATTGTGGAATTTCAAATACAAAGCCAAATATACAAAAGTAGAGAAAAAATGGTGGCCGAAGGTGGGAGAATATGAAGAGATGTAGGTCCAAGTGTTTAAAGTTGGGGTTCTGTAGGATGAATTTACCTGGCTACCTGAAGCACAACATCTGGACAACAGCTAATAATAGTATATTGTTAACTGGGGCATCAGGACTGAAGCTAATAATGGTATAGTAACTTTTTACAATTTTTTTTGCTGCCTTAGCAGCAATTTGGGCTTAATCACTCTTGATGGTTTCTATTTCTTTACCAACTTGTTCCTTAAAATGGTTCAGTCAAGAGTTTGAGATGTACATCACCTATAATGACCACCTCTCTAGAAGACTGCTAAATACATTCTGTTTGACATATTCCTCTGACCTCTGTATTCCACAGAGATCACAGAGGCATGTGCAGGGACTGCTTTTCAGCACTGTGGTACTCGACAGGACAGAGCCTGCTTGTTCCAAACTCAGCAACTCCACTTCCTCAAGGGAAACTTGCTTGAGAGC
This sequence comes from Rattus norvegicus, assembly GCF_021556685.1. NCBI lineage: Eukaryota > Metazoa > Chordata > Mammalia > Rodentia > Muridae > Rattus > Rattus norvegicus. The sequence goes on along the minus strand of NC_141539.1, from coordinate 82,618,717 downwards.
ACATAGAATGTAACAGTGTTTAGTAACATAACCTCTTTGGTCTCTTTCTATCTTACCAACCCTACTGCCGGGATGCACATGCTAAAGTGTCCAATGAGCTTCCCAACCGTCTCGGGAGATTCTCAGGGAACTTTACTCATACAGATATTTGTGATGATCAGGCTTCATTAAACTCTTTTAATTGCATGCATATGACACATGTTTCCTCCCTTCTTCTTTGTCACACCCCTCCCCTTTCCTACAGTACTGTGAAGAGTAAATCTTTCCCCCCCCCTTCTTCTACTTTTTTCTTGTTTCCAGCTACTCGAGTTCATGCTTCTTCTGTCCTTATATTAGGTATAAGCAGGTTGTGCAGGAGAGAGCTGTCTGGCCCATGTATATCTGCAAAGCTCGCATGGCACTTAGGGTATCTTTCAGTTTGGCAATTGTGCAGTGCTGCTGCTGAGGTGGTGCTGTACGTACTTCACACCCTGCTGGATTTCAATTCCATAGAAGTCATCCGTCTTTGCCCTCTAGGCTGGGTGTTTGCAATTCTGTCAGCAGAGGCAGCAGACCTTGAATGTGTACATTCAACAACGAAGGTGTTCCCAACTCTGTAGTTGAATGGAGTTCAGGTCTGTGGCACTTTCTGCCTCCAGCAAATTGGCCTCTGGATCATTCTCTCTATTAATTCCATTTTCTCTCTTTTTTTCTTTCCTTTAACCTTCCTATCTCATAGACTCTAACCTTAGCCATTGATGAGTTACTACTCTTCTTGCAAGCTTCCTCTAAATCTCCTGATATGTATGGTAGCCCGGCCTCAGTTAATACAAGCATCATGAAGAGGCCAACTCGTTACAGCTACAATATCTCTGGGTTGTAGCTGTTACACTGGGAACTAACCAAGCCCAAAGAGGAGAATGAATAGACTCTGCAGCATGCTGGACCCTGAACCCCTGCCTGAATCAGCTGGCTCTATCACTTCATCTCTGACATAATTTAAAACCCTCATATCTTCAACAGTTGGTCTGTCTGTCCACAAATCTCTGGTGTTGGTCTCTTTCTAAGTACTGAACTAAAGACTGAAGCCTGGAAATCATACGTACAGTTCCTGTAGATAAAGCTGTTCTCAACCTGTTTGAAGCAATCCCTTTGGGGGTGAAATGACCCTTTCTTAGGGATCCAATATCACATATCCTGCATATTAGAGATCTAAATTATAATTCATAACAGTAGTTATTAAGTATTAACAAAAATAATTTTATGATTGGGGTCACCACAACATAAGGAAATGTATTAAAGGCTGAAACATTAGAAAGGTTGAGAACCACAGCTCTACACAATTCTGTTAGATACAGGTTGTCTAAAGAAGGTTAAATAGCATATTCTCTTTTTTTATAAATTAACCAGTGAAGGATTGTTAAGGAGAGCCATGTGACGAATTTAGTGTAACACAAAGTTATTCTATCATGCCACATTTATTAATACAGGGGTTCATGGAACACAAGCTCCTTGGGAAATGTGGCAGATAAGTCCATTTTTGCTTATATTCTTTCCTCTTTGGAGACTGGTACCTCTGTTAGGGAAAGTATAGGGGTGGGAAAGATTAATCTGATTTTGCTTAGGAAAAGCGAGCAAGCTTTCTCAAAGTCTTTTAAATTCACACATCATTTCTCACTTCAAAGTGACATTGAAGGTCATCTATCTGTTTGTACAAACTACTTTTCCAGTCAGATACATTTCTGTACTTCTGAATATTGTCTAGACTGCAGCCACCCGTAGTTTTATGGGCTTCTGTTTTCACACCTGTGCAATTCTTTGACTCTGTCCCTTGTGCTTCCAATGCCCTCTCTTCTCATTTGTTTTGTTTATGAAGCCTTTCCTGGGATGACACCTCCCTTTCTCCCTGCTTAATTAACCAATGAATTCGTTCACCACATCCCAGTTAGAAGGATCAGGCTGGTCTTTCAGGATACAGTAATGCTGAAGTCAGGTCTGGAAACTCTGTTACTATGGAGATATGACTCTGTTGAACCCCAACTCATTTTCCTTACACTGCCTTTCTAGCCAAGTGCTTTTATCATTGCAACTTATGGTAATTTTAATTATGAAATAACTTTAAATTATAAGAAAATTAACTAATATAAATGATATACATGTGTCTTTAACGGAGACTTCCTTTCAACTTACTTTATGGTAATGTTATAATCATTGATCATGTCAGTCAAACATCCAACCTGAAAACAAACCAAAAAACTCTTCAGACTTCTCTGGTAATTCAGGACCCTAGGCAGTTGCAAATATTATAATGCTGGGATATTTCTTCCTGCTTAGACCTAGGTGTTTTGATCAATAGTTCTGCTTCCTCTTCTATTTGATGGAAGTTGCTGGTCTATCTCATTGCTAAAGGTCTTAACTTTTACACTTAGTTTAGATGAGCTGTGTCAAGTTTTTCTACTCTAAACATACTTATTTTCCTCTTTATTGTAATGGATATTTTATAGAGAAACATTTTGAACCTACTACAATGTACTAGCCTTACTTTTTATTAGTTTTAATATCCATTGGTGTTTCATATCTGAGTTAATCATTACTATACACGCTTTTAAATATTGATTTTTCTCATTTCGTTATTTACCTCAGTAGGCAAGAATACATGTGTATGTGTATGCACTGCTGCTGATACGTCCTTTGAGATTTACATGTAATTTAATGAGCTAAAAATTCATCATCTCATTAATTATTTGATTATTTGATTGTTCCATATTTGGCCAGTGGCAGCTTCCTTGATCTGATCTTTTAAAAGACTATAAATTCATCTGTTCTCTCTCCAAATTAACTATTTATCCTAGATTTCCTTTGTTTTTATGACAAAGTAGCATTTGACAGTCAAGATCTAGATGCTATGTGTATGCTGTATAATTGAAAGACTGCTCACTTAGGTTCTCTGTGAACAAGGCAATCTCTGCAAGCACATACATACTTTTACATCTATAGAACATAGGTACATATGAGCATAAACATGTGTATTATTATATATCTTTCTACATTTCCATATCACATTTCTTACACATAATCTTAGCCAAAAGGCTGAGAAGTGATCACTTTTCTTTTTTTTTTTCTTTTTTTTTGGAGCTGGGGATCGAACCCAGGGCCTTGCGCTTGCTAGGCAAGCGCTCTACCGCTGAGCTAAATCCCCAACCCCGCACTTTTCTTGATATCCATTGAAAACCATGGATTTATCCCAGTACTTTCAACTCTAATCAAACTGCTTTTTTCTTTTTATGTTTATAATCCCGATTCCCATGTTCCAAACACACCTATAGATTTACTCAGTTCATCAGTCAGCAGTCAATGCCCTGACCTTACTGAGTTCTGACCTTTCTGTGTGGGGCCTGCCTGTTATTTCTTGAGTTCTTTCCCTGCAGGTGTGGGGATGGGAGTACATGATCAACCCTTTATGGATGTGTAAATAATAAAAATATCAAATCTTGACAACTATCTAGTTCCTTTTGGCTTGTTTTCCTTACACTTCTTTATCTCTGGCATTTACATATTGGGAAATGAGCATCGTTTATCATAATATGATCCGCATCAGCCAGTAAAAACAACAACATCTCTACTTTCCAACAAGATGGATTCGTCAGGGTTTTACAGATTTTTTTCCTTCTACCCCAAGACTTTGAGCTCACTGGGGTAAAGGGCTGGCTACTTCCTTTTCTTGAGCTAATGGAACACCTTGCACCAATATCTAGAGTAAATTTGTGTGCGGTTGTTACACTGGGTGTTTTCTTCCTCACACAAACTGACCAGCTCTTTTTCAGCGGGGACTAAAATTCTACTTTGTCATTGCCCACAAGTACCTTCACTCACATTAGTCTCTCACCTGAAATTCGTTTAGAGGTTGATGGGAAAAAACAGAGCAGAAGTTGGTATACATAAACATATACCAAAGTAACACATCCAGATATTTATTACAAGCTAAGTAATACATGCCAGGATACCACTGAAACCTAAGTAATATCCCAAGTGAGTAAAATTGAGGAAAAAAAAACATGGCACGAATAAAAAAGGAGGTTTTTATAGAGATGCTTATTTTACAAGTTGTTTGGGATGTTAGCTTTTTCTGGCACATAAAACACCATATAGCAAATAGACTTATGTTGGAAATGAAAATAGCCAGTTGATTGGCTAGAGAGATGCATAAAATTTGGCAACAGAAATTATAAAATGGAATGCTAAAATGTTTTCAGGCATTGTTATTTAGAATATGATATCTTTTACCTACTTTTTGAGAATTTTATACATATACACAATATATTGTGTTCATCTTCACCCTTGGTCCATGCTCTCCAAGTCTTTTTGGATCTCCCTCATCTCCCTTCTAACTTCATATCCTTTTAAAATAACCTGCTGAGTTCAATTAGTGCTGCTCATATACTAACGGGGGTGGGGTTCTCCTCTGGAGCATGGCCAACCTACCAGGGATCACTCCCCTGAAGAAAACTGACTTCATCTCCATTAGCAGCATTAACTGTCAACAGCTCCCCATAGTCACATGCTTTCTTTACTTAGACCAGTTGTAAACTTCTGCATCGGTCACTGGTCACTAGTCATTGCACAAACACACCTTTCTGATGAGGACTGAGAGAAAGCAACACTAATTTATGGGTCTAGAGATACATATTTAAAAGGCAGTTTGGTACTAATTGCATTCAGCAGAATAACAGTAATAGGTTCACCCCTATGGCCTATGAGTTCTCCGGCCAAGTTGTTGGCCATGTTTTTAAATATGACTATAAATTTCCTCCTCAGAACAGTTGTGATATTCGATCAGAAAACAGTTGCTTACCACTATAACATTCATGCTACTATTCATGACATATTCACACACCCATGGGCACATGTGTCCAAGTCAGTCATTATTGTAGCGTTTAGTGTTCACAGCTGGCCAAGATTGTGCTGGCCTTTCTATCCAGGCAGCCTGTGTAGCATGTTTTAGTAATATGAAAGCTAGGTGGCAGGAGGAGGCTTCCAGGTCAGTATTAGCTTGGTTTACCCATGTCCTGTGATAAAAGTATGTCTTCAGCAGTAGAATCTTACCAAGTTATGGTGGGCAACCAAGAGCAATGGTTTTGGGATCTCTGGGATACCCTGGACAGGTGGTACACCTCACCTGGTACTGGACTTTTATTAACAACATATGGCTGCTGGGAAAAGTGCTAGCCCCATCCTCATGTAGGGAAAATATCCTTAGTGTTAGTTATCCCTTCCCCCTCCTCCCCCTTTTCTGCCTTACCTTCCCCCACTTGAACACCCCCAAAGTGTTCCTTTTTCCTTCTTCACATCACCTGTGTTCTACTATCTCCCTTTCCTTAAGATCATTCAAAAATTAACTTTAAGTGTCACTTGGCTAGGGAGTATACATTTCACACTGATAGCCTTGTGTCTGGTATGTGGAGATTATCACTCTGCTTTGGACCCAGGTCACCCTATGTACAAGTCCCACTCTCTGGAGTCTCCTCTTGGACTGACTCTCATGGCCTTTCCTGCAAATCTGTAGCCATTCTTACTATCATAATCATCTTTCAACTCTAACCTTAGAGTATATCTTCCATGAGTTCTTTCTCCATTGACTATAAAAATTGGCTATTTTTGTTCCTCTCTTGATCTAATAAATTTTCAGAGCAATTTAATATACAGAATGGTCCAGATTCATTAATAAAATAATGACTGACACCTGACAGCACATTAACCAAGATTAAAAATGCAGTTTCCAGCTCATTAAACACCACAAAAGATCACACTTTAATAATCATATAATCTACTGAATGATGTATTTGAAAGGCTTCTGGTGGAGTTTCCAGTAACTGAGATGTAGTTCAGAAAGAAAAACCTCATTATGTCCTTAACACACATGATCGATTTGAGATTTACTTGAAAAGGTTCACTTAGGATCATCTTTGGATTTAATAAGACATGAAATAATTTTCTTATGCTTCTTATTTTTTCTTGAAAACATTTTTCATACATTATGTTTTGATTTCACTTTCCCTTACCACCAATTCCTTATAGAATATGTCTCCCAATGACCTATTCACCCAACTTTATGTTCTCTCTCTCTCAAAAGGAAGAAAACCAAACCAAACCAAATCAAACCCAAAATAAGACATGTTGAAAAAACATAATTAGTCATGGGGCCTGTTCTGAAGTATCCTTAACATAACCAACATGGCTGCCCTGGAGAAATTATTTCCTATTCATCAGTAGGCATCACATGCACATTACTTCTTGCTTAGGGGTTGGGAGCATGTGACCATTTCCCCTCTCAGTGCTGGGACCCCATCTGGCCCTGGGGACAGCATACGATGACAGGGACTGCCTGCAGTAGGCTGGGATGGAGACATCTCAGAAGCCTGCAGCAGCTCCTTGTAAAGTAAGGTAGTGTCTGGGACCCTGAGAAGCAGGAGACACATCCCTCCAGGGGATCCACCATCTGAAATAAGAGTCTGCCTGCAGTAGGCCGGGATGGAGACATCTCAGTAGCCCGCAGCAGCTCTTTGTAAAAACTGGTTGTTCCCATTTCTCCTAACCTTAACCCTGTTCAAGGGCTGTACAGATTTCATTTGTGTGTGACTGCCTTTCAGTTGGCCTTGGTGTGCGTAATTATTCTATTATATCTGACTTTCCTACTTCTTTCTCCTTCGGCTCTGGTGAATTCTATGAAACTAGATGTTCCTTGATGTTATGATTCTTAAACAATTGGAAATGGAGGCATAGGGGCACAGCACAGCACAGCCCTAATGGCCCAGGTGCACGCCGTGTGTTCTCAGCTTGGAAATAGTGTAATAACTGTACAACAGTAGTTCCAGATTAATGCTTGACTTGCAAAGAAACTTTAAAGAAATTATTAGAAAATGAATTAGAGCCAACATTGGGACCCTAACAAAGGAAAAAGTTATTGAAGTCAGGAATTAAGTTTTATATAACATTTGAGAGTGGTTCCTGGATAAGGAAGTATAGAATATATAAAATTATATACGAGTTAACTAAGTCAAAATACTGGGACTCTTACAAGAGTCATTGTGTGCAAGGAACAGAAAGCTAGCAGAACCACTGAGTTAAGGGTTAACTTGATTCTAACCACTGCCTGGCAGCTTTGCCCATGTCATTTATCATTAGAGCTTCACAGGGAAATGCAAGTAGCTGATCTCGGAGCTTTGAGCTCTGAAGTAAATAAGTTAAAAGTTAATGTTTAAATAACGATAAGTTTACAATTACTATTATTTTGGCCACAGGCCTGGGAATAGGGAAAGCTTGAAACTTTGGAGGACAATTGTAATTCTTAGTTCTTTGTGGGATGTGGTTATTCTTTTGAATTTGACAATGATTATACAATTTTCTACCTACTTTTGAATTATCAATAAAAGACTGGGGCAAGAGAAAGGCTGGAGAGCGTGAGAAGAGCATGTGAAGAGTAAATGAGAGAGAACATGTGAAGAGTGAATGAGAGAGCGTACGAGGGAGTGAATGAGAGAGCACATGAGGGAGAAAATGTGAGAACGAGTGAGAGAGCATGAAAAGAGAATGTAAAGAGTGAGTGAAGAGAGAATGTGTGAGGTGTGTGTGAAGATTGTGTGTGTGAATTAAAGGAGAGTGCATGTGGTATGTGTGAGATATATGTGTGAGATATGTATGAAGAGTATGTGTGAGAATGAAAGGGTAATGAACAGAGGTGTGCATGAGTGTGGGAGTTTGAGAAAAGAAAACAGCAATAAAACAACAAAGTGCGCAAGAGAATGCAGAGTGTGTGGAGCCTCAAGCTGAGAGAGAGAGAGAGAGAGAGAGAGAGAGAGAGAGAGAGAGAGAGAGAGAGAGAGAGAGAGAAACTTTAAGCCTTGAAATTGCCTGTCAGTTTGTACCCAAAGAGTAGTCTGTGTATATTTATTATGCGCCTTCCAGATATCCCTGCTTCCAGTTGAGAACCCCAGTCCTTTGTCGAGGCTGGACCCCAGCAAACTGGCTTGTATCTGTGCACATGCTATGCATGCTGACACAGACTATTGGAGTTCATATATACACTGGGTCTCAATGTGTCTGGAAGATACTGTTCCTTGGAGTCATCACTTCTGGCTTTTATAGTCTTTCTGCCTCCTCCTCTTTAGAGACTCCTGAGCCTTGAGGGGAGGGCTTTTGTGAAGTCACCACATTTAGAACTGAGTATGCCAAAGCCTTCCACTCCACACATCATCCAGCTATGGGTCTCTGTGTTAATTCCCATCTACTGCAAGAAGGAGCTTCTCTGATGAGAGCTGGACAAGGTATTGATCTCAGAATGACTTTTTCTAGCTCTGTCCATTTACCTGTGAATTTTTTTCTTAAAGCTGAAATAACATTTCATTGCATAAATGAAACATAATTTTACTATCCATTTATCAATTGATGGACATCTAGGATGTTTCCTATTTCTAATTATTATGAATAGAGCAGCAACAAATATGGATGAGCAAATGTCTTTGTAGTAGCATGTGGAAGTTTTGTCCATATTCCCAAGAGTGGTGTATATCTTGAGGTAGATTGGTTCCCTTCCTGAAAAACTGCCAAACTTATTTCCGTAGTGTCTGTACAAGTTTGCACTCTCACCAGCAGTGAGTGAGTGTTCGCATTCCCCAGCATCCTTACCACCAGCATGGGCAGTCATTTGTTTTATTAACTTTGGTGATCCAGTCTGGTGCACGATGAAATCTCAAAGTAGTCTTGATTTGCATTTCCCTGAGGGCTAAGGATGTTGAACATTTTAAAAAGTATTTCTCAGCCACTTGTGTTTTGGAGAAATCTCTGCTTATTTTTATACCTCATTTTTCAATTGAGTTGTTAGGTTTTTTTGAGGTTTGGTGTTTTAAATTCTCTATATAATGTTTATATGTATATATGTATAAGTGAATGTATTTGTATATATATATATGTTATATGTATGTGTATATATATGTGAATGAGTCTCTGTCATCTATTTATCTATCTATCTATCTATCTATCTATCTATCTATCTATCTATCTATCTATCTATCTATCTATCATCTATCTACTATCTATTCACATTAATCTATTTAGATACATACTCTGTAAAAAAATCCTTCTCCTGTTCTGTTCAGAAACACCTTTCCTGTGTCAATGTGTTCAACTATTCCCCATTTTTTCTTCTGTCAGGTTCAGTGTATCTGCTTTGATGTTGAGGTCTGATCTATTTGGAATTGACTTTTGTGCAAGAGATATGCATGGATCTATTTGCACTCTTCTTGCAGTCACCATTTTGATCAGGACCATTTGTTGAGGATGCTAGTCTTTCTCCAGTATTTATTTTTTAATTCTTTATAAAAGTCAGGTGACCATAGGTATATGGACTTACATTGGGTTTTCAATTCAATTAATTGATCAATGTGTCTGTTTTATTTTGTTATTATGGCTCTGAGGTATAGCTTGAAAGAGGGATTGTGTTACCTCCAGTAGGTTTTCAATTTTAGTTTTTCAGCATTATTTTAGCTACCCTGGAAGTTTTGTGTTTCTGCATGAAATTGAGGGTTGCTTTTTTGTTTGCTTTTTGAATTTCTGTGAATAACTGTTTGAATTTTTATGGTGATTACATTAAATCTGCACATTGCTTTTGGTGGAATGGTCACTTTCATAATAATAATCCTACCAGGTGTGGGAGATCTTTTCATATCCTGGTGTTTTCTTCAATTTCTTCAAATAATGTCTTAGTGTTTTTATTATAAAAGTCACTTGCTTGGTAAGAGTTATCCCAATATACTTTTTGAATTATTGTTAGTGGTACTGTTTCCTTGATTTCTTTCTTAGTCTGTCGTTTGTATATAGGAAGGCAATTGCTTTTTCTGTGTTCAGTTGTAGGAGTTTCCTGGTGGAATTTTTAGGGTCACTTGTGTATAGTATCTATATTATCTTTAAGTGTAATACTTTAATTTCTTCCTTTCCTATTTACATCTCTTTAATCTGTTTCAGTCAGTTATCTTACGCTCCAGCTAAGATTTTAAGTGATATATTGAATAGGATCAGAGAGAGTAGACATCCTTGTTTTATTACTGACTTTAGTGCAAATTATTTGAGTTTATTCCTATTTAGTTTGATGTTGGCTGTGGGCTTGCTGTAAATTGCCACTATGCTGAGATATGTTCATTGCGTCCCTAATCTCTACAGGACTTTTATGAGGAAGGGGTATTGAAAACTTTCACAAGTCTTTTCTGTATATAATAAGATGATCATTTGTTTTTATTGTTTTCAGTCTTTTTATGTGGTAGAATAATCTTTTTGGTTTAAATATGTTGAATCATTCCTCCATCTCTGAGATAACGCCAATTTGGTCATGGTGCAATTTTTGCTTCTATGTTCATAAGAGAAATTGGTCTACAATTTTGTTTGTGTTGGTTTTTCTTTTCTTTTTTTGTATAGCAGTGGTATCAGGATAGTAGGCTCATAAAAAGAATTGGGAGGTTAACCCATGTCTTTTCTGTTTTCCAATTTGGCAGAGTACGGGTTTTTAAAAGTATGTCCTTATGAGTCTCTCAGTTCTTGGTGTTGGTTTTAGCACTCCCCTTATTCTAAATTTATTGATGTGGATATTCTCTTTCCAATTTTAACTAATTTAGCTAAGGATTTGCCAATCGTGTAGATTTTCTCGAAGAACCAGCTCTTTCTTTCCTTTATTCCTTGTACTGTGTTATGTTGCTACTTCACATTTCAACCCTGAATTTTATTATTACTTACCATCTATTCTTTTTGGATCTTATTTATTCTTGTTGTTATAGACTTTTCAGGTGTGTCACCAAGTCACTAATATGAGATCTCTCTCTCTCTGTCTCTCTCTCTGTCTCTCTCTCTGCTTTCTTCTTTCTCTCTCTCTCTTTCTCTCTCTCTCTTTCTTTCTTTCTTTCTTTCTTTCTTTCTTTCTTTCTTTCTTTCTTTCTTTCTTTCTTTCTCTCTTGATTTAGGCACTTGGTGCTGTGTACTTGTGTCTTTGAACTTCCATCATTGTTTTGGGTCTGTTGCCTTTCCTTCCTTCCTTCCTTCCTTCCTTCCTTCCTTCCTTCCTCCCTCCCTCCCTCCCTCCCCCCCTCTCTCTGTCTAATTCTAAAGTTTTTAATTTCTTCCTAAATTCTGTCTTGATACATTTTTCATTAAGTAGTGTGTTGGCCAATATTTATAATTTTGTATATTTCTCTTGTTGATTTCCAGCTTTAATCTACGGTGATCAGATAAGATACAGAGGGTCATTTTAATTTACTTGTATCTGTAGATACTTCTTTCATGTCTGAGTGTGTAGTCAATTTTGGAGAAAGTTCTAGGAGTTTCTAAGAAGAAAGTATATTCTTTTGTGTTTGGGTGAATGTTCTGTCAATATCTGTTAGGTCTATTTGGTTTATGACATCCTTTAGCTCCAGCATTCCTCTAGTTTTTTCTGGATGACATGTTTATTGGTGAGAGAGTGGAGGATTGAATGTATCTACTATGTGGGACTCAATATATGATTTTTATCTGTAGTAGTGTTTCTTTTATGAATTTGGATATTCTTGTGTTTGGTAGATAAGTGTTTAGAATTTCAATATCCTCTTGGTGGATTTTTTTCTCCCATGGATGAGTATGTAGTTTCTTTCTCCATCTCTTTATTAGTTTTGGTTTGAAGTTTATTTTTGTCAGATATGAAAATGACCACACCTGCTTGCTTATTGTTTCCATTTGCTTGGGTTACCTTTTCCCTGAAGCGGTCTCTTCATGGAGAAACATGGTAATGAAGTGTTTCTTGGATGCATCAGTAAGGAGGATTCTGATTTCTAATCCAAGCTGCTTGTCTTGTTTTTTTTATTGGGGAATTGAGACCATTGGTTTTGCAAGTTATCAATAAGCAGTGTTTACTAATTTTTGTTAGTTTGTTGTTATGGTGTAGGTTTCCCCCTTTTGATTTATTTTTCTGGGGTTATTTATTCTGGGAATAATAAATTTTGTTTTGTTGGGAATGCGTAACTCTTCAGACTGATTTTTTTCTTATAGTTCCTTCATTAAAGTTGCATTAATAGATATTTCTTAAATTTGGTTTTCATCATGGAATATTTTTCTTTCTCTGCCCATTGTGGTTGATACTTTATCTGGGTATGGTAGTCTGAGCTGGGATCTGTGGTCTTTCAGAGTTGGAAGATCATCTACTCAGACCCTTCTGTCTTGCAGAGCCTCAGTTGAGAAGTCAGATGATATTCTAATGGATCTACCTTAATAAGGAACTTGTTTATTTTTCCCCTTGAGACTTTAATATCCTTTCTTTGTTCTGTACAGTTGTGTTTTGATTACTACATGTTCTGTGGCACTTCTTTTTCTGTTTTTGTCTATTTGATGTTCTGTATTCTTGATACAAAGGCATGTCCTTCTTTAAATTGGAGATTTTTTCCATGATTTTGTTCAAAATATTTTCTGTGCCTTTGATCTGTGTTTTTCTCACCTTCCTCTATCCATATACATATGATATACATATATTCCATATTTATATTTTCATAATATGTAGTATTTTGCTTTTTTAAAAATCCAGTTATGTTATGTGAATATGTTTTTGCTTTTATTCCAGGTGTGGGTTAAGAGGCTGTTTCACAGCAGGTGATTATGAATTGCCTCCGGCAAAGGCAAGGATATAATTTTTGTCAGCTGGAGATAGTTTAATTCTGGAAATGAAGGTATAAATGTGAGAGCCCCAAGAGGTCATGTGGCAGTTGCTGCTGCCCCTATCCCTGCCTCTTCCCCTGCCTCTGCCCCTGTCCCTTCCCCTTCCCCTTTCCCTGCCCCTTCCCCTGCCTTTGCCCCTGTCCCTTCCCTTTGCCCTGCCCCTTCCCTTATCCCTTCCACTGCCTCTGCCCCTGCAGGCTCCCCGGCCATTGGAAATTCTGATAAGGGGAAGAATTGTTAAGAGAACCAGGTTGGCCAGTTGTTAGTAATACTTCCCTTTATACTTTTACTTCCTAAACATTCAAAATGGTATTCACATTAATTTATTAGAACAATAAAATCTGTTTTATAAAATAGTGTCAAGGATGTGCAGACTCATGCCCACAACTTTGTGATTGGAGATGGTTACCGAGTGCTTTGAGCAGGACCTGCCCAATTTAGTTTTCTTACGAGAAGCAAGTTTCAAACATGAATTTGGCAAGTGGGAGAACCTGCCGGCATCTCCTCTTAGATTAGTCCTCTGATGGTGGAACTTGTTATGGACAGCCTATGACAGCCTGTCAATGCTTCTGTCTACAGTCAACAAACGTTCCTATTGTGGTGCGGAGATTCCAAATGGGATGGGAAAGAACAATTCCAAGCTGTCAACATTGGTTGATCCCTGCTCCTGACACTCTGACTTGACTATTTTATTCTAAAGGGCAAAGGACTTCTGAGAATAATTATGTTGCATTTGGATTAACTAATTGAGACTTTGGCCTTTTTCTCTAGTTGCTTGTTCCTTACTCAAAATTAATTTGTTATGGGCACAGTGAGTTAATTAGCATGGCTAGCTCCCTGGTCTCCATGCTTGCATTTTTAAGAGCTTTAGAGTGAAGGTACTGCCTAAACAGATGATTGGTGGTAGATTATTCTTGAGTTATTATTTTAGGATGAATATAATCATATTATCATACACGTGTAATTATTTAGGAAGAAACAAATCACCCTTTGCATCACGTCGTAAAGCATGTCAGAT